>NW_015090926.1:2993539-3077995 GCF_001431845.1 Calidris pugnax
TTTTTTTTTTTTTTTTTTTTTTTTTTTTTTTTTTTTTTTTTTTTTTTTTTGCGAGGAGTATAGTCAGGGTGGAAGGATATTTATTATTTACAGAAGATTTTTCTTCTTGGCCTGCTGTCCTTGATAGCAACTACTGTTCCAGACAGAAGGAAATAAATAAATAAAATATCCCAACTGATTAGGAAGGATTGGAGTCAGCAGCCAGGGAGGGCATTTCGATAACTTATTAAAGGCTTAGAAATTGTATTCCTGTTTCTGCTGTTCTCTGCTACTTACTTTTTTTCTCATTTTTTTACTCTCTGCCCATGAAAGGTTATATTTTTCTGTAATTACCACAAGCAAATCTTTCTTTGGCAGTGCATGTAGTGATTAATCGCATTTCCTTTATTGCAGTTGTGGATGGCTTTTGCGTATCCTCTTTTTATATATAGCCTTTAATTTTCTGTATAACAGGCATTACTAAGTAGTTTTATTGTAGTAACAAAGATAACAATTAGCTACATATGTTACTGAGCTGGAGCTCTCAGACTGCTTGTGATCTTTTTGAGGCCTCTGCACCTCTCCCTTATGGGTTTGCATAACTACCATAAAAAGTGAAAGAAATGCCATCTACTTACGATAGAAAGTTATCTTTAGAGTGTACAAGTTAGAAACAAATTTTTGCTTTTCTCTTCTAAAATTTGATACTGTAATAGCTTAAACATTGGATGAGTCAACCTACTCATTAAAACTAGAACCATCAATAAAAATGGTAATACATAAAATGCAGTCCTTTGGGAAAGTACAGACAGTATAAAGCAAATTGCCAGACTTCTGGGGTTTAGGGCAGATTTGACTATGCATTCTCTGGTATGACTCTAAGCCATGTCATTCTATTTAAAACAGGAAATAAATATTTAAGATTGTTGAAGTTAGGTTTTGAAAAGCGTAAGTACTGATTATATGTGGAGCTATTGCTCTACATATGATAAGAAATCACAGAATTCAGTATGTGGGCATGACCTGTGTGGTTTCAAGTATCTCATGTTTGCTGTGAGTACCTGTTAGAAACCCCTTGTATGAACCCTGAGGGTTTAGGCACTTTCCCACAGCACCACAACATGCCAGATAACTTACTTTGCTAAGGCTTGTCAGTGTAAGATGCTTTCCCCCCACCACTTCTCATTCTCACGTCCCAAACAGGTTAATGTGTGTCCTAGAAAACTGAACTGTGGTGCAGGGTATTGCAAGAGCAGCTGAACACCCCAGTAACCACAAAGGAATGGGATGTCTGTAAGATTGTTCATTTTTCTTACCAATCAAGTCAGACAGATTAAAAAAGAAGGCTACCTGAAGCTGTAGATAACACGGCAATGATTAGCAAGAAGATTGAACTATAAGATTCTTAAGTAAGACTGCACTTACCCTTAAGAATTTTTCCCCACTGCTTTTGTGTCTTAGTTGGCTTTGGAATATCTAATGAGTTCTGGTGGGTCCTTACAGGTACATCTTAGTTGTAACTATTGCTAAAGGTGGCTGCCAGAGCCACCTGCAGCAGCTGTGGCTGGCCTTGTCTTCCTGTAGATCTCTGCAGAGTTCTTTCCATGTTCTCACTTTCAGATTCCCTATACTCATTTTGTGTGTTTGAATGATTGGACTTCCCCCAGCAATGTTGTTATTATACTCCTTCCACAAACCCCCTTCCTGAAATTCCTTTAAACAGCACTTCTATGGGATTTCTGGACTCTGAGGGTGTAACGAGAAAATAGCCAGAAGAAATACAGGTAAAACTTCATACTGTGAGATATATAAAATGCAGAGTCCTCTCAGTGGTGAATCTGGTGCTATTTTTTCTGGCACTGGGGAGAACTGGCCATGATATTACGGGTGGTTAATTTAAGTACATAGTACTTGAACTATGTTATTTCTTTATGTCTCTGTACACACATGTATTATAGGAAGAGTTGTCTGGGAAATTACACCTCCCTATTTTTTCCCATATGAGTCAGTAGCAAGCAGAAACACCTTCAAAACTAAATAAGGAAGAACAAAATTTGTAAGGCTTAGCCTAATTTAAATACTATTTAAATAAAAAGAGGAATATCCTAGCTATGATACTGAGTGCCAACTGAGGATTGGGTCCAAAGACTAAAGTCATGTAATTTGTAATACTTGAGGCTACATCTTAATAGGACCATCTGGAAATTGAAGCTGTTTCAAGACTGGGATATCCACCTCTGCAGTGCAGTTTCATGCTAATTGTAATCGGTCGGTGAGTATGCTGCACTAACAGCTTGTTAGTTTCTAGCTGGACTATAAAACTCTAGGGCTAGGTTTTCTGCTGCTAGTGTAATATATCTAGAATTAACCTGAGGGTCTTATTCCTAAGTGATTTGGTTCTTGGTTACCTCAGAGACTTGTACAAAGCCTATCTTAATTTTACCAACATATGAGAGAGAGGTAAAATGAAAGATTTAGGAAGAACAGATGTTATTATAGCTTTCATCAAGAGGTCAGGTAAATGTCAATTTTGTTTTACATGGGTTTTACTTCTGATAGTGTGTTAGATAATCCTAATAGAAGTACTATGAGAGTGGATAGTACCTTCACAGGAATTGAGACAAATTTGTAAATTATTTCCAAGTAAATATATTCCTTTGAAAGTAGGACAATTAAAATATAATGCAGGTGCATTTTCTAGCCCTTAAACTCAAAATTCTTGAGTCATCTGAAGACAGATTTTCACAGAAAGCTCAATCACTGCACAGCACTCTCCCTTTATTATTTGTGAGAAACTGTAAAACTGAACAACTCACCCCATTGATTAACTAGAGAACTGAAAAGGTACTTCTATCTGAAGAATTAGAGTAGTTATAATCAATTAAATTAGGAGCAATTTCTCTCAAGCCAAGGGAGTAACACCAGTTTAGAAGGTGTAGTGTTTGGTGTAATGCTGTAAGCACTATGCAGATTTATTTACATACATAAAGTATTTCTGTGTGGGGTGTGACAGATGACTTTGTTGTCTTGCCCTCCATAAATACTCTGTCTGTTTAAATAAGGGCTAAGGAGACGCCCAACTCTGTATTTGTAGTTGCACTCAGTATAGATGACAGAGGTGACAAAATATGTGCCTATATAAACATTAGCAAACAGTGACCTGATGCAGATTTCCATTTTATTTACTATTTTTGTTCATAAGATGAATTAATTTAATCTTTAAACTTCAGGGGCAAATTGTGCCTTGAGATTTGGGAAATGAGATTGGAAATTAATCTTTCTTTTTAGATGGCTCAGAGTTTCCCAATAAGGCATAATATAATAGTAAAAAGGACATGTAGTCATCCAATGTATATTGCTGTTTGCTCTTCTGAAATACAATTAAAGTAGGCAATGCTTGAGCAGTGTTGGAGCAGTGAAGCTGTTATTAACAGTGATAGACAAGACATTCTACTGGGAGGGGGTCCAAATTACACCGTGCAAAGGTCTTACAGCCGTCCCTTGTGAGTTAACAGGATTGTGGAAGAAGCAGAGACCAAAAGAAGGAATAGAAGAAGCAGAAACACTGGCAGGGGATGGCCTGTCCACAAACAGCACCTAACGGCCCTACTGATCGGGGTGGGGACTTCGGCCAGTCTGGCAGTTGGGCGGTTGCAGGGGCATGTCGGTTGGGAAAGAAGATACTTAGTACTATATAAGCTGCCTCTTTGTTGTAATAAACGATTCTGGTTGCACCTCCAGCTGGGGTCCGTGCCTTCATATGCTACAGTCACTGGTGCTGGTGAATGTATACGCCCTGTTTCAAAAGCGTCTAAATTAGGTTGCATTGAAGACAGGGATTTTAGGACCTTCTCTCTTTTGTGGTAAGTTGTAGTGAATATGGTACATAAAATGATACCAAGAAAGGTCCTGTTTTCTCTTTTGTTCAGGAATTGCCCCTGAGGTAGTGTTCTCATTAGATTCTGTGATTCTGTGTAATAATATTTTTCCAAGCAGGTTTTGAAGCGGGTGCTTATTCCAGTAAGGGGTCCAATGCATGACAACTGTAGTAGCACCCATTCATGCTGCAGCGGACGACGTTCTGCATCAAAGGGCATTTCAGTTTAGGGTATGTATATCTACATGTTTGCTCAGTTAATGAACACTGAATTGTATTTCTCTTTTTTGTAGAGAAAGGGTGGAGGAAGAGTTGCACAGAGCTTTATTTTATGTACTTGGAGTGCAATTCAGAATATTTAAACTCAGTTCAGCATTACATATGTGACAAATTTGTACATAGCTAAGACCGAGAAGGTAAAATTCTGACCTTAACATGACAGGCGAGACTGTGAAAGACCTTCTATAAGACTGCTGTCACTATCAGTTGAGACATTTTCAGCTCTTTTGTGCTGTATGCATGGTATGTAATGATCACTGGATTAACATAAATACTGATCTTTTTGACCTGTCATCTAGATCTATGGCAAAGCATTTGTTCCAGAACATCATCTGTGACAAGCCACAGAGGATATGAGTTGTTATTGACTTCAGCTAGAGAGTCTTGGTTATTCATTTGGGGTAGCAGTGGCTTGTGCTTTTCTTTCTGGAATCCCAAAGTTAAACTTTTGTGTGATTTCCCAAAAGGGTGTCGATTTCACCAGTTTCCCTACCTATCTTTCACCTCCTGTTGTTTGCGCTTGAAGACCCTACCTGGTCCCCTAAGGTGCTGATCCATTTTTATTCAGTCTTCATATAGGAGCAAAGTAGTAAGTAAATAACCTCTGATATTCACCATACTGTGCTAAAATACTGAAAAAACAATTTTTTTTTTTTTTCTACAATAACTCTCAGGGAGAGAATACTCATCTAAAGAAGTAATCTACAACTACTTCAAGGGGGACAGTGGAGGGCGATGTGCTGATGTCCTCTCTCTGATGACCAGAAATAAGACATGAGGAAATGGTATGAAGCTGCACCAGGGGAAATTCAGATTGGACATTAAGAAGAGGCTCTTCACTGAGAGGGTGATCAGTCACTGGAACAGGCTCCCCAGGGAAGCTACCACAGCACCAAGCCTGTCAGCGTTCAAGGAGCACCTGGAAGACAGTCATATGGTTTGGTTTTAGGTAGTCATGTGAGGAACAGGGAGTTAGAGTCAATGATCCTTGCAAGTCCCTTCCAACTTGAGTTATTCTGTAGTTCTCTGATTCTAGGTGGTAAAAAGCTCTGAGATTGGATGGTAATGCTTTTCCTTCTTCATTTTGACTTCACTTTAGAGCAAAAGGGAAAAAAAAAGGATGTAAGAAGACACAGTCATGCTAATTTTAATTGTAATATATATCCAATCGTGGCATACATTCAATATGTCTTACATATATGTATATAATAGTATATATTGTTATTATATCTGAGATCTGATAACAAATTCATGTGTAATGAATGTATATTTACTAATTTATGCTAACATATTGATCTGCCAGTATATCTATTATACATATATTCCCGTAATCCTAGTGTTAATTGCCATCCAAGCTATTGCATCAGGAAGGCAGCAAATAAACTAAGAATACTGAAAATGAGCTGTAAAAAACAGCGCTGAAAAAGGTGTTGAGTAGTTTGTAGTACCAGCTGAATAACTGGATATGTGCAAAAACCCACTCTGCTGACCATTTTGATCAGGAAGATAAAGATACCTTAGTCCTGTTTTCATCCTTATCACTCCTTTGCATAATAATAGATTGTGCTGGAATCTGCATTAAGTGGTCAGAAAAGACATATTTAAAAAAAACGGCTCCATTTCTTAAGTGACAGGAAAGATATCTGCTTTAAAGGCAGAGTGAAAACCTACTCTTTTGACAACCGAACCCTATTTTAGCAGTATGTTGACACCACAATGTTGTCATTTTGTTTCCCTTTCTTCTAAATGGAACTATTGGTGATCTGCCTGGGTGAACTTTCAATAGAAAAATACAGTGATGACCTGATGACCAAAACTGCAAATAACTGCTGTAAAATGCAAAAAGGTAATTTTGTTACTAAAGCCATCTGTGTTACCACTACATTCACTCCTACCCCTGCTTCCTGAGGTTGAAAACAGTACTGTTATTATGATAGATTAATCTTCATTTCAGTGCATGCAAATTCAACCTGCTTAATCAATGTTTTTTGTGTGATAAAAGAAGAACTTCAGACATCCTGTCGACACTTGTCTCTTATCCATTAAGTGGGTATTAATGGAGGAGACTTGTAAAAATTATTGGCATATAGCATCAGATAAAATGTAAGAATCAGCCAAATTAGGCAATAATCAATGTAAAATAATTGATGGTGGTTCTCAAATAAAGTTACAATGCACAGGAAAAGAATAATTTTTTAAAATTAGAAGAGCAAAGAGGACATAGATACATGTTGAGCTCAAAATGGAGATTTCAGAATCTGGCAGCACTAAATACTAATGTGACCACTTGCTTAAGAAGTGAGAACTGCAGAGATAAATGAGTCAAATAGCATAGAACATGAAAAAACCCTGCAAACCAGAAACATCTGAGAGGCACTTTGACAACTTATTAGCCTGATTTTCTACATGAAAAATGGACCAAATCCTCAATGACTTCAGCTTACGATTTCCAATCAGAAACTTTCAGAGGTTTCTGAGCAACATACTGTCTCATGTGCTTGCTTGATAGTCACAATAGATGCAAGGTAGTGTTTTAAGTACAGGCGTTAAGGCAACATTTCTTTTATTATTCTTGGCATTTTATTCTTTCTTTGCATATTGTTCAAAAGTTGTGCAGGGGGACATTGTTATCCTTGTTATTTGAACATGATAGCTTGTGTATTTGAATGCTACAAAAGCCAGCTTCTTACTGTCAGCACTCTTCATACACTCATTCCTTCTTTTCCCCTTCTGGCTCTTTCATTTTGAATCTGGACACTAGGATTCCATGATGAAATTGCTCTGTTGGGAAGACTACAATCTGGACGTTATTACTCCCATTTATAAAGTGTTGCTTTCTAGCTACAGCTTTACTTTCACAGTCTTCAAATCATTTCATGCTCTGTTACATGCTTCTGCTTCCATACCCTTATTTTCACAAAATGAAATTAGAAAGATATGCAGTAACCTGGAACATAAAAATATGGGAAACACAAAAACCAAAACCAAGCTCTTCACTAACCACAGGTAAAAAGGCTATTTCAGGCCTAACACAGAATGATAATGTGTCTTCAAAAGGAGTTTATATCTAAATCAAAGAAAATGGAAGAAAAACCTGCTGATTGTTAACAGTAAACATCACAAAAAGAAACACTTTGATAAGCCACTTTATCCTTTGTTCGTTGAAGTGGATAGATAATGGGTTTGTTGTGATACTAGAAAAAGGCAGGGAGATAGGGGAGGAAGAGTGATGAAAGACTCAATGAAATCTCATGCCTTGAGATACCCATTATGTCACTCATCTGTATGCGGTATGTGGGGTTTAGTTTTGTTTTATTTCAAATCACTTGTTTAATAGCACAAAAAATGCCAAGAACCTATCACCCTATTGTCCTCATACTTTCAGGAGAATAAGACGAAGTGTAGAGTGTAAAACACCTGAATTCCTGATCAAAGCACCTTCTGAGTTCTTCTCTTCCACTCTCTGATGCAGGAAGAGTATAGCCCATTTCCAAGTGACGGTTTTTTGATGCAATCTCAAAGTACCTGGAAGCTTATTGAGACTTTCATACAAGTTGCCAGAGCTTTGGGACTTCCCTAAACTTAGGGGATGAAGGCTGCCCTGAATTAATAGAAAATACATTAAGCTCTATTCCTCTCTTACTGGTAAACCTCTTGTTTCTATGCTAAACAGCGTAGAAACATTCTCACCCCTTTTGAATCAGAGCCAGCTTATACCATGTCAGCGTGAAGTATAGGCACAGCAGTCTTATATTTGCAGTGGGCCAAGCGATGGTGGGGTTGGAGAAAAGACTAAAGAATAGAGGTCAGAGAAGTAAGAGGAGTGAAACAGATGACTTAACATTACTAGCGAAAGACTTTTTCAGTCAAGTGTTTTGAATTCGTGGTGCTAGATATGGAACTAGCAGTGCTTCATCTTAGCAACTGTAGCCTTGTAAAGGCTGTCTTCTTAAAATCTTCTTAGTTTTGAAACAAAAGTATTCTCCTTTGGTAATGTAGCACGATGACTAGTAATTATGTATGGAACATAATGTGTTGCTATTGTTGTAGATATTGCTGACTTCAGCCTCTTATTATACATTATTTAGTCAAGAACATTTACCTTTACAAAAACTACATTGGGTCTCATGACATGAGCGTACATGATAAGTGTATTGAGGTGGTGATTTAAGGTGTTTTTCCCCTAGGAAGGAAACTTCATGGATAAGAAAACACTTCTGCTATCTGTAATGCAGTCCTGCTATCTTTGCAAATTAAATGCATGTAGCTTGCCATAATTTCTTTCATGAATTTATATTTTCTTTAAAATGGGCTAGGGGAAAAATGGGAATGAGATAGGATAGCTTAATACTTGAAAAAGGGAGCGAGAAAGAAAGTAATTTCAATACTATGCCATGCCTGTTGGGCTAGATTTATAAAAACACACACAAGTGCAGATTTTCCTCCCCTGTAGTTAATCCACTTCTACGAGTGTCCTGTGCATTACCCTTCCAAGTAGTATGTCTTTTTATTTGGTTCATTAATTTCTCTTCTAGTGGATAATGGTATATCTACAAGTCTTACGAGGAGAGGCTGAGGGAACTGGGGTTGTTCAGTCTGGGGAAGAGGAGACTGAGGGGAGACCTTATCGCTCTGTACAAGTACCTGAAAGGAGGCTGTAGAGAGACGGGGGTCGGTCTCTTCTCCCAAGTTACAGATGATAGGACAAGGGGTAACGGCTTCAAGTTGCGCCAGGGGAAGTTCAGGTTGGATATTAGGAAACATTTCTTTACTGAAAGGGTTATCCAGCATTGGAATGGGCTGCCCAGGGAGGTGGTGGAGTCACCATCCCTGGAGGTATTTAAGAAACGTGTAGACATGGTTCTTCAGGGCATGCTCTAGTGCCCAAGATTACTGGTTTGTGGTGGGGTGCTGTGTGGGTGGGTGATGGTTTTTTGGTTGGAGGTTGTTGTGTGTTTAGGTGGTGGGAGCTGGTGTTGTTTGTTTTGTTGTGGGTTTTTTTTTTTTTTGTTCTGTGACAAGAGGAAATGGCCTCAAGTTGCGCCAGGGGAGGTTCAGGCTGGATATTAGGAAAAATTTTTTCACTGAAAGGGTTATCAGGCATTGGAATGGGCTGCCCAGGGAGGTGGTTGAGGCACCATCCCTGGAGGTGTTCAAAAGACGGGTTGATGTAGTGCTGGGAGGTATGGTTTAGTGATGGTGATGCTTCTTGCTTGTTGTGTGGGTGTCTATTTTTGTCAGTTAGGTTGACGGTTGGACAAGATGATCTTTAAGGTCCCTTCCAACCTAGAAGATTCTGTGATTCTGTGATTCTGTGATCTTTGACAGCAAGGGAGTTTGTGAAGAAAAAAAAGCCAGATAAGCATTTGGAGCTTTCATACAGAGAACAGGATTAGATTTATTTTTCACAAAGGGTACTTTACAGAAGTCCAAACATGTCCAAAGCCTAGCTAAGAAGAATCTAAATTTGTGTTCTGTTATGTCCTGTTTACCAGATGTTTACTGCTATTCAGTAACACGCAGTTCCTATAGCAACTGTAGCAAAATATGGTACATATACTAAAATGCTAAAGACATTAGAAAGGAAAAAATCCAGTATAGTTAAAAAAAAAAAAAAAAAAAAATGAAAAAGAAACTTGCACAAACTTCATGCTATTCAGCCTGTCAACACTGTTAATCTCAGCAAAGAGACAGGTCAGAGCAGCTTAAAAAAAAAAAAAAAAAAAAGTATGCACAAGGCACCTTTCATATGTGTAGATGCATGGCCAGCATCCTGCACTTATGTATATACAAGACAGCATGTTTCTGAAACCTTTCAATGCATGCACAGTTCAGCTGATTAATTTTTAACAAAATACAAAAGACAGCAAAAGTCTTTAATAATCCAATATGCTCACATTCATGAAAATTTGCACTGAGTTCAGCTGAGGTCAAAATCTACCCTAAATAAAGCTTTCCTCTCCACTTATTCAGAACAACCTAAGATAAACAGGCTATTTAAGGAGCTCTCATATGAAATAGCAGAACATTTTAGACAGCACCCAAAGAGGATTCTTTATTGGGTTTGCAGCTGTGTGAGAGCAATCCAATTACAGCCCAAGTAACAGTGTCTACAGAGGAGCATGAAACACTTGAGTGTGTGATATAATTAAGACAGCATGTGTCTTCAAACAAGGATGTATTCAGTACCTGTCAGTGAAATAATAATGTAACATGCATTGAAATAGTCACTAAGATAATGTCCAAAGGTTCCTGCAGCGTGGCCAAAAACATTATTTATAACATATAAGAGATAATTTTATGTTGCAATTATTATTCGAATATTCATCTACATAGACTGAGTCTAAGGTAATTCACCAAAACTTACTGTGAAAGTTTTAGCTAAGGCCAAAACCTTAGAAGGCAATTATGATAAAAAATAATATTTTGGTAGAGGTGCCTTGAAGTCGTATAGCTGAGCTTTAGAAATCACAGCATGTTTAAGTAATTTTCTACTCTTATATATGATGAAAAGGTAAATGTTCTTGTCCCCTTTTGCAGCAGCAGAGTCCTCCTGAATTTTTGCTTCTTTTTTTCTTCTTTTTTCTTTAGCCATATAGAATTAAAACAACTCACAGGTGAGGATGAAGAAAAATACTATTTTTTCATGGTACGAATGTGCTATACTTTCATTCATTTAAAATCTCTCATTGCCTCTATCGTTGCAGTATGTAAGAAATAGGTAGGTGATAATGAAATGTGATGCATTTGGGAGAAATTCTGGTTTTTTGCAGTATTTAGACAACCCAAACCTTCACTAACACAAACAAATGTTACTAAACATATATGGTGGATTTTAAAAGGACCTGTCTGACCAAAACGAGTATTTGTGAGAAGGCTGGATAAGGCAATTAGGTTAGCTGGATATTTTGTGCCAGGATGGCAGATTATTTGGTTACTAGAAAGTCAAAAAGGACTCCCAGCCCTTAGCCTAGTGCTCAGTAGTGCATGCAAGATGGTTTGAAGGCTAACACTGGGGGCATGAACAATGTTGTGTGCTACAGCTGTGTTCTCCCAGGAACAGACAGTGTAATGCCGTCTGACTTTTAAACTATAAATGCATGCCAAGAAGGGGAACTACTCCTTTCTGGGTATATATCTGAAAAAGACCCATGTTTCTGTCCAATTGTCCGAAAGAAGAGGGAGGAATGCTTATTTGATTTAGCTGGGGCATGATAAGTTTTCTACCCCCAAGGCAGAATAGTAAATTAGATTTTCTCTAACAAAGTGAAGCAAACTCCTTGTGGCTTTGTAGTGAAGGCTATGATTTCAAATATTGACTTACGTTATAAAAGAGCATTTGGGTTCAGGTGAATAACCCCAGCACACACAGGAACACAAAACATGCACAAATGGGCACTTCTATACAAATATTAACATCATGCTTGAATACCCAGTCTTCTTATCCAATCATTGGTTCTGAGAATGCAAAAGACAGTGTGTACGCAACCCTAGGATGGAATTTTAAGACACTGACAACTTGGCCTTGGTATATTTGTGTTTAGCACCTATTATTCATTCCCCAGAGCAGACTTTTTATAAGCATTTTTTTTTTATAACAGAAGAAAATGTTCTTCATGTGAATTTTAGTGTTAACATCAGACCCCAAAAGAGAATCTGATGCTGAGCTAGATTTTTTTTCTACATTTAAATATTTTGATAGGGTAAGATTTCCTCTCTATTCCATTTTTTTTTTAAAAAAGAAAACTCAAAAGACAGGAGATCCATAATCTCCCTCTGTACAAGTGTAAGTCTTTATACTGTTATATGTGCACATGATATATAAAATTCTCTTTAGAACAGACATGTGGAATCTGCCAATGTGTATTGTTCAGTTTGTGATTTTACCAATGCCAAAATCAGGAACAAGGAATAAACAACACTGTCTCTTCCCCCTTCATATCTTCCTCAGGTAATCTGGTATTGTTAAGTATTAAGTTCTCTGCCAGCTCTTCTTACACCTTCAGCAACAGAGTGGAGTATAGGTGTGGCTTGTGTTTTATTCTTCTCAACCCACTAAGTGCTAAAGATTTGTACTGGTCTAATAAGATAGAAGTTAGAAATAGTCCTTGGCAATCAGTCTAGGACCTGAATTCCTATTGTGAGAATCTTTTGGAGAACATTCCCTACTTGATGCTGGTAGGATGGTGTAAGTGTAAATAATACAGAATAGAGCAGATATGGGTAATCTTGGTTTAGATGAATAGCTGAAATACTAAAAGAACAAACCCAATACTTTCTCTTAGAAAGCTCCAAATGAAATGAAACAATCTATTATTAACTTGGTATCGATTAACTTTTCTTGATATTCACAGTTTATTGTCCTTGTAAATGTCTTTTCTGAGCAAGATACTTTTGAAAATTACTATATTATGCAGGAATGAAAGACCAAGAAGTTTGTAACACTTTCAAAAATATCTAGGTGTTGCTTGAATAAATCCTCCAATAATTATAAAATATGTATTTGTAATGAGGAAAAAAAATCTAGCTTTGAGCTAACAGGTGAGTTTGGTTTACATTCACTGCCAATTATAATGTTTGTTAAAATAACAGTTACATCAAAGCAGCGTTTTAATAAAAAAATTGTTAGTTTCTAGGCTGCCCTTTGCCTCCTGTGTCTGACTATACAACTAGTACAAATTGCAAACAGAAACAACAGGTTTTTTTCCTCTTCATGGTGCCTATGACTGGTTTTGTGCTATGATTTTGCCACTGCTGGAGAAATGAAATTATCTGAGAGGAGCAGGGTGACTTTTGAGAGGCCAGTCTCTTTAAGGTGTGCTAATGATGTTGAGGGACCACTGCTAACATAATTTAGAGCATGCCTTCAATTTGGAAAACATTCAGGCAGGGGATCAGCAGCTTTGGAAAGTGTCTCAGAAGCACCATTTCTTCGCTAGTCTGGGTTTTGCATTGAACAGAGTTTGGGTGAGCCAGATCTTCTGTCTACTGTAAGAAAATTGAATCTATTGTTAAAATAATCTGTAATCTGTTTATCAAATACTATCTGCAGGATTCAATAATGTAATCGCCTTGGACACTCAAGCTCCCTTCAGACTGAAGGTTTTGCTGGATTCTCCCTGTTGAACCCACTGAAGGAGCAAGTCATCTAGGCAGCAGCATTGTCCAATGGTGTAAGGATCCTTGAGGAGGAGGATAGGGAACAGCAAAATCTGCTGAGGGTTAGGAGAAGGCAATCAGTATTCTAGCTGTGTGCTGGTAGAAAGCAGAAAAATGTAGGCTTCTCATCAATTTTACTAGCACTGCCATTGTTGTAAGAGAGGCATATCATCCTCTTAATACGCTTTTAGAAGGATGCTATTTTTATACATAGGTGTAGCAATTTGGGGTAGCATGAATGAGCAGGCCTGATGATGTTAATACCAGAATATTTTGTAAACTGATGATATTCTAGACACCCTGTGACTTTCCCTATTGGTGTGACTGTCTGTTTCCCTGTCTTACAGGGAGAAGTTTCCAGAAGTGCTGCAGAGTTACTTTTGTACTCAGTTATTTGGATACTTTTTTACCCTTTTCAAGAAGCCTGTTAATCCCCAAGCCATCTGAGTTATTTCTTATCTGTACCAGTAACAGAAACTTTCTACAGACTTGATCCTTGCTCACAGTCTTTGTTGCATATGATTGTTTTGTTCAGTGTATACTGAACATGTAGATATATATAGTGTATACTGTATATTTATACAGTATAAATCTACAGTGTATACTGTATATTTAGAAGTGAATACTTCTAAAACAGTAGTACCTCAGAGGACATAAATATTCTTATCACTGGTTTTAAAATGTACAGATTTTGCATCAGGAAGATTACATAATTGTATAAAAAAATATTAAAACATCATCCTTAGAAGAAGTAGCAATTCTAAGAATTTCTAAGAATTTTCACTTTGTTTTTATAACTGTAAGGGTTTTAAACTTTGGATTCTCTCTCTTTAGCCAGTTTAAGTGGTTGATGAGTTATTGAATGCCCTCAGTATGCTCAGTGCTGTGCAAAACTGAAGAAAATATTTCACTGCTGCAGGAAAATCAATGAAGTTTTTGAGTGTGGTGGATCCTGTTTGGTGTGAATTTTGGTCCTAAACCCAGCATGCCTATACTGAGAAGGATTAGGTGAGTATAACACAGGGAAAGCTTTTCATCGTTGCCACATGCTGTATTGCAGCTTCACCTTTTCTGCACTGTCCTGAAATCATAGCTGCCTAAAGTTTGTTCAAATTATGCTGTATGAAACTGAACTGTCTTGCAGGTGAATAAGCTTGCACAGCCCTTTCCCTGAGCCATAATGATCAGTCACAGCTGTAGATATGGGCCCCTGAACACTGACAAGCAATTAGATGGCCATAGTCCAATCACCAGGAGGTCATGATACAATTACCACAATTGCTATTCATTTATTCTAATGACATAGTGATTATTTGCACTCAAAGAATGACACAGCATAGGAGCCTGAACAACAGAAGAATTCATCAGGCACATTTAGGGCGGTTGTCATATGGAAAATCTTACAAATTTAATAAAGTCCTCTTGGCTTTTTCCAGTACTTCACTGGTATTGCAGTTTCCACTTTGTTGCTGGCAGGGTAAAGCAGAGCTTTTTATGGAACTGGTAGACCATAAATGACTTGAACTTCCTTTGTCTCCCTGGCATTTATGTTACACCATTTAGATGTGGCAGAATATTGTTCATGGTCACATCAGACAAAGCTAAGTGTCACAAGCAGGCCACTCAACACTGGTGACTGAGGCATGTATTAGCCCATCGTACAGTAACCTTTTTTTAATGCTCACACTTTCCTCAGCACCTCACCATCTGGGGGTTTGCTTTCTGTAGCACTGTCTTCCAGCAGCCTTCATGCTTCATACTTCTCCAGCCTATGGTCAAACAGTGAAATACCCTTCTACATTTTCTGGTAGAGTTCTCATTAATCTTTATTACTTCATTATAGTGAAATTAGAGATGTAGTCCAAAACTGGCTTAAGAATTGAAATTCAGATGCATTAGTGAACTTTACTTAAAGTTTAGGCATTGAACTAGGCTTGATCAATCTGAGGACAAATGCTTACTCTCACTTAATCTGAGTGACACACCAGCAATATACTATACTTAAACAAATTAGGCACTTCGACAAAGTGGACTGGCTGCAAAGAGAATCTGATACTTTGATTGGACAAAGGTGCATGCATACCATTTCTTTGCAAATGTAATGTTGATTCTTATAAAGTTTTAAGACCTTCCCTCAAGTCTCTGTTTTTGTCAGAGATCTACTTTTAGGAGATCCAGTCGGCTAGATCTCCTAAGTAACATCAGACAGCCTTTGAGGACTTAGAATAACTCAGAACTAGTCTTGGCAAGTTGTTCTGAATCAAGCAATGATTTTCTCCCAGTAAAGAGAAGTCACAGGCTCCTGGTTCCTTCTTGCTCCTTCTGAGCTGCTGGTACTTTAATTTCTCCACTCCTGTCTCATATCTTACCGCTTCTTATTCTGAGAGTTAGGAAAAGATGAATGTATAATGGTGGGACATGTAATATATGGGTAGGTGGCAGATGCCACTTTGCTTTTCAAACTTGGGGCAAAAAACTTTCTGCATGCAAGATCTGTGTGGGATTCCAGGATACTGAAGTGACGACTTTGAGAAAAGAATAGAGACTGAGGAGGGACTAAGAGTGTGCCAAGAGTGGGAAGGAAATGAGAGTAAAAAGCACAAGCAAGAATCTGAAATTCAGGAAAAGAAAAAGACATGAAAGAATAGCAAGCAAATTGGAAGAAAATAAGAACAAAAAGGTATTGAAGAAAGAAGTCTTTATATTGTGCTGAAGATTTCATTAGACATTCAGGTATTGTGTTTGTGCTTTAAGAGAAAAAGAAACAGGAAAGTACTGCTGTGAAGCTAGTTAGTGTTCATTCATACCTTTCTTCCCCAGCATTTTGTGGTACTTCTGTGGCTTCCCTGGATCTCCACTTCTGGGAGTGAAAAGATGGTTGGCTAAAAATAAATACAGTTTGGGTATTAATGACTGAAACAGAGGTTCTTAAATGCACTTTTCTAAGTGAAAACATTCTAAGGGAATGTTTGGGGCCATTATCCTTCAAAACGCACTTGTAGCAGCAGACAGCAGAGAAGTTTTAAGTGAGAAAATTATGTTAGCCATTTTCATGTTTCTGTTTATTGACATTCAGGGTTGGTTTGGGTTTTTTTTTTGCTTTTTTTCCTTTTTTTCTTTGTCTAATAGACACACTGTTCATGATACTGGAAAACACTCACAATAAACAGCTTATTAAATGCCTTGGCATCCCTTCACTTTTTTAAAATCATCTGCAAAATCTTTTTAAACCTGAATATTCCTCCATAGTGAACATTATCTCTTAATTATTTTTTCTTGAACTGCTGTATTGAATTTGAAACATTGATATGCCTGATTTTAATATCATGTGTTGCTATTTTATATGTGTTTTTGAGAGTCCCCTGATCATGGAATTTGGAATATTTTATAGCTTGTGAAAATGGGGATTCTGGGAAATGTAACCCCCTATTAAAGTTAGCTAATACAGTCTTGTTTTAGAAAACAAGAAATCTTTAACTTAAAGAGAACTCAACAGACACCTTTCCATGAACCCCTGAGAAAGTGACAAGCGGGTGCCAGGCAAGGCAGTCACTGGTACAGGGCAGAGCTAGTTTTCTTTGTTCTTACAGGCCAGCTTTCTGTGCATTCCTTGAGACGGGGCTTTTACATAACTAGTCATTCAAAGGAGTGATGTGGTAATGTTTTGACAAGATGCCCAGGGATATCCACAACTTTCTTAACTGTTAAAAATGCACTGCATTTGGAAACTGAGTACTT
Organism: Calidris pugnax; assembly: GCF_001431845.1. Lineage (NCBI taxonomy): Eukaryota > Metazoa > Chordata > Aves > Charadriiformes > Scolopacidae > Calidris > Calidris pugnax. The sequence continues at coordinate 3,010,572 of NW_015090926.1, forward strand.
AGGAGAGTAAATTAATTTTTATAAAGCATGTGTTTGAAGCTGTAAGGAGAAAAAAGAAGTTTTAATGCCGAGTTTGAGTGTTATTTGGGAAGTGAAGGAATATAAAAGCCACTCCTAATATCAGAGTACACAAGGTAGCCTGAAACTCAGTCTTCTAATAATTGCAATCTGCTACACCCCCTGTGTAACAGATATAATTATGTTAACAGCTTTTCTACTCAGGCATCATATATTTCCATTATGAAGCCAGCCTCATTTAATTAGCATCATGTAGTAAATTAGCAGTTATAAGGACTGCTGGGTACAAGGGGATCTCCATTTTCTCACCATCTACTTAATCCTCAGTCAATGTTGAGATTATCGCTCACTCAATTTACATATATAAAAAAATGTTGACATCCTGCTCAGACATTGTGACTCAGCCACAATGGATTTGGAAAAAAATTGTTCCTCTGTGAATATCTAGCAGCTAGGATTACTACATTCCCATTGTGGTATCTGAGGAGATGCAGAGTGATCATGTGTACTGAAGTTGGGGTTTATTTGTATGCATTAGGGAGGGTGGTTTGTTTTTCTTAGGAACACTAATAACTAATTTATAAAGTATCAAAAATAAACTTTACAGGGGAAAACATGAAATCTGAATAAAATGAGAAAAGCTAAGTATGTTTAAAGAGTGGTTTTCAGATATTCTGAGCACTTAAGTAAGGAGGTTTTTTTTGGCTTAAGATGCTTCCGATACAGGCAAAACCAATTTACATTATTTCTTATCTTTTTTGTTTACTGCTGAGAAGTTATAGTGAGACAAAAATGTCTTTTTCTGTAATGTCTGCCATTCTAGCCCAGTTCCAACACATTAGAAATAAGGGTTCTTAGAAAAATATTTGGGAATGTTATTTCAGTGCCTTGCTTTTAAATACTTTGTAATCTTCACTGAGAGATACTCCAAGGAGAGATACTTAAATATTACAACAGCTGCCTGAGGTGGGAGAAGTTCTCCATTGGCACTATGGTCTCTGCAGAGACACTGCTGACAATCATCCTCATATCCCACAGCCTAAACAGAAGCCTAGGCTAGACTTCTTCAGGAGAGTGAACTGCAAATATTTACAAAATCCTTTTTGCACTTGCTGGACAATTACCCATCCCACTGAAGTCAATACAAGTTTTATCATTTACTGTAAAGGGACTTGCTTATGGATCTGTGTGATTGAAAATGATTGCACTGAAGTAATCCAAACAGTTTTTGCAGTACTCAGCTGATTAGTAATTAGGATATGAATGTATGAATAAATGGAAAATGGATGTATTAAATTCACAGTCACTTGAAGATCAAAAGCAGAAGGAATAAAAAAAAGAGAGGAGTAGTTTTCACTGTGCTTAAAGTTACTCTATTGATGATCTCTCAATTCTGGGGATTTTTTTTTATTTTGTGTGAAAAACTGAAACAATGGAGGACAACTGTGCTTACAAAAAAACACTTATGGTAAATGTGGAAGATAGTGATATGAGAAAGAGGTACTGTTGCCTAGAATATTTGGGAGATGATGTTATGCATAAAAATGGTCATTGTTATAAAATCAAATTGTTCTAACATGTTTGAGTAAGCTTAAAGAATCACAAGACGCCAGTGATTTGAGTGTTTGACAAAAAAGTTTTTGAAATAGCCAAGCATCATTTTAAAGCTGATCCACAGTGGAATACACAGTTAATCAGCTTTCATATTTCTTGTAAATTAAACACACTTACTGCACATTCTGTTAGTTAATTACAAATCATAAATTTTACTTAATTACATGTTCTAATTATGTGATTTCATGTATGCTACTAACTTTAATTAAATAATTAGAACACAGAATTTGAATTTGAAGGTATCTATTTGGGGATGTTAATGAAATTCTGTTCTTACCACTAGAAGTCCTTAAAAAGATAATCCTTTACAGATATTAATGTGAAAATTTTAAAGAAAATAAATAACATTCTTGATCATACATACCACAGAACAGGTTAGGTCATGACATTGGTAAGCAATATTTTTCATTTCCATAGAACTGCTTACATGCATAAAGGGAAATACTTACGATAAATATTTAATGCATTGATATTTACTGGATTTTTCAGTGACATTTTATCAGCTTCCACAATTTTTCCACTTCATAACTGTAGTCACTACATTTTAATATATTCCTTACTTCTGTTGCTAATTTAAAGACAAAAAGTTAAGCATGTCAGAGGTTTCTGGAGAACTCAGGCATAACAATTTTATTCATACGCAGATAGTTGTACAAAGTTTAAGGTTCATAATATACTTCTTGCTTCATGTTAGTGATATATTTATAGTACAAAGTTACTTAAAAGGCAAGAAAAGAAGACAGCAAAACAACACAAAGTTCTGTTTATTTTGTCAAGAAATAGGGTACTTAGTAACAAGGGGTTGTATAAAGTCACACCAGTTAATCTCATAAAATTTATTTACTTTCTCATAGTTCCAAAAGGATATGCAGACAAGGAAGGAAAAACCCCTTTAAAGAGCTGTCAAGAGGGTTTTTTTTGTTCAGTAAGGGAGGAAAATCCATGGTAACAGATGAACCTAAGTCTATTTATTAAAACTTTAAAGATAGGTAAGAAGAAGCAAGCACAGAAGAAAGATTAAACAAAGAACTTCAAGAATATTCAAAGCACTTCTAAGCATCAGCTCCACAGAACTTCATTAAAATAGCTCTCAGTTAGCAAATACATCATTTGTCACATGCATTGAGAGGTTTAATAAATGGTCACAATGATAAAAGCAATTATACCACAAACTTTGCAGTGTTGGATAAGAACACTAAAATTATGAAGGATAATGAGTCTTTAGTCATGAGAGAGATACTATTACAGGAAATTGAAGATTGTCATGAATCGTTTCTTCCTTAATCTTTAGGTAATGCTCTGTTCATCAGAAAAGTACAGATTACAACAACCTTACAAGTCAGGGGAGTTCCTGGGGACCATCAGTTGACCTGCTAAGGTCACTGTCTATTTTTTGGTCCTTTAAGAGTAGTGTGTAGGTAAAACAGGGATTGACATAAAAGCACATATAAAGAAGTGTCTGGATACCTGAAATCAAGTCTACACAGTCAGCAAAACAGAGCACACTTAACCAGGCATTTTGATATATCCAAAAAACTACTCTCCTTCCTAATATTTACTTTCTGTGTTAGACTTCTGAGAGAATTATAAAACATGGATGTTTTAGATGAATAATTGCGCTTCATAAGCGTAGCTGTGTCTGAGAGGACTGAAGGGAACAACAAGGCTCATAGAAGAAGTGCATTCCTTGTAATCTGATATACCATAAGGCAATGTACAGAGCAGTTTTGTTAAATGCTTGTGGGCCTTAGTAGCTGTGGCTATAGAAATCTCACCTGGCTATAGAAATGTCACCTTTTTAGGAGGAAGTTTATATCTCAAACAGCAACATTGAAGCAAAGCTTTGTAATTATTTGATTTTTTTTTTGTTCTGTTTTAGTTTTTGTTTTTGACATTGGAGTGCTGGTTCCTGATTGTCTCAGGAGGTCTGCTTTCCCTAGCAGATGGTGTGCTGGAGATTTGGACAGCATGGTCAGACATGTGCTCAAGGGTGTAGCTTCAATTCCAGGACCTGCATAAGCTTTTCTCCTTTTTGCCTCTAGTTTAGATGTGCCATATTTAAATTCTGTTAAATCTGTATTTTTGTGCAGAACAGGTTTCATTGTAATATTTATCTGGAATATATATGGTAAGTGTTAATTGTTTTGCCTCTGTGCATTATGTTAATGTTTTGGAGCTATGTAAGGAAAGCTTCTTCCACCTTTGCTCGTGAGTGTTTACTTTGTTTGACTGGATACACTACTGCTTCCTATCTTCTAGAGCTAAATGTTGTGCCAAGAGGTTGACATGTGTCTTTCACACCTTCAGATGAAGTTTTAGTGAAATGTCACTGGTGCGTAAAATGCACTGCAGTACTTTCACATTGGTGTTAATTTAATATTTTTGCTTTTGATCCCATATGGCAAACTTTTACAACTCCTAATTACTGTGAGTTTTAACACTTAAAGAAGTTTCACTTTAAAAAGTCTTTCTGAAACAGACTCTTTAACTGTATGGGCTAATTATGCTGCTGTTGCTTATGCAGGAATTCTGTATGATTAAAAGTTATTGGCTGCTGTTTATATATTGTATAAATGCTATATTTATCCCTGACACTTCACTGCTTAACTATGTACATATGCATGAAATCTGGCTCCTAAGAGCTCATTTATTCCAGCTGTATATCTATGAGGCCAGAATTTTATTTCTGACATCAAAACTGGTTACTGTGGAAATGATCATGTCACAAAGCTTCAGATTGGAAGAAAATATTTACTTGATAGATAACGAAAATCATTATTTTCATTAGTTATTTTCTTGATGGAATGTTGGGTGTGTTTATAAAACCTAACTGGGATGCCAAGCTCATAGGATAAGATTTAAATGATCTTTGTAATTTGAGGAAATAATCTAAAATCAACAAGAAATTCAGTAAAATAGTACAAAAATCATACTTCAAAATGCAGAAAAAATCAGTGAGTGCAGCAGAACTCCAGAAAAAAGATCTGAGGAACCCTGAACTCTAACACCGATTTTTAAAACAATGCAAATACGATTCTGGAATGTATTAACAACAAGTCATATGAAAGGCCTGGAGGTGATTATTCTGTTCGTGTGACCTTTTGTGAGATTTTGGCTTTCTGTACTCTGGCTAGCTAGAAATACCTTTTATGATAAACTTGAGAGCATCAAGCCACAGGAAACAAAAAAATAATCAGAATCTTTGAAAATATGACTTACAAAGAAAGACTGAAAGAATTGGTTTTTATGTCAAACCCACCCCCAGGACTGAAGAAGGATGTAACTATATTCTGACATGCTAATGGAAATGTGCATTAGCTTTGTTTGTAGAAGAATAAGAACAAACAGGCTTAATTTACACCAAAGAATTTTTGCCTTAGGTTTTTAATAAAAAACCTGCAAACCTACAAAAACCAGTCATTGTGGTAAATCCTTGGAACAGGCTGCCCTTGTAGATTAGATTCTGGAATCCTCTTCTTTATGGAGCAGATTAGGCAAAAAACTGCCAGGGTTGGACCTTGTGCACTTGATACCAAGTCATTTTCAGCCAATATTTTAGATGATCTATTGAAGTTCCTTCTAGCTCTAAAGCTCTAAGCTATAATGATTTTCAATTAATATTTTAAGTCAGATATTCTACTTTCCCAAGTTGTACGAAAATGCTTAAAGCATGCAGTTATTTTTCAGCTTTTTTTGTTTAAACAATTTTCAGAGATTTGTCCAGACAGATAGAGGAACCAACTCCCTTCTCTCCTGCTTTCAAAAAAGCACCATGGGGAAACTCCAGAAAGAAAAGGAGAATAAGAAATTAATAGTTGTGTGGTGCTGGCAATACCAAGTTACGCATTTCATAGTAAACTAGACTTAAACAGTCTGTTGGAAAGATGATATAACTTGAAAATATAAAAAGCTTGCATAGTTGTAGAAACCTCTTCTTTGATTTTCTCTTCAATTTAAATACAAATTTAATACAATTTAATAAAATACAAATTAAATACAAAATTAATCTGGTGCTCATATGTCCTTTTAGTGTGTGGTTACATTTGCCACTGACAAAATATGAAGTGCTATTTTTTTGTGTCTGAGTCTTAGGCCCCAAAAGGCCTTGGGAGGTAGCATGGAATTTGGAGGTAGATAAATTTTGTAAAATTTCTGCTAGTTTTCTCATGAAAAAATGCATTAATGATCATATTATCTGTGGCTTTCAGAATCTTCTCTAACACCATGACAAATTTTGCTCACTTTTAGATTGCAGAAAATATTGTTAAACAGTATTAACCTTAAAAAGTTACAGGCATAGTCTTGAAGACTAGAAATATTTTATTTTTAATCGGAACTTATAGTTCAGTCATGATTTCTTTTAAGAGAAATTAATTTTCAGACTCCATGACAGGGACCTGTTCATAAAACGGATGTTTCTGTGTTTCTCATTATTTAGTATTTTTGTTCTAGATTTATAGAATTACACAAGAGCAGATACTATTCGCATTTCTGCAACTTTGTTGTAAGTAAGAGTCACAGTAGCAGTAACTGTGCAAATGATCCATCTGTGATCTGCTTTTATAACCACATAAATGATCCACAGCAGTTATCTTTCCCTCAGAATTGTTTGGGAACTGAGCTATTTTGCCTCTGAAATTAACCCTGAAGGGCTGTACAACTCTAGTGGTGTACAAGTGTTAGTTATTTATTAATATGGAATGATTGAGTAAAGGAATGAATCTTCCACCATTATTATGGCACATAAATTATGGATGAATGAAACAATAAAAGCCGTAAAAAAGGCAACTTCTTCTCCATATGGGAGGAACTAAGGGCCAAGTACACTAAAGTTTTATGTCAATACAAAATTGGCACCAGTGGACAATTCTCTTTTAAAAGTGAACAAATTGTTGCCAACTTATTTAAGAGATCTAGCACCAGTAAAACAAGTACAAAACTGTTGAGGAAACATCTGTTCTGAGGGATGGCTGTAATCATTAAAAATGTATTTACCATTAGATAATTTGTAGATGCAGAGTTAGCACTAATTTACAGACAAGGACAGAATTTCATTCTAAGTGGGTAATAAGACTGGATTTTACAAATGCCTCTAGAATTTTCCTGTAATATGCAAAGCTTTCAAATATATGCTTCCCTATTGCACATATAAAGCTGAACTCTGACAGATGTTGAATGAGATTGCAGTGATCTCCTAAGAAATGCAAAGGATCATGCTATATACTTGGAATGGATTGTAGTTTTCATGATAATAATAATCACAAAAAGGCCACTGTGAGTCTCCTTACACCTAACATTGTTACTACTGTTTTGAATACATGGAGAAGAAACAAAACGCAGGAATGAGGCTGGTTTAACTGTGATAACTGCTACTATTAGAGACGAGATTAAGCCCCACTCCATAGGCACAGAAGAAGAGGAGAAGAGATCCTGGAGAGGAAGAATTTTTTTTGTTCAATCACTGGGAACTACAGACTAATGTAAGTCTTATTGATCTGGTCTCGTAAAACTTTTTGACTGTTTCTGCTGGGGTAGGAATCTCTAATCTTTGGGGAAGTTTGAACCACCCACTGTTTTTTGCTGCCCTATTTTTCTCTTCTTTATACCTCTCTAATATTTGAGGTTGTTGCATAAGGAAAATGATTGATCAAACAATTATCTGCTATGTTATCAGGTACAGGACAGTACAACCAAGATAGTATTAATTTGCAATAAATGAACAATTATTCAAACGCAAATGATATAGATAGTCTGATCGCCAAAGAGTAGAGACTCTAGATACATTGACTCTCCATAAATCAGTCACACATTTGTAATAGTCTGCTGTTCCAGGAGTTTCAGCTCTAAAAGACATGGATTAAATGATCCTATCAGAAATCAGCCCCATAGTTTCCAGATTGCCCCTGTGCATCCAAATAAGTTTAGTACAAGGATTGCATGAAAAAACATTTATTGCGGTACTTTTTCCCTCAGACAACTGTAATACCTACTATGGTCATAGATGGACTTCCTGTATCCTTCTTGACTGCTGACTACTAGATGCCCTCCTGTAACTCCCTCTAATGCAGTTCCTGTACTAGTACCTAGGCTCTGGTGTACTTCCACACTCCCAAGGCTGGGCCCTGTAACTTGAACATATTACTGCCTTTTTACCCTACTTTAGTGATGATAGAACTCTCTTCTGCTTGATTCTTATCTGGTATAATTGGCAAAGCTCTAATCATCAAGCTAACAACTTAATACCATCTCAGGATCTGATTCAAGTAGTGAATCAATGCACAACAAACCTGAATGTCTTAGCTCAAGTGCATGGAAAAGGTTTTACATAGAGAAGAGAGAGATGCTGCCTTCTGTTCAAACAATACAGTGTTCAGGTAGCTGTAGACTTCAGGTAGCTGTGGCATTGCCTTCCTATCAGTTTGGATAAAGACAACGGATCACAAACAGTGCGTCAATATACCAGTTTATTTCAACACTATCATCGGATGAGCACTGTAGTATAAACACTAAATTTAGTTTCATGCTTTCCAATGATTTTTGTATTTGAGAAGGTATGTAGAAGAAGTGTTTTTGTAATCATGTTATCACGATTACATAGTCTTGAAATTATTAAATAATTTCACATAAATTACAAACTTTTAATCCAACAATTCTCTTGACATTTTATTTTCATAATCTTTTTGTAGCTTCAGTGGCAGAAAATAAAAAAAAAAAACAGGCTTCTTAAACAGTTCAAGATTCAGATTTTAATAGATACTTCCCCTGGGTTACGAAAAAACCAAAATGGGTTCAAACTATGTAGTAATCACTAAGGTGATGAACAATTGAATTGAAGGTTAGTGATACACAGTACCATATGAACAAGATTAGGCATAGCACAGATCCCACTGACAATCCACTTGTCACCCTCCTGCTCCATCTGTATCCATTTACCACTTTCCTCTGGCCATCAGCAACACCACTAAGCCAATTTATTATCCAATTTAGAATGTTGCCATCAATAATGCAGTGGCTCAATAAACCTATGCAGAGTTCTCTGATTTCATGACTTAACTTTTTTAACCTTTTATGCCAGTAGTATTGAAAATATTCATCAAATTCTGTTAGTAAATGACCTTTTTTCTGTTTTGAATTTCATTGGCATATCCTTGTGTGAACCAGGTGAAGTGTTTATCACTATGTGTGGTTAGTAATCTGTCCAACATTGTACCATTATTTCCTACTAGAGGACAAAAGCATCTTGATTTCATTTCACAAACACAGGTTTGAAATAATTTCTAATTTCACTGCTTTGATCAGGTCTTGAGTTGGTATAAGTTGCTATAGTACACAGAAGCTTTGCCAGTTCACATTTCCTGAAAAAATGTGCTGCTTTCTTTTTCTTAAATATAGATGAGTCATTGATTTACTTCCAGTCTTTACATGTGGAAAGCTAATACAAACATGAGATAATTTCATTGAAATATCTCAACTCTTTAAACTTCCAAAAGGAAAAGGAAGTTTGCTGATGACACCAAGCTGTGTGGAGTGGTTAACATTATAGGGGGAAGGGATGCCATCCAGAGGCACCTGGACAGGCTTGAGAGGTGGGCCCATGCAAACTTCATGAAGTTCAACAAGCCAAAGTGGGAGGTCTCACACCTGGGATGGAGCAATCCCAAGCACAAATGCAGGTTGGTCAGAGAATGGATTGACAACAACACAGAGGAGGACTTGGGGGTCTTGGTCAACTGTCGACTAAACACGAGCCAGCAGTGTTCACAGGTGGCCAAGAAGGCCAACAGCATCCTGGCCTGGATCAGTGTGGTGAGTAAGACTCGGGAGGTGATCGTCCCCCAGTACTTGGCACTGGTGAGGTCCCATCTCAAGTACCATGTCCAGTTTTGGGCCCCAAAAAAGACATTCCCACAAAAAATTCATGGGGTCAGTCTCTTGTCCCAAGTCACAGTAAATAGGACAAAAGGAAATAGCCTCCAATTGTGCCAGATTGGATGTTAGAAAAATTTTTTATGCTGGAAGGGTTATTAAAGATTGGAATGGGCTGCCCAGGGAAGTGGTTGAGGCACCATCCCTGGAGGCATTTAAAAAATGGGTTGACTTAGTGCTTAGTGGCATGGTTTAACTCCACTCCTGTTGAGATCCCATCTGGGCCCCCAATATAAGAAGGACATGGACCTGTTGGAATGGGTCCAGAGGATGTCCACGAAGATGATCACAGGTCTGGAGCACATCTGCTATGAGGCCAGGCTAAGAGAGTTGGGGTTGTTCAGCCTGGAGAAGAGACTGGGGTGACTTTATACCTTATAGCAGCCTTTCAGTACCTAAAGGGGACCTACAGGAGGGATGGGGAAGGACTCTTGATCAGAAGTGTAGCTCCCTGGACAAGGACGAGTGGTAATGGCTTTAAAAAGAAAAAAAGGTGGATTTAGATTAGATATTAGGGAGAAATTCTTCATTCAGAGGGTGGTGAGACACTGGAACAGGTTGCCCAGAGAAGTTTTGGATTCCTGATCCCTGAAAGTGTTCAGGCTTCCAGACCTGGAAGCCTGGAAGACCAGGCTGGATGGGGCTTTGAGTAACCATATCTAATGGGACATGTCTAATGGGACATGTCTGGTGAGACCTCACCTGGAGTATTGTGTGCAGGTCTGGAGCCCTCAATATAAGAAGGACAAGGATGGAGTACCTCTGCGACAAGGACAGGCTGAGGGAACTGGGGTTCAGCCTGAAGAAGAGGAGGGTCCGGGGAGAAATAGCGGCCTTCCAGTACCTGAAGGGAGCCTACAGGAAGGCTGGGGAGAGTCTGTTTAGAAAGGCCTGCAGTGACAGCACGAGGGGCAATGGCTTCAAGCTGGAGGGGAACAGATTTAGACTGGAGATTAGGAGAGGGTTCTTCACTGTGAGGGTGGTGGAGCACTGGAACAGGTTGCCCAGGGAGGTGGTTGAGGCCCCTTCCCTGGAGATATTCAAGGTGAGGCTCGATGAGGCCCTGGGTCTAGTTGGGGGTGTCCCTGCTGACTGCGGGGAGGTCGGACTAGATGACCTTTGGAGGTCCCTTCCGGCTGGGCGATTCTATGATTCTATGATTCTATGTCCCTGCAAATTGCGGATGTTGGAACTTGATGATCTTTAAGGTTCCTTCCAACCCAAACTATTCTATGATTCTTTATAAAATACAGATCTTAACTTTCTACATTTAGCACTTTTAGAATTGTCTTTCAAATCTTATTATGTATAATTTGTTGTTTCCTGGTTTTGTTTAGAATTCTAAGAAAAGAATTATTATAACCTCTAGTTATGAATTTTTATTTTAGCTCAATAAATTATCTTGGTTTTCATCACAGAAAAAGTTTTAGTCTTGTGAAATATAAAGTATTTCCAGTATAGAAAACTCACCAAATTCTGACTAATCATTCAGCAAATGGCAGCCAATATAATTTATAATTTTTCTGTCCCAGTAATATTTGTCCTTCTTGGAGAGTAAACCACAATGATAATTAGTCTCCAATAAAATAAATGCTGAACAGGCTGAAACCAACATTTTCTTTACTTTAAATCAGTAAATTTCTACTAGCATGAAAGGAAGAGATATGTAAGGATTTAAGGATATTTTTGTTAGGCATATTAACAGTTTAATTAAGAAAGATAAAATTTATATACAGTATCTCATTCTTTAGTGGATTAAATGATATGTCACATCTATATATTGTGATCAGATTTCCCTCTAAGTTTTTTCTCTTTTTGTAGTCACTTGTAATAGTTCTTTCAAGCAGAATGTTGCTGGGAAATGGAAAAGATGGAATTAAAAAAAAAAAAAAAAAGAGGAAATAGTTAAGGAAGAAAGAAACAATAAAAGAAAAAAGTCATCACTGGTAAAATGTCAGTTGCTTTTAGGCTTTTATTGTGTCAGTATGTTTAATGAAAATCACCTGACAATGTTTGTAAATTCCTGTTATTCTCAATTCTAAAATCCTAATTCCCATAAGAATGTTAGTGATGAAATACAGTGCTATATATTTTGTTCATTTTTCCTTCCATTTATGAGTATAAAGAAGTGCCGATTTTGAGGTCTTTTATATATATATATATGCATTCCAGAGTTTTATCTTGTCACAATTTCTCTAATGAGCTTTCATCAGAATGAGCTTCAACTGGACTATATTAAGTCACGTTAAATGACAATATGTGAAAATTGTTCACACTGCTTACATTACCTTATGTATTATCAAGCTGCCTTAGACATTGCCATTAATTTGGGATGATGAATCCACTCTTTCATTGATTAATATATGGTATTTTTTATTTGTAAATGGCATTATAGGACAGCTTGTTCATATGCAGCTGCATTTGCCTTCCCAGGAGAGCTGGATAGGTCGATTTAGCTTTCCCAGCTTTTTCACACTTGGGAAAATAAGAACTATTCTGCTTCCCAAGGCAATGATGAGAGTCCTCCTTCCATTCTTCAAGACAGAGAAAATGGCCCTGCTGGAGACAAAGTGCAATACCTTATAGTAAATAATGTTTGAAGGGGGAGCATTTAAAAAGCAATGGTTACCATCGATTCTGAAGCTTATTTGCATATATACTAGTATATACATTATGCTTGATTAATTGAGCAATATCTCTGTCCTTCCCTAAGGTTATCCCATAATAACTTTCTATGCTTTAATTTGGATGAGTAGCGCTTTCAGGCAGCACAGTCTTGGTATCTGTATAATTCATATAAAACCAGTATCAAAAAGCACAATAGTGTAAGACCAGTTTGGCTATTAAAGTCTACAAAGCTCTTTGTTGTAGAGTGTATGGAACCATTGTACTGATTTTTCCATGAATTTTCCTGCCTAATAGTACAATTTTGCCTTCAGATGAAACAGAAAATCATGCTCCAGCTCTCTAACTGTCCTAGCAGTCATCTGCTGAACATTCTCGTTTGTTGCAGTGGGGACCTCACAGTAGTACGCCAAAATACGGCCTCCCCAGAGCTGATTAGAGGGGAATAATCACTTTCTTTAGGCTGCTGTCTGTGCTTTAGCTAGTACAACCCAGGATGTGATTAGTCAACCTTGTAATACGGTAACACTGCAAACTCACATTGATATAACAGTCCACCAGGATCACTGCGTCCTTTCTTGCAAAAGAATTGCCCTGGTACCCAATTGCATGGAGCTGGGCCATCCCAGGTGCAGGACTTATATTTGACTTTATTTCAGGAGATTTCTGTCAGCTCATTGCTCCATTTTACTGAAGTTCTCTGAAGTAGTCCTTTGACCATTCCTTCTATTTGTCATCCAAGACCTCGTGAGGGTGCATTCTTTCCTGTCATCCAGGTTGTTGATGAAGGTGTTCAACAGCTGGAGAAGTATGCAAAAATCCATGAATGCTTCTCAGTAGGCGGAAGACTTTTCCGACCTCAGTTTGGGTTACATGCACACCATTTGGGGTAACTATGTGGGAATAAATTTTAAAACTCTTCTTCATTTTGCCATGTGTGTAGTCCCATTAAAACTTTAATCACGATGAAAAATGATTGCAGATCTCTAATATATTTTACATTTTAATAAAGGTGTATAAGTTACCTTTGTATGAGATAATAATGTACATCTTCTATATACACTGCGTACATACATATGTGTGTGAGTAGGTATGTGTAAACTGTAGACGTGCATTAGTTTATACAGCTTGTGAGAGCAGATCAAATGATGGCCTCCCAGCATTTTCTTTTCCCAGGTATCAGGAGAGTAGATGGAGACTTAAAGACACTTTTGGAAACCTTTAAGTCTTAGATTGGTTTGTGGATTTATTTTTTTTCTCTCACAGTACTTTCTCCTGAAACATCTATATTCATTCTAGTACTAAAAGATATTCTGGAAGTCTTTTTTGTGGCAGCTGAGCCTCAGGCTGATATGTCTGGGCTGGCCTATATAATTTTGTTGAAAGTAAATATTAACAAAAAGAGTTTCATTAGTCACATATTTGGAACTTCCAAGTGTGTACTGTAAGAACATTTTTGGCTGTGCAAAAATATTGAGCTCTTTTAACACGATATAGTCATATGGTTTCTGTCTGAAATTCAGCATACGCTCTATGTTTCATGGCCAGGAAAGTTCTGTACTACTACTGTCAAGATGAAAATATTGTCACATGAGGGAGAACACTTGTGGATTTCAAATTTTCAGCCAAGAAAGAAAGACTTTTTGACTGGGGATTGTGCCAAAAGTCATTAGGTACTCAGTAGGAATGGCAATGCTACAAGGAGTGTCGCTGATGAGAACAGCGGTTTATTAGGTCAAAATGTCCTTATTCTAGGTATCACTGAACATAGAAACTAGGGACAATGTTATTCCATATCCTCACAGGTGGGGAGATACGTTTGAGCCAGTGGAAGATAAAGTAATTTTGATCTCACTGAGCATATGCCTTGTTGTTTCTTTTATTTTGCATTTTTTGTAGCATTATTGTTTTGAAACTTCATGGCCAAGAAGGAGGGCAATATGCCTGAGTAAGATTGGCTGGCTAGTGAAGTCCTGAAAAAGTCCAACAGCTCCTGGAAACCTTATAGGACAGTACTGGGTCTGGCCAGGATGGAGTTAGTTTTCTTTGTAACCCTTATGGTGTTATGTTTTGGACTTGTCATTAAAACAGTGTCGTCAACTCACCAAAATTCTGGCTATTGCTGAACCGTGTTTGCACAGAATCAAAGCTTTCTCTTTTTCCTGCTCTGCACTCCCTCAGAGTGGGCTGGAAGTGGGCATAAAATTGTCAGTAGACAACCTGTACAACTGGCCCCGACTGACAAAACAGATATTCCTTGCCACGTAACATTGTGTTAAGAAATGAAAACTGAAGGGAAGAGAGTTTGATGAGGTACCATTGCTCCTCCAGAGAAATGCTCCTCCTGAGACTGGCTCACCTTCGGTCGTCTTGTGGGAGCTGGTGAGTGGTTGCCTTTGGATAACATTTTTGGGATTTTTTTTCATCCTCTTTCCTTTGCTTATTAAACTGCCTTTTTTCTTCACTCATGAGTTTTCTCATTTTTGCTCCTGTTATTCTCTCCTGTCCCATTAGAGGGGGGAAGAGTGAACACGTGGCTTAACGGTGTTTAGTTGCTGACCAGGGTCAAAGTTCTTGTCTTGCATCTAATGAATAGATGGACTATTATATTTGTTTGATAAGCTCGAAGTCAATCAGGAAAAAATGTAGGATAAATTCAATAGCAAATAAAGCTGAGATATCTAAATACCTAAAAAAAAAATCCCTTAACCCTTGCGCAGTGAGATACTGAGGATGCTGGGATCATAATGGGGAGTTAGTGGCCACCTTGCATCAGAGAAGATGAATTTCAAGAAGGAGAAATTACTTTCATTGGTAAAATAACTGTATTTGTCCAGATGCATTGCTTAATAAAACTGAGGCATACTTTGTTGGCCTGCTGGATACCCCTGCCATGGGAATCAAGTGCACAGCTGTCCCAGCAGTGATTACGGTATGGTGACCTGTAGTTGCCATTTCCCTGTCAATAGTCTTGGAAGGCTTGAAATAGAGTGCAGCCTCTTGGCTGTAAAGGAGGGCCTGTGCTCCAGGCATACAAAACCTGCTGGTCCTCCTTGTAGTTGGAATTGCTGCAGCAGCATAAAATAGAGCAACAAATGTTGTCTCCGGTTGACTGTCAGTGGCAATGTGGTGAGATCCGTGAGAAAGAACAAGTGCTCCCAGGCCTTATTGTACGTGATGTCAGTGCACCTGCCACATCAAGTGGTCTGGGAGGGATTCATTGGGATCATATGGTTGGCACGCTCAGGCAACAGTTGTGGAAGACCTGTCATGTGATCCTCCTGGCCCCGGTTCTCTGCTGTATTGGCTGCCACCCCTGCCCCCTAGGTCTCAGGTAGCCCTGGAGGTTACCTAGGAAAAGTCTTAGGTAGGATGGCCATCACCATGAGCTTTTGTGTTCTGAAACAACACTGACATTTCTGTGGCTGAGTGTACATTGCAGAAACCTTTAGCCTCCTGCTAAAGCAGAGTGAAATGTTTCATACAGATGCTTGAGTTGGCTCATGCCTTCCAGATCTGTTGGATTTCTGTCTGTGCCTTAACAACTGGATACTGGGGTTGGAGGGACCTGTTGGGACAGGACAGCACCTGCAATTGGAGCTAAAGATAAGGCATTCTTGGGTGACATTGGATGTGCTACATACCACCCACTTGGGCCTGTAGCATGTATTTGTGGGTTGCGGAACTGTTTACCAAATGATGCTGTCACAATCTTTGATGTGGGCAGATGGTCTATCTTCCAAATTCAACCCAGAAATGGTACTGTGGGCGTGCTTTGCGAAATAACATTCTTCCGGCTTTTTTCTTTGTAAGGTGCTAGGGCAAGCTGTTCTGTAACTGTGGAGGTGAATTTTATTCTGATCTCATGCTAATACTGTTGAAATTCTCTAGAGAATTTTAGGAAGCACTATTAACAGAAAGACATTAGGCTACAGCTTAACTTCTTTCCAAATAGGTAAAAGAGCTGGCTTGCTTTTCCACTGTGTGAATGAGATGAAATGGAGACAGACTAGTGTCCTTTCCCCTTTCTAAAGTGTTACGTGAAACTGTCACAAGAATATAAATTAAAGTGAATAATAGCAATAACGTTTTTCTATCTGTATTCCTCCTGCTACTGTACTCTTGTGTTCCTCTTTCTATCTCCATAGGTAGGTTTATCTATATAGACATACAGGGATATACTCCTCCTCCTGCCATTCTTTCTCCTCCCTACCTGGCATTAAGTATCATTAGTTATGCCATTCGTGTTACACTTTCCCATTCAATGGCTGAGAAAGATCCAGCCATGTACTCTTAACAGCAATGAAGGGAGATCTGCAAGGTTTTCATCTTTTGAGGGAAACCCAGGAACTATGAAGAGATGTTTAGCCCATGACAGGATATTAGTGCAGTTAGCACTGAACATCGTTCATGGCCTGTCCCAAAAAATGGTACCTCATCATTCCAGGATCTTCCCCTTCTATCTGATGGTCATGTCTCTGGAAGTCATTTTCATCCCTTGATCTTACACTGCTAGATGCCTGAAGGATTAGACAGAAGGTTGCCTTGTGTCTCCTCCTCCTCTTTGCAGGAGACTACAAGGAAGCTGTCTTCAATATTCCTCGAATATAATAGTTAAGGAAACAATAACAGGTAATGACAGTTAAATGACAGTATTTAAATACCAACTTATTATAACCAAATGGACTGAATTAAAAGATTATACTTTTAGGGAGGTCTGGAACAAACCATTGAGACCTCCAACTATAGATGAGGGTGCAGTCAATATAATTTCACAGCTTAAATTGGTACTAGGGCCTTTCTTTAGAACAATTAGCCTGACTAATTTTGTGATGTTGGGCTAGTTGATTATTGTTGTTGAGTACCAGTTTCCTTATTTGTATATACTGGGATAAATATGCTATGTAATCTGCTACATAATGTGAATTGAAATGCAGTGCTTTATAATTGCTACAAACTAGTTATAACAGTCATCAGCCAACCACAGAGCAGAACTTCTGGAAATGTAGCCTCATAACTTTATGAGAGACTACATTTAATCTTTATAGATAACGTTTCTCTGAGCCAAAGGGAACTGCAGAAATGAAACATGGCACATTTCCAGAATAATGTTTTAAATTTCTTCTGGCATAGGAAGTTGAAACAAATCTGGAATTTGAACTTGGAATCTCCACATGCAACCCTCTGGTAGAAATTATATCTGGACTTAGGAATTAGTGAAATATTTAAGCATATATATTGAAAAAGTTTATAGGTGCAAAGAAAATTAATTATCAAGGTCAGATTACCGGTGCTGCAACAGGAAGAGCCTGCAGGGTGCAATAGTAATGTCTTGCAGGTATTTTTATAAATCAGTCCAGATAGATATCTGAATGTATCCAAATTCTGTTGAAAAATACCTATATTTTCTGGGATGAATTAGAGGTTGTTAGAGTCACATGTAGTTTGCTTCTGAATGATTTATATCTTTTTTTTGTTGCCCAGAACCCCTCATCGAATCGCTGCTTAGCGCTGGAGACACCTGCAATACTCTAATACTTAAATTTCTCCTTCTGACCATGTCCCAAATTTGCTGGATTTTGACATCAATGTGGAGGTTTTATTCTAGCCTTCAGTCCCATAGGAATTCAGAAACTAGAAGTTTTCTAGCAATTTTATATGCTGGTTTCAGTTCAGTAAATATTCTTGCATTCCATCTACTGGTCTGAGCCCACAAAAACAATTGTGATTGTAGTCTGCTTTTATTTTTAAGGCATATAATCACATGTCAATGTCTCCCGGAAACTTTAGAAGGGCATAAATGCCAGAATATTTTGTAATCATTTTATTTCAGCCATATGCCTGCTTTTTCATCTTCTATGATATTCTTAATTGACAGATGTTGCTAGTTCTACATTATATAACCTGTTAGCCATGTGTGACTTGTAAAGGTTTGTGTGGTTCATAGTGAGAGACAACAGTGTTTTCTTATCCTGAGGCCAATCAGTCAGCATGCATGTATCTCATCTTTGGGTGGTCAAACATGAAAGCAGTGTGTGTTTTCCTCTCAGCAAGAGAATTTTGGTATATTGCACTTTTAGGAGTGAGAAGCTGGAGAAGGTAGGGAAATAAGAAAGCTTATTGTAGGTTGGGGATATAAGGAGTTTTGGAATATGTTGGTGAAACTGAAGTAGAGCCAATGTGGTGGTACACTGTGAGGTACTCACAACAGCAGGGAATCTAGGTACAAAATAAGAGGTAAAGGAAGACATGGCAGAAACTAGGCTTTTAAAGTGGGATGGAGGTATAGCTACTGCTGTGTTGGAAAGAAAGGAAAGATGGAAGAAGTGGCTTCATAAAGATATAGGCCATCTGGTGGGAGAGCAATGTCATAGTGGAAGGCATAGACATTCGGTAGATGTGAGGACATTCTGGTGATGGGAAGTAGAAGACCTGGGGATATCTCTGTGGGGAAAGGAGGAACAGGAGAGGGAGACATTGTAATTGTGGAGACATATGATCTGATGGTGTTCAAACTGGCTTAGACCAACCTCTTCATTGTGCTGTGTTTCCTTCTCTAAAGAAGAAGACGTCTCAGGGTTAACATATTCAAGATTGTGGTACACGTTCTAGTTCATGGTTATAACGCCCTGGCCTTGTGCATAAGGGGACAAAAGGGTAATAAAAAGAGAAATATGAAAGATACAGTAGCACATACTGTATGTAGATAGATGTAAAAAAGTTTTTAGACCTAGCTTTTTACATAGCTAGATGTAAAAAGATTTTCAGCATTTTCCCTTAGAACTTATTCTCCAGATGTCTGATGGGCACAATGGAGGCCCATAACTTCACAAGGTTTTGAGTTTTAGATTTAATTACTTCCCCACATAAATGTTATTTGTTAAACTAGTGGTTGGTATAAATATCATGTAAACTATATAAACTTCACTTCCGATATCCTACGTAAAATGTAATCAATAAAGAGTTAAAAAACTATCTAGGAGGATTAAAATAATCAAAATATTAGAGACCATGACTGGGAATCATAAAAGACAGCAACGCAAAGTTTTGTTACAGCAACACAAAGAATATAAACTGCAAAACATAAATCATGCCTGTAAAATAACCATAAAGCTGTCGTGAAGAAATATTTACAGCTGATTAACTGATCACACTGATATTTGTTGATAAAGAAGCAAATATTATTTCAGGTTACATTTGATTAAAGATGTGAGAAGCTAAAAGTCATTTCCAGTATTAAAAAAAATCCTTTTGGAATTACTAATAATTACATGGAGATGGGGGTGTCAATACCCTTAATTGTAATCTAAGTTACACTTGCAGCTCATCTCAAGATCAAAATGACCACAAAGTTTGTAAAACTTTTATTTAGCGCACTCCACCTTTTGCAATTCTACTTATTTTGCAGTTTTACTGGACATAACTGGGAAGTATACTTTAATGACACCTATGGAGACTGGGCTGGGCCCAGAGTGCCTTAGAATAGGTCTAAGTCCTGCCGTTGATCTAAATCTATGGAAGGTGGATAAATGCTTCACATTTCTTCTCGCTTATAGAACTGCTATCTTAACTATACAAGGTATCCTGCTGTCTTACCTATAAAAGCTATAAACTTAGTAGTGAAACTAAGTGGCAGAAATTTGCTTTAATTCAAAAGTAGGATCCATGGTCACATAAGGACAATAATTAGAACAGAGACATTACATTAATTAGTGCAATGGTTTGCTGAAAATATAAACCTTGTGTAATTAGTGTTAACATAATGTAACAGCTATGTAATTACAGTTGCTCTAATTGTAAGTACAGAACTTTTAAATTCATGGACTTTTACACAAGATGCATAAATGTTTCTTAGGATATTGTATAACAATTATTAAACTTCTTTCATTTTACAATTTTATGCAAGTGGACCTTGCGTTTTACAACCTTAGCTTTTATTTTTGTCACTGGCTTGTCATTGAAAAAGACAATTTACATTTAATTTTTCCTAGATTTTCATAGGAAAAAAAAAATGTTTCTTTCTTCTTTGAACTTCTTAAAATAAATACTTTTGCTAATTGTAGTCAGATTCCATTACCTGATCACATGCTTTAAAAATATTACAATTATTAATGAACACTCAGCTTAAATATTCTGGATATTATTATGAACACATCAATTTCGAAAGGAATTAAATTATATGAGTCCATATAATTTATGTAAAATATGAGAGGGAGTTTATTATAGTTATGAAACAATCCTCATTTGGGACTAAATTAGTCCTATGTTTTCTATTCTCCATGAAATCTGTATTTTGCATATCTGATCTTTTCTAGATGTCTTCTGTAGATCTCCCAAACTTGGAGATTGTTGGATATATCAGAAAGTCTGTAAGACTGTTCTGTGTTTTCACTGTAATATGAAGAAATATGAAGTGTCTTATGTTTCAGGAAAAGTACAGTGTGTGTGTCTCTTCTCACAGCCCAATAATATTTATTGTGCAACATAATTCAGATTGTTTCTACATTATTCAGTTCTAATGAACAGCAAATTCTCACTAAAATGTCATTTTCCCTTTGAAATATGTTGGAAGGTTTCTACGTAAGAAGTAAGGTCAGGTGCTGGTAGGAGAGCATCTTCTATTGTTACACCAAGCCCCTTTCTAGAATGAGCCAAAAGAGGCAGATGATATAAAATATTCAAGCTGGAGCAGAAAAGAACAAGCTTAGAGTACTAGAATAGGCAGAACAGATGAAGCTGTCTATGTCGAAAGTCCTTTTAGCATATTGAAAGTGGGAAGGAAGTCAGAAAGGAAAAAACAAATTGTGGTAAGAAATAGCTCTGGTTAGAAAGTAGATAAGCTGATAATATACAAAACCTGTTATTTTTCTTGGCACTTCAAAGTATTTATATTTAGCATTTATAATAATAGTATTTATAATTAACACACTACAAAATGAAGGTCATACAGAGAAGTTGTCGATGCCTCATTCCTTGGAGGTGTTCAAGGCCAGGCTGGATGGGGTTTTGAGCAACCTGGTCTAGTGGGAGGTGTCCCTGCCCATGGCAACGGGGGCGGAACTAGATGAGCTTTAAGGTCCCTTCCAACTCTAACCATTCTATGATTCTATGAAAAGGAGACTGAAGTGTTGCTTATCAGCCAGGCTGAGGCGAAATCTCCTGTATTGGAGACCTGAACTGAATCAATTGTATTTCCAGTAAATGTAATAATTTAAAATCTTTGTGGAAAGACAGGAAATGCATGGAGTTCTCTTCATAAGTCTTGTCCTGAAAATTATTATTTGTTTTCCAAGCAACAAAGTAAATTAACTGGCCCATAGTTTCACTACTGTGGTTACAGCCTTGAACCGTGTAGGCATGAATAATATTTTTTTTACTGCTAGAACATACCAGGTTTAGCTGCTTGGAAGACAGTGCATGTCTCTGTTGTGTTATTTCAAGATTTGTACTAAAAGTATATAGAAAACACTCCAAGGAAGAAACTAGAGCCCAGAAATGCCTACTTTTTTTTGTTCTCCTTGTGCACCTCACTGTGCATAAGTAACCATCACTGTAATTTGATTAAAGATGATTGACCACTGGAGATCAAAGAAACAGTGATTGCAGGACAAAATGCTATCCTAAACTATGCATGATCATACACTGATGGTTTTTCTGTGTCTCCAGTGGACTTAATGAACTAACAGAGGACAATAATTTCATCCAGACTGACGCATCAGGAATAAATCCAATCTAAAAGTGTCTCCAGCCGCAAACATTGCAGAGTTTTGTTTAATAAAAATCACACTCAGCTGTTTGTGATGGCCAGAGGGTAGAGAAAAAAAAAAAAAAACATAAATATGGAGGCTGTTATTTGTCTTGCACAAAGTAACTATTAAGCTCTGGTGTAACCCACACAGAAATAATTCTTATTGCTTTCTTTTTGCCAGTTTTCCAAATTATCAGAACTGTTCCTGCAAGGCATCTGGAGCCAAATCATGCCCAAATCCATTCTATTGCCCATAACATTCCTACTGTAGGAGTTATATAGCCACAGTCAGGTGTAGAAAGTAGCTTAATAGAAGCTTGTTCACTAACAGCTTTCTGATTAATTCTTCAGAAATCTGCTTACCTGTGTCAATATTGTAAAGAATAGGCCACAAAAAAAAAAAGTTTTAGATTATGAAGTAGTCATAGTGAACTTAATTTTTCGTCTCATTACGCACAATGAGTCTTTTCTAAACTTGTACAAAGTCAGGTACAAACTTCTTAAAAGAATACTGAAGGCAAAAATCTGCTTTAAGGTAAAGGAGAGGCTAAGGCTGGAAGGTTCAATGTCAAAGGAGTTCTATATTAAAATTTGTACCTTCAAAACTTTAAAGAAAGGGAAAAGGCTTTGCATCACATTTTCAGGATAAAATAATGAATATATTCACCATTCAACAGCTCTTTGACTGCACTTTATAAACTTTAAAATTACAATAAAGATGTTTTACCACCATTATTATAGAAATTAAGGTCTTAAATGGTGTACATAAGTGGAGTTCTCAACTTTTCATATTAGAAGTAGAGGCATGGATTGGTTCTGTGAAATAGAAACTATTTCCAAATTAAGCTTTACAGTTGTGAACATTTTTTTAGTCTAATTTGGATGTTTTCCAATTTTTGCAAAAGTGGTTACTCTTTCTAGAACTTTAGCTGTCAGGAACTTTTGGAAATATTTGATCTTAAGAGAATGATGTTCGCAGCCTCACAAAGAAACATAAATTTCTCCATTTGAATTCAAACATTTCTAAATAAATGCTCTAACCTGAATTGTATTTTAACCCCAACTAGGGTTAAAACCACGTAAAGTAAAAAATACTTATATATGTTCAAGAATGTGTCCCTTTTTCTTTCATTTTTTTCTTGTTTTACACACGGGTTGTATCAATGCTAATTAGTTAACAGTCATGTGAGTTTGTAGTGGAATAGATTGGGAGTTCCCATTGGAGTTAACTTTCAGAGAATGACATCTTGTTGGCAACAACAGGCAACAAGTTTCACAGAAATCAGTTAACTTTGATTAAAAAACTCTTAATAAAAAGTAGAAGTCTTAAATAAGTTTACTTTTTTGAAACAGAACATTCTTATTTGGAAATATCTTTTAATTCAGCTTAATCATAATTATATCAATATATGCAAAGTGAATAATTTGAATAAAAGGGAAATAAATGCCTTTGTTTTCTTTTTCTTTCCAAAAGAAGACAAATGAAGTGGCCTGAAACTTTTTTTTTTCCTCAAACATTCTGTTTGTGGTAAACTTTGAGGGCATAATTTTTTGTTCATTCCAAAAGATATTACTTTCTGACATCTTTAAAAAACCCTCTAAAATTGAAATCTTGGTTCCTGCACAACTTTGGGATGTGGTGATCCCTTCTTTTGAGGGGGGACATCATGCCAAGATGTTGAAAAACAAAAGATCTGAAATTAATTTAATTACATAGTGTGTTCTTACCACTTAATGAAAAACAGGCTCAAACTTCATTTAAAGTCTCTGCTATGATTTACACCATCTGCAGTTTTCTTTCATTGTTTGCCACAGTACAGATTCTCTATAGTATCATTCAAGACCTGTACTTATAATCTATTCTCTCTATGGTTGTTTATGACTTTTCATGGAATACACCTTTTGGCCAGGTACAGAAAGATTGTTGTTAGAGTGACATTTTATCTTTACTTATGAAGCACAGCTAAAAAAGGAATGGTGTTTTAATACATTTACAATGTTTTAATTTTTTAAGTCAGTATACTGGAGTTATTTACACCAGCTTTTCAAGAAAATAAGTATCCTCTTTAAAAAAACAGCTAGTGCTGACAGGAAAAGAAGAATAAA
Source organism: Calidris pugnax (assembly GCF_001431845.1). Classification (NCBI taxonomy): domain Eukaryota; kingdom Metazoa; phylum Chordata; class Aves; order Charadriiformes; family Scolopacidae; genus Calidris; species Calidris pugnax. The sequence goes on from NW_015090926.1 coordinate 3,034,609, forward strand.
TTATAACTCATTGGATTTGGTCCTAGATACCAATGCTCATGCTAGTTAAGTAAATTCACTTGACCACCTAAGTTCTTCTAGAGAAGGAAAATAATCCGACTCTGTACGTTAAATGCACATTGTTAAGGTGAACACTGAATAGCGAGCAATAGAAAAGCCTTAACCTGAACTGTTTCTTGAAATCACAGAAAAAAATGTAATTTATTTTAGTAAAGGTATTGAATTTTTTTTTTCACGGCAAAGCACTCATCAATGACTTACTTCCTTATATGCATTGTGTAAGAATGGGAAAGACTAATAAACATCTTGGTTTCTCTAGCTTCTTTTGTCCTACTGAAACAGCATGATACTTTTGTTTTCATATGCATTACAACTGGTATGTGAAAAAAGCCCTGAGACAAAGAAGGAAGTGGAAACTGTAGTCAGAGAGAAAAATCTATTAATCCATGTTATATATTCAATATAACTGCAAGAAAGAAAAAGACATGCAAATTACATCAAACTAATTTTCCTTTACCACTGCATTAGGCACCATGAGCCAGGTATTCAGGACAGTTATGTTCAGTTGTAGAAATTCTGAAAACACAAATATTTAGAAAGAATAGAAAAAGGAAAAATATACCTTACACAATACTCCTTACTGTTTTTAAAAAATATAGTTTGAAGGATCTGTTTTCTACTAAATTTCCTCTCTTTCATAACACTTCATTTGCCAGCCAAGGACAATTTACATTATGCAAAGACTTGTTTACTGATAAATAAGATTGCAAATAAATAAGATCAAATTAGACAGTAACTGAAACTAACATTAATAAATAGCCAAAAATGGGAATAAATTTGCTCTGCAGCATTTAAATATAAAATATATCTAATTTATTATAAAATCAGGGAATGCATTTCTGTAAGCAAATATGAGAAGAGACTACAAAAGTAGATACATAGATTTTGTGAAAGGCAAAATATTTCAGAATTTCTGAGAAGTCAGCTGTCTAAAATTTAGATCCAGTTTGCTCAGTGTGTTGTATAGTACCATCCCAGTACTTCGACTAGCTTATCACAGCCAGCATAAATCTATTTACGTACCCAACTCACTAGAAGCCTGAGCATGCTTTGTTATAGTCAGAGAAACTTACCATTGACATCAGCCTTAAGAAAAAAAAGAATGGGGCACTTCAGGTTCTCTATTGTGTCTTATTTATACAAATATGTGTTATACATATAGGTGTTGTAACGAAGTACCATAATATGTTGGCCTTTGGAGCAAAAACATTTACATTTTAACTACATGCTGCTTTCATTAGTAGTTGAAAAAATGCCATCAAAACACCTTTTTACTGTAGCTTTGCAAATTTTTCCTCCAGAGGCCCTTTTTTTTCTTACATACCTGATGTTCAGTACCTATTTACGGCCAAGTTCTCCCCTTTCTCTTTCCCTTAATGTATATAGCATACAGTCCCTTTAATATATCCTTCCAAACAAATTCAACTCAGCATCAGACCCTCAGATGTATTTGTTTTTTCAAAGCTTTTCTGATGGTGTGAGGAAATGTTTACCAAAAAACCCCATGAATTTTACCTCTTTAGATGAAGGGTGTAGATCCCAGAGGAGTGTAAGAAGTGAGGAGTCAGAGTTCACACTGAATATGCAACACCACTTGATTCAGAGCCTTAATATCCATGTAATGATCACTAATGTTCACTTTGTCATTAGGGAAAACCTGGAAGAAAAAGCACTTTTCATTTTATGATGATGAAAATGGTCTAAAATCAAACTTGCACAGATAGTTCAACAGAATTGTGATTTTGAATAGTAAAAGGGTATTTAGAATTTAGACTGAACACAACAATGGCTACCTGTGCTTGAGAATCCTTTTAATCAGAGGTTAAGGGAGTGGAACTGCATTAGACATGTCACATGTAAGACTTTTGCCTACAGGCCAAGTGCTTCAATCTTCTCATTCCCTCCCCTCCCACACCACCCTGTCCCCCTGAAAGGTGGGGAGAAGAGGGGGAAAAATAGGAGGGGGAAGCTGAAACCAGGACATATCCACCCCATATTCCAAACCGTTCAAGTTGTGCCCAGGCCTTATACATTTCATAGTCACCACCACTGTCCTGTATTTGAAATATGTGTATATATACATATATATGTATAGATATCATTCCCTTAGTGGGAAAGTCTAAAAAGTCCATTGAGTTCAGTTAGTCCATAACTACAGGCTCCATCTCTCATAAGAGTCTTTCAGGGCAGGAGAGATGGTAGGAATTGTGGCACGCTGGAGCTAGCAGCTGTTCTATCGATCCATGCCCATGGTCTGCAGGTTGAAGGTGTTGACCTTGAGAAAATTGCAGGGTGCCACTTGCTGAAGCCAGTTCTGGTTCCATCACCTCTGCATTTCACTCAGTTTCCTCAAAGTTCATTCTTTGTTAATTTGGGTTATTCTTACTATAATGGTGTTCATACAGCATATAAACCATAGTAGTAATGATATATAGTGGCAAATTAGCAACCAACATCATACAGTTTAATTCATTGTCTATTGTCACCCAAAATCAAATCCCTGTGAGGTACACATCAGAATTCCCCATCCTCTTGCATCACCCAGCAAGTGCAGACAGGTCCTTGAGCAAAAGCAATGCCATAGGTGGGTTTGCCTTTACATGCAGCAGGAATGACCTAAACTGTTTTCCCTAACATATTTTTTCATGTGCACCTTGGGGACTTCATCCCCTTCCACAACAATTAAGAGTTCTGATTAGGCAGGGCCAGCTCAATTGGCAGATCATCTGGTGTTGACTAACCAGGTGGCCTTTGTTAAATGTGTATCCCAATGTTTGAAGGTCCCACCACCCACTGCTCTCAATGTAGTTTTTAACAGTCTGTTGTTTTGTTCTGTCTTCCCAGAGACTAGAGTGCATGATAGGGAATGTGGTGTACCCACTCAGTGCCATGGTCTTTGGCTCAAGTGTCCATGAGCTTGTTTCAGAAATAAGTCCTTCTGTCTGACTCAATTCTTTCTGGGGTGCCATGTCACTACAAGACTTGATTTTGAAGGCCCGGGATAGTGTTCCGGGCAGTGGAATGGGGCACAGAGTATTTTTCAAGCCATCTGGTGGTTGCTTCCACCATTGTGAGCACACGGCATTGCCTTGGCAGGTTTGTGGGAGTATAATGTAATCAATCTGCCAGGCCTACGCGTATTTATATTTCAGCCATCATCCTCCATACCAAAGAGTTTTTAACTGCTTGGCTTGCTTAATTGCAGTGCACATTTCACATTCATGAATAATCTGTGCAATAGTGTCCATGGTCAAATCCAACCCTTAAACATGAGCCCCTCTATACATTTCATCTCTTCCGTGATGGCCTGAGGTGTCACAGGCCCACATAATTCGCCCTCATGTTGCCAGTCCAGATCCACCTGAGCCACTCCAATCTAAGCTGCTCTATCCACCCGCTGGTTGTTTTGATGTTCGTCAGTGGCCCAAATCTTGGTTATGTGGGCATTTGCATGGCATACTTTTACAATTAGATTCTCTATTGGGGCAGCAATATCTTGCCATAATGGGGTAATCCAGAGTGGTTTGCCTCTGCCCTGACAGTTGCTTTGCTTCCACTGCTGTAACAACCTCCACAGAGCATTTGCTACCATGCTTTAGTCAGTATAGAAATAAAGGACTGGCATAGCAGCACTCAGTAGGCAGCATGACTTCATTCAGGCCACAGAAGTCTACTGCCGGCTTCCACTCTCCATTAGACTTTTGCACCATCCATGTGGGACTGTTAAAAGGTGAGTGAGTCTTACTGATCAGTCCTTGGCTCTCCAGTTGATGAGTTAGGTTACAGATGGGAATCAAGGAGTCTCACTTGGTGTGATATTGCAGCTCATCCACTGTTGTGGTAGTGATTGGCACCCGCTGTTCTTTGATCCTCAGCAACCCCACAATAGAAAGATCATCTGAGAGATTGGACAAGGTAGACAACTGTTTAATTTCCTACATCTCGACAGTGGCTATACCAAAAGCCTACCAATACCCTTTTGGGTGCTCGAAATACCCTCTCCTGAGGTAGTCTATGCCAAGAACTTTCAGAGCCTCTGGGCCGGTCATAATGGGGTGCTTTTGCCAGTCAGTCCTGGTTAAGCTCATTTCATCTTCTAATACAGTTAACAGTTGGGACTCCCGTGTTACCCAGTAATGCAGACAGGTTCTGCTCTTTATACTCTGATGGCTTTAGGTACACTGTGTGTACCAGAGCCTTACACTCCTGGGTGTCTGATGTGTCAGGCCATTAAATCCTCATAGTACAGTAAATCTGGTTGTTGCTTTCCTCCATTTGGCCGGACGAAAGTCCATCTAGTTTGGACTGTAGTCCAAAGGAATACATTTGTGTGGCTCATGTGGGGTTGAATCCCATCCTTGTTATTCACTTCTTGGAAATGCAAATTGGGAGTTCCTCCAAGAGGACAGATACCATTCTGCCTTGTGTGAGGAACAGCCCACTAGAAACTGGAGCAGCAATTTTCCAGGAATAGTTGTTTTTCTTGTAACTTGTATACCTGGGCCTGTAGATTTGAGGTAGGTTCTCCATCCCACTTCATTATGTCCTCTCCATGGTTGCAGAGGTAAAACTACAGGATGTCGCATGATGTGTACCCTCTATACCCTCTCTTGAGCAGGAAAATTCTTACTCCTAATAGCTGAGATACTGGCCCATACGGGTGGAGGTTAGGACCTATCCTCTTTGAGTTGCTGGAACTCCTGGAAAAAGCCTTTCTTTTCCTTGCATAAGTTTTTTAAGCAAGCCTTTATTTTCCTTGTACAGTCTTTCCACAGCTGACATTTGGATCTCAGGGAAGTAGACGAACTTTCTTCATATTGGTGGAGTTGGCCAGCTATTGCATCCACTGTTGGTTACTCTTTGTCTCCCCAGCTCATTGTTGCGAATACGTTGGCATATGATGACTGTGTGCTCTATAGAAACTTCTACCATATGGGTTGGATACATCAGACTTCATCCGGATCTGTGCTTTACTAAGGGTTTTCCAGATCATGATAAAATAGCTCCCACAAAGCTAGTTGGCTCAGGTACTGGATACATCTCTCCATGATGGTCCACTTGCCTGGGTGACATGTAATATCTTCCTTGAAGGGATACTGTTCCTTCATGGCTAGCAGAAGTTGCCTCCGGAGGTTGAGAGTTTTCTCCTTGTCAATACCGCCTTCCCTAGATAAAGATACCAGCTGCTTGACTTCCCTATCCTCTAAGTCCAAGCTACTGGCCCTGTTATCTCAACATTAGAGCATCCAGATGTTGGATGAAAACTTTTCATATGTCTCACAGTTCACCCAGGAAAAAGGATCAAATAATTACTTCTGGTTCCTCCTGTTCTAGTGATGACCCTGGTTCACCTTCATCCTTTCCTAAGTGACCTGATTTTTCGTGTGTGTCTCTTCTTCTGTATAGGGGCATCTGATACTGGTACAAGTTGGTTTTCTGGTCTAATACACCGGTACCTGCCATGGGGACTGGAGCAGCCATAGAGGTTGTTGCAGCAGTTGGAGTAGCTATATCTCTTGTTCTAGAGGCTGGAGTAGTTACAGCATTCATTGTGAAGGCTGGAGTGGCTGCAACACTCATTGTGGAGATTAGTGTGGAGAATAGTGTGCCAACATATGCATTGATGTTTAACCCTAAGCAATAGCAAGATCTGGAACACATTCAGAAAACCTAGAAGTAGGAACATGCTGGTTCAAGCATCCTGAGGGTATTTGAAATTCTCGAATGTTGCTGTAATTACACTGGAGATGAGGGACGTGAAAGAAGGTGTCTCCCCCACAGATTAATTCGCTGAGGAGAAAAGGTAGAAAGTTTAATTACTAAAAGTTTCTGCAAGGTTCCTGAAGTATGAAGATGAAACTGCTGCTGCTATTTCACCTTGTTCATCACTTTTAATCATTAACAAATATGACCACAATAAACTCAATTTCATCATACCATAAGCCTACACTACAAGGCACAGCAAAACAATAATCTTGAACCATTTCCCAGGTATGATGAACAACACAACAGGGAGCATGTATTAGATATCATAAGATACAATGCTGAGAGCAACATTGTGACTATTAATACAATGAATGCTTATCACAAATTTGTTCTAATGTGCTCCGATCAAGTTTGTCATTATCTCAACCCTTCAAGCCCCACTTTGTGTGCCAAAAAGAACTGTCATGTTTAGCCCCAGCCAGGAATTAGAGCCGTGCAGCTACCTGCTCACCTCCCCACTTTCCCTCAACCCAAGAAAGGTGGGGAGAAGAGAGGAAAAAAAAATGAGGGGGAAGGGAGAAAAAAACCCTTGTGGGTTGAGATAAAGAGAGCTCAATAATAATAATAATAATAATAATAATAAACCAAAACCAAACCAGAAAAGGAATAATTAATACTACTACCACTACTATTGATGATGATGATGATGATGTCAAGAGAGGTCATTCTCATTGCTTGGTAAACTGGCACCATCTCAAGCAGTGATTGCCAATTCCTGCTCCCTGGCTAACCTCCATTTATATATTGACCATGATGTCTATGTCACAGAATATTTCATTGGTGATTCCATCATTTTGTCTGTGCTTCTACACGAAGCTGAAAAAGTCCTTGAATAGTGTAAACATCACTTAGCAACAACTAAAACCAGTAAGTGTTATTGACATTCCTTTCACAGCAATCATTAGAAAGAAAATTAACTCTTTCCCAGCTGAAACCAGGAGAATATAGAACTTAAAATATAAGAGAACTTGTAGCTTGTTCTCTGCAAATAAAAAAAAAACATTTTTATATGTCAACAACAATAAGTGTGAAATAGATGAGGTTTAAAGGGCTTTCTTCAAAATTTTTTTGTTTGCTCTTGGTTTTGTTATTTTATTGTAAATACTGTGTAAAATTTGCTCTCATTCTCAATAAATACATTGAAGTATGTTTGGTTTCAATTAAAAGAGGAGCTTTAATTTTCCAGAAAAAAAAATCCCTAAGTTTTATAATACTTTTAAAAATTCCAAAGTAGGTGTCATTCAGAAATTAACCAGAATAACCTAAGCTCTTTTACTACATAGTCTTCCTACAAACATATGACATTAGCTACATCCCTGTATATAGGATTATTTCAAAAGACAATGGGGAGTAATATAAAACCCCAATATTTTTTAATTTGACAATGTGACAGTTTATGAATGCCCAGTGACTTAGTGTCTGTTGTTTTATGAGATTGACTTGTGTCCCCAGTAAACACTGGAACCACAGTATTGCTTTTGCTTTATTTTCTCCCCCTTTGGCTTCTATCCACCTGTATTTGATTAGGTACAGAAAGATACAAGCATGTTAACTTAATTTTCACAACAAAAATTCAGAATTAAACAAAGGTTTCAGTTTCTCTCAGTTTTCTTTCTAGAGGCTCCAGGCAGCTGCTAATCATTATGTTTGCAATATTAAAACAAGACCCCAGGTTAGTCTGTGCTAGTTCATTTACAGGAATCTTCTGTATTTGATTAGACTCATATGGTTAATAAGGCTGTCAGGTAGAAGCAATTGGGCCATTTATTTCTGTAATATTATTAACTGTCTGTTCTCTATAGGATCATTTAGATTTTCTGGAGAAAAGCAGAAATGGGACTATACATTCTAGTGATAATATTCCTAACACGCATTAGGCAGTTAGGTTGCTAACCATCATCTCCTTCCATTAATGGAATGTTTTCAGGTGGCCTTTGTTTTGTGTATGAGGTATATCTCTACGGTCTAATGATCAATTTTTAATGACAGCAAAAAGAGTTCAAAACAGCAAACAAAATTATAAAATTGCAAAAAAATGCATAAATAAATCCTAGTTTTCTCTCTTTTCATTTCTAAGTTTTTAGCTTTTGGCTTACTTGGCTGTAATAGAGTCATTTTCAGTTACCAAACAGACAAAAAGAAGTAAATTAGATGTGCTTGGCTCATACAAAGTCCAGCACTAGACAACACTCAAGTGGCACATTGTGTTTGGAGTTTGAAGCTGACAGGTAAATGCTGCAGAGGTCAGAAAACTTGAGCTTCTGTCTATAAGTGCCATCTCTATCAGAGGAGTATACTATTAGGATTGTCTAAGGCTGCAGGGGCAGGCAGAGAATTTCATTAATTAGTTCCTAAGGCAGATGTACAAAGTATGATGTTTCCACAGAATAATTTAAAAAACAAACAACCAAACAAAACCCCAACCAAACAAAACCACAAATAATCAAGTATTTTGGTCTGGCTTGCCATTTCTGTTGTGACCTGTTTTCATCTAAAACATCATGCTGCATCAGCATTATACAATTTCTTTCTCCTGAAAGTGCTTTAAGCAACAGATGGCACTGGCAATGATACCTAATGTTAATTTGGTAATGGTCTCTATTATGAGACCCTTGACCTCAGTTTAAAAGCTTGCCAAGCTTTAACCATTTTGGACAGTATTATCATGCTGGTCACCTGCCTTTGTTTAAAGGACATAGACAACAGCCAAATTCCATGTGTTTATGCCATTTCAGATGTTAGTTTACAAAAAAACCCATATCATTTGCTAACATTCAAGCTGCTGAGTATAGAGGAAATCCTCTGAGATTATAAAAAATATTGCCCAGATTTAACCAAATATTGCTGTCTGAAATTGCAGCTCATAGAACATCGGAAAAACTTATCAGAGACTGACTGTTAAATTCTTTTACAATACTGATTGTCTTGAGCATGCTGAATCTCCACAGAGCTACCAAGGGTTGGTTGAAGCAAGCATGGCCTTTTCTGTAATTTTCCCTCTAGGCTGCCAGGAGATGGTGTGCAGTAGAATAGAGTGGGGAAACTTAAACTGGAATTTGATCAGGGTTGCTCTGTCTGGTGACTCTTGTGCAGGGGGCTGGCAGCCTTATTGATCAGTGAAGTGCTTGTTGGGCAGAACATGGGAAGACAGAATTTGTGTTGTCAAGAGGAGGCATGATGAAAAACTATGAGATAAGCAGGTAGAGAAAGGGGTTAGGGTAGCAATCAGATTGGTACAGGAGACAGAAATCACAATGAGAGTAGCTGTAAGCAAAAGTACAAAAATACAACTGCTGTTTAGGCATATTTCTATTAAGGATCTGGATATAGACTAATCATTTTAGTTTCTGTTTTGTTGTTCTCAAATAGCGCAATCTATCAAAAAAAGATATCTTGTTCTACTGTATCTCAGAAAATGCACAGGGCAATAGATCAGGAGTGGTCTGTCACCCTGGTGTCCATGGTCAAGGATTGGGCAGTATTGAGACAGACATTAAAACAGCTCTTTGGTGGCTCATGGTCCATTACAGGATAGGAGTAAGCTAGACATTTGTCTGAGATACAGGGCAATTTTGTGGTACTGACCGTAGAAAATTCTATTTCTTCTTCCACAGAATCTGCAACTTAATATTTACAGCTTTGGATTTTTCAGCAAATGAGTGCTGCTCATGACAAAGACCTGTCATAAGAATGTAACTTGGATGGCTCATGAACTTGTATCCCATGCAGCTTCAGAGCCACAAAGTGACCAGACAGAAGGAGCATGGCAGGTACCGTTGACAGCGTTTGACCAGCCAACATGGCAGATGCCTGTAGACTTACGACTGGCCCAAGCATTTCGTGGCAGTCCCTGTGGTTCAACAAATTGGGATTACGCTTTCTGAAAACTAAATAGGAGTTACAAACAAAATACAATAAAAGAAAACTATAGGTAAAATTGAAAGGTTTAAAAGGTAAGCAACTCCAGACTGTCATGTGGCAGATATTTATGATACCGTCCATAGTTTGCTTACATTTCCTTATTTAATTTAACTTAGTAGATGAATGAAGATAATAATATTTTCTGACAGCTATTCAGCAATTTTATCAGATGCTAAAGTTTGGGTTTAAACACTGGGGTTTACATAACTGTTTTGAATTCACTTGAGAAAACTTAGCAGAATGACCCATGTTTCCTTGAGTTACTGAAGCCCAGAAAAATGTGGTAGTGAGTCCCTGTTGAAGAGGCAGTGAGATACAATACACAGAAATAAAATCCTCCTACACACACAGCCAGAAAGGAAAGGAAAAAAAATGGAAGAAAAGAGGAAAGAAAGGGGAAAAAATAAGATAAAATTCTACATTTATGTGAAGTAAACTTCTACATTTCCTACTTAGATCAAGATAGGGTAGATGTGTAGAGTGACAGTTGCAATTATTTCTAAACCTTCACTGTGATAATCTCTTCTCTGTGAAAAAGAGGGTCTTGGAACATCTTTGTCCATCTCATACTTTTAAAGTTTACAATGAAAAAAGACACAGCAGAAGGACTGTATACAAATGAAAAATCGTAATATTTTCCTAGTCTTCTTTCCTCTGAGCATATGACAAAAAATATATTAAACACATGGATTTTTGTGTGTATAAAAGTATACATACTTTTAATATTGTGCTTTGCCGTAATATCTATACAAATTGTAACTCATTTCCTCTTCCAACACAAGCTCTTTAAAATATGGCATTTCATTCTAACATAGGATTAAAAGATTAATCTGGATTTCCCTTTTTTCTGTCTTTGTTTCTCAGCTTTCCTTTGACATCAAAAGAGAAATAGTAGTTTAAATGACAGAGGTGGGTTCATAATCACAAAATAATATACCTAAAATCCTCATAAAATAGAAGATTCAGAGTGTAGCTATTTTGTCAACAAATACAGTATTCACTGCATTAAGAATGTTTCAGGGATATTTCAGGTGGTCTATGTACATATGGATGATAACTCAGAAATGTGGCCAAAGTTTGGAAGGGAAAGTTTTTTGGTTCCCTGTTTATTCGGAAGCAAGTTAATAACCTGTTTTGAACCCGTGTATTATATTATAGGAAAAGAAATTAAAGAGGCTACTTTAACACTCAGCATCAGCTGTTCTAACATCCCGTAGCATCTGTGTTTTGTTATCTTGCCTACATTGCCAATATGATATTAGTAATACTAGGAGACTTTAGAGGTGACATCTTTCTTTTCTGTTTATTGTCTGAAGCATTGGAATGACTTATTTTTCATATGTAGCACTTACATGAATCTAAAATAATGGGTCACCAGAGTATTTATGAGAACTGAAGTCTTCAAAGACCTTAGTTCAAGCTCTTTTGGTGTGGGCTGGGATCCATGAGTCAGTTTAGGGAAGTAAATTATCATAGGTGGAGATGATGGTTTATAGAAGTCAGAGTTTTCTTGTGCTGTAGGTTGTTGTACAAATTGTTGTTCTTCTTTCCAAATAATGTTTTATTACTAATCCTGACCTATTCAAGTGACCTTCTTATTTTAGTCATGTCAGGTATCTGCCAGATCTGTGTTGACTTTGTGGTAGACAAGAACTGGACTGATTTAAGGGCTTTTGGTCATTTAAAAACTTGTTCTCTGAGTACTGAGAATTAAGCTTCACTGGTGCAGACTCAACACATCCCTTATTCTAGCTGACAATTTCAGTTGATACAAGCAATTTGTGAGATCTTGGAGATGGATCCAGTGGTGTGCACCCTGATCAATGCACCAAAATGAACACTAATGTAGAAGAACTTTCAATGTAATGCTGCTATGGACTCCATGCAGAAAGAGAGGTTATTTTCAAGGACAGTTCACATCCAAGCTGGTAATGGAATACTATAGTCTGAGCTTAAGCATTTTAGGTATATCTGTGAAACTACTGATTATGTGTCTTGATTTTTGTGCTAAATTCTCATATGACAGTTCCTTCAACTGGAGAGAAATATGGGAAACTAGTCAAGAGGGGACAAGAGACAGCTGTGGCCTTCCCACTTACCAGACAAGTCACATAGAAACCTCTTTGGGAAATAACTGTCGGTTTCACTTTTCAAAAATTAAGTTGGAGTCAGCCATTTATTTAGAAAATGTAGCCAGGTGAAATGAGATATTTGTCTGCTTCCACCCTTTATACAATATTCTGTTGTTTATAAACTTCTCATATGAAATGGGGGATACTGAAGTTCGTATCTCCTGTCTACCTGCATGGTTTCAAATTGGGGTTGCCACTTTCAGAAAAAACCCAATTGTGGGTCTCAGAAAAGCAGCAAAGTAGTGAGAAAATGAACAGAAATCTTCAGAATCACAGTTGGAGTTAATCTAAGTTGCAAGCCTTATTGAATCTAATTCTCCATTAAAGCAACTCTATACAATTGATGTTTTGTACTTGAAGTTAACATACTGTAATTGTTTTGGAACAGGGACTATAGGGTGGTTTTTTGTTACATGTTTAGGAATCTATTAATTATTACATAATGCAGAACATGATTTCTGAGCACATGAAATATTTTTCATTTATCATTGTGAGAAAAACCAGACTTTTCTGAAGCACTGATGACATAAAAAAAATTCAAGGTGAAAATTTTCTTGAAGAGACTTATTTTTAAATATACAAAAAACTATTAGCATTTTTTTATGTGATGACAAATATTTAAGATTTGCAAAGGCACCAGAGTGCTAGTATAAAAAATATTTTGGCAGATTAGACTACAATAAAAATATGGAACTATGAACAGATTGAATCTCTGTTGAGGTTCACGGTAATGTCTTGGCTACAGAACAATTTATACATTTGAATCAAATATTACTCTACACCTTTTTACTCCATTAGAATTGTATAATTATGTGATAACAATAAAATGGAGATTATGTGTTTCACATGGAACAAGAGAGTCATCTCGCTGACATAATGAAAATAAAATCATACTACTCTGATCCTGAAGGAGCTCTCACTGCCAGGCAGCAAAACTCAGGCAGCAAAATTCAAGCAGCAAAGTTAAAAGCACAGAATGCAGAAAAGACTATTTTTTAGGAAAAACTGTATGGATGGAAGGAAGGAAAGAAGGAAGGAAGGAATAGAACCAGTAGAGATTCAATAGAAAAAGGAAGAGTATGGAAAATGTAGGCCCACTGACAAATGAGGTGGGCACCTTAGTGGTGGAAGACACAGAGAAGGCTGAGTTACTGAATGCCTGCTTTGCTTCCGTCTTCACCGCTAAAACTGTGCCTCATGAATCCCAGGTCTTGGACACAAGGGGAAAGGTCTGGAGAGAGGAAGATCTTCCCTCTGTAGAGGAGGTCTGGGTTAGAGACCACTTGGCCAAACTAGACATCCTTAAATCCATGGGCCCTGATAGGATGCACCCACAAGTGCTGAGAGAACAGGCAGATGTTATTGCTGAGCCACTCTCCATCATCTTTGAAAGGTTATGGAAAACAAGAGAGGTGCCTGAGGACTGGAGAAAGGCAAACATCACTCCAGTCTACAAAAAGGGCAAGAAGGAGGACCCAGTGAACTACAGGCCAATTAGTCTCACCTCTATTGCTGGGAAGGAAATGGCGTGACTTGTTCTGGATGATATATCCAAACATCTTAAAAACGGGAAGTTATTGGAAGTGGTCAACACAGATTTACCAAGGGTAAATCATGCTTGACCAATGTGATAGCCACCTATAAGTGGATGGCTAGATGAGGGGAGAGCATCAAATGTCATCTACCTTTACTTCAGCAAGGCTTTTGACATTGTCTCCCATAACATCCACCTTAGGAAATCAAGGAAGTGTTGGCTAGATGAAGGAGCAGTGAGGTGGATTGAGAACTGGCTGTGTGACAAAACTCAGAGGATTGTAATTAACGGAGCAGGGTCACGTTGGAGGCCTGTAACCAGTGGTGTCGCCCAGGGGTCAATACTTGATCCAGTCTTGTTCAACATAGTCATCGATGACCTGGACGAGGGGACAGAGTGTATCCTCAGCAAGTTTGCTGATGATGCCAAACTGAGAGGGCTGGCTGACACTCCAGAGGGCTGTACCGCCATCCAGCATGACCTGGACAGGCTGGAGAGGTGGGCAGAGAAGAACAGAATGAGGTTCAACAATGGCAAATGTAGGGTCCTGCACCTGGGGAGGAAGAACCCCAGGAACCAATATAAGTTAGGGGTGGACCTGATGGGAAGAACTTCTGAGGAGAAGGATCTGGGGGTCCTGATGGATAGTAGACTATCCATGAGTCAGCAATGTGCCCTTGTCCCCAAGGGGGCCAATGGAATCCTGGGCTGCATAGGGAAGAGTGTGGCCAGCAGGTCACAAGTCCAGTGCAGTTGCCTCAATGTTTATTATCTTAAACTTAAGACTGTACCTTTATAGTGCTTGAACCACAGAGATGATGCCTTGATCTTTGACTGGGAACCACTGAGATCAAGTATAATGATGGAAGCAAAAGTAGTGAAAAGTTATCTTTAGTGGTCTAGTAGTGGTGTCTTTGTTTCTTGGAAAAGAACCATAGAGCTGATGGATAAATTCTCTGTGAGATGTCTCTATAAGAGACAAAGGATACTCTTTGTTTTAATTTAAAATAACTAATTAAATAAATAAATAAAAATAATCTGGGAAGGAATATTGGAAAATGTCAACTGATTTATATTTCTTGCAACAGGTTTACAACTGGTTTGCATGGGAAAACAACCAGTCAGATGTCCCTCTAAATTTTGTTATTTGTTTGTACTAGAGCATTTCACAAAAGCACAAATTGGGCTGAGAACATTGTGGCCCCATATAACATGCATGAAATGAAATTATCTATGTTCCAAACAGGTTAGAATGTGTTTTGAAACAGGAAACCCATATACTCATTTGTATGACCAAAACAAATAAAAGAAACGGCCAAAAACCAGAATGTACAGATTTGGATACAAGCGACAAGAAGTCATTACAAAGATCATGTAGTTATGTGCACTGTGTAGGAATGCATGCTGTGCTAAGTAGTATAATGGCTGTACTTAGAATCTGCTAATTGTTGATTTTCATCCTTTCCCTGTCTTGTGTAGTTGTGTTGTATAGATTTGGGAAAAAGAGGCAAAAGACTAGGGTCTTTTGCTTTACAACTTCTATTGTGTCAAAATATGAGATTTCATAACCTGTCTTTATGCCAATTTGCACAGAAGAGTCCACCTTTTATGTTTATTTATTTCTCCTTTTTTTTTTTTTTTTTAAGAGGGAGGGAAGTAAATCACAGAATCACGGAATTTTCAGAGTTGGAAGGGACCTCTAGAGATCATCTAGTCCAACTCCCCTGCTAAAACTGGAATGCCTAGAGCACGTTACTCAGGACTGCATCAAGGCGGGTCTTGAAGATCTTCAGAGAAGGGCACTCCACGACCTCCCTGGGCAGCCTGTTCCAGGGCTCTGTCACCCTCACTGTAAAGTTTTTTCTCATATTTGAATGGAACTTCCTATGTTCCAGCTTGTGCCCATTGCCCCTCATCCCTGAAAATGCCCCTCAAACCACTGAAAAGAGTCCAGCTCCATCAGCCTTCAACCCACCCTTTAGGTACTTATAAGCATTAATAACGTCTCCCCTCAGCCTTCTCTTCTCCAGACTAAAGAGCCCCAGCTCTCTCAGCCTTTCCTTATAAGGGTGATGCTCCAATCCCTTAATCATCTTAGTTGCCCTACGCTGGACTCTTTCCAGTAGTTCCCTGTCTCTCTTGAACTGGGGAGCCCAGAACTGGACACAGTATTCCAGTTGTGGCCTCAACAGTGCAGAGTAGAGGGGAAGAATGACCTCCCTCGACCTACTGGTCACACTCTTCCCTAAGCAGCCCAGAATTCCATTGGTCCCCTTGGTGACAAAGGTACATTGCTGGCTCATGGATAGTCTACTATCCACCAGGACCCCCAGATCCTTCTCCTCAGAAGTTCTTCCCATCAGGTCCACCCCTAACTTATATTGGTTCCTGGGGTTCTTCCTCCCCAGGTGCAGGACCCTACATTTGCCATTGTTGAACCTCATTCTGTTCTTCTCTACCCACCTCTCCAGCCTGTCCAGGTCATGCTGGATGGCGGTACAGCCCTCTGGAGTGTCAGCCAGCCCTCTCAGTTTGGCATCATCAGCAAACTTGCTGAAGATCCTAAAATATCTTAAAAAACTCCTAGAATAACTGATAGGATGATGACATCAGACTCAAGGATTGAATTAGTTCTTAGGAACACAGATTCATGGTATTTATTTCTCCTGTGTATAAATTCTTACAAAAGCCTTGCAGGTTTTGTTTTGTTTAGATTTGGTTTGTTTTGTTTTTTTCGTTCTCTGAATTCCCAGGCTTGCTATTGACATTTTAATAGAAACTGACACATTTCCCCAAATTTCCCTAGTTTGAAGTTACAACATTTCTCATGAATAACTGTTTTGACCAACTTTACAGCAGATACCTTCATTTATTTGTTTTTTCTGTAAATAGAATAAAGGAAGTCTGTTTTTTTTGCTAAGTAGTCTATTTTACAACAAAATCCTTCCAGTAGGTTAGCATGTAATGATTTTAAAGCAATGATTTAGAAATACGTGACTGGAATTGGTGGTATTTTAATCTTGGAAGTTTGTGGCAGTGTTTAATCGATCCTTTGACTAATTATCTAGGCTGAATCAATAGAGGATATAAGTTGTACTGTTCTTACTGTGAATATTTAATTCCTAACTTCAAAGAAGTAAAATATCATTTTTCTTTATATTTTTTTTGTGTTTCGAAATAGAGACCTCAGTCTGTGATTGTGACAATACTCATTATGAAATAGAAGCATGTCTAGTATTCAGTCTATTGTTAGTGTCAGACTCTCAGGACAAACTTAGTCTGTTCAGAAAAGATGGAGCACTGGCCAGGAGTCTGACAGATCTTCCACCATGCACATAAGACTTGAGTAATTTGGCTAGTATCTCTTTTGGTTCCACTGCTATTGAATTAGAATTTTTTTTTGCAGACATTTGCAGATTCATGAATTTTCTTCTGTCTTTCTTGTCAGACAAAGTGTGTTTGCATGTGGATGCAGAGGTGTGTGCAGTACATGTTTGTCACCAGCAAATCACTATTGTTCTTTTCGGAAGGCATAGAAGGAACATTAACTTAGGATTCTGTTCAAAGAACCATGGTAGTTTCTTACACTTACAAAGTGGTATGGTAATATTTCAATTTACATTAGTGATGAAAATCCAAAATACTCCTGTGGGAAGTTCAGAAGTTGGTGAATATATTTACACTTTGGGAACATGGTACATATTGGTGGTAAGTGGTATATTAAGGTGATAATTACAGTGGCTTGTGGCAGATATTTTTCAGGTTCGATCCCTTGGGTTGTTGGTTAACTTTCATTTGTTTGGTTTTTTTCTTAATGCAACTGCCTCCTCTCCTATATCTTGTCCAGAGCTCTTTACCCACCCTTGGGTAAGATATTGTTGCTGTGAAACAGACTAAATAATTATTCTTGCACTTTGATACCAGTAGAGATGCAAACTGTAATGCTCCTCAGGCATGGAATGCCAGCAGTCCTGTACTGCATGCACTACAGCTTCCTTCAGGGCATACACCATATTTCCTTGGGTTGTCATCATCCCTCAGTGCAAGCACAAAGCATTCAGCAGTTCTGTTAGCTCCCCCCAGTTTCAAACCTTTTCTTCTTCTTAATCAGTGAAGTGCATCTATGGAGAAGCGCACTGGCAGGCTCTTTGTGAACTCAGGTTGTTTGTTCCATGTTATGAGTATTTATCTCTGGAGCTGTGTCTTTCATTCAGGTGCCCATTTGTCGGCATTATTTAAAATGTTGGTGTTTGACAAAACTTCCACAGTTCAAATATCCTGATTATATTTTCTGTTTTGCACCAAAGAAGTGATTTTGTTCCCAAAAGTATAGTTTGGATTATGGTGTTAAAGTGCTACTTAAAACTGTTCTGTTTTCTCATTAAAATATTTTCCCCATCTTATTTGCCTCAGGAGACAGAACATCTTTTCTTCATGCAGATCCTAGGGGATAATAAGAAATAAGCTACATGTCAGTTACATCATATTAGTTTAATAACACCTGGAGTAACTTAACTGCAAATGCTCAAATTATTCTTACCCACAGCTCTCTAATTACGAATAGGAAACCAAGGATTTAATGAAGAATTGTATAATTCTTTAATGGCAATTTTATGACAATATACTTGGCCAGGTTCTCACTTTCATTTGGATCCATTTGCACAGCTGGGGGCAGCTAGGCAATCCCCCAGGCAAACAGCATTCCATAAATGCAATACTGACTTGTACTTCAGCTGTCTGAAGCAGCCGTTTGCACTGTGGGGTTCTGGCAACTCAGCAAAGCCATAGAAAATGCTTTATCTCTGTGTGCAATGCTGGGTGGCCAAACCTGAAGATCAGAGCTAGTCATTCCTGACTGCTTTGTTATGCAGAGCTGCCTATGTTACCTTTAGATGACCTTGTTTATGAACCAGAGGTGTTCCAGCCACATCAGCAAAACTCTGGTTTTATTCTTCTGAGACCTATGTCTGACTTTGGCTCCGACCCTCAAATATGGCAAAGGTGGGAAAACGAGTATAGGAAAAAAGTGCTTTATATCACCTTTGTCATTCATGTTTGAAACTGAATAATAGGCAACTCAGTTTTAGAGAACTGAATGTGATGAAGGATCTGAAAAAAAAGGGAGATAAAATTTGCACTGATCTGAAAAAAAAGCTTAAAAATCCTCTGCTTCAACATGAACTGAAGGCTTATTTATGTAGTCTGTCAGCTGTTCTTGAAATCAGTGCATTAGAGCCTTGCAATATGTATCAAATAAACTGCTAAAGATACTCTGCTTCCTGAGAAAAAAACAAGGCTAGAATACAGGGACCGCCTCTACTTATTTTTTTAATCATTGCTGTGTAAATTTTATTTGAATAATTAAGTTGAACAATAATATTGTTGTCTTTATAATTCTGTGGTTTGGACTCATTCCCATTTGTGCTCACTTAGGAAAGGAGAGATTCCAGCATCCTTATCATGCTGGCCTTTACAAGGCATATAAACTGTTCAAGGCTGAAGCAGTGATCCTCCTGCCAACCTTGCTTCTTGCTTAGTTTCTTGCGAAGAATGTTGCCCCAAAGATAAATGTTTTCACTGTTGAAAAGCAGTAATAGACCTGCAATAGAAAATGGTATGCAATCCTTCCCATCTGTGGGTAAACACAATGTTAGATTTCTTTTCAAAAGTAAACAACAGATGCTTTTCAGACATTATTCCTTTAGAGTCAATTTAAAATGTGAGAATTCCTACAGCATATAAATGTCTTGCAGTTCAAAGTATAAAATGTTTCAGCCTTGAATAATGGTCTTATAATTCAGAAGGTGATTAAAACAGCACATTGACTCTTGTAGTCATGAGTGATGATATCCTAGGGATTGACTGTCTTATGGGACTCCTAAACTGCTTTTTACTCATCTTTCTAAAAAACACAATAAATTAAGCAGGTAAAAATTAATAGAATTATATGCAGATGCTGAGTGAGCCTTTAACCCAGCATAACTATATAGTGTACAAGGTATTTTGTTTGCAGACTCAAGTTCAGTATAACTTCTAGGTGACTTTCAGGAACAGAATTATGAAGAAGCTATCATCATAATGGAAGTGTCTCAGATGTTAATATTAGTTTTGCATCACCGAGTTCTAATCAGGGCTATCTTTTCCTTTTGTAATGGAAGAAGTTCACATAGTGCATGCATAGCTGATTTATCAAGGTGTGATCTCCACCTAGACACTACTTCTCTACAGTTATGATGCCAGATATCTACCATATGAGGGAGTAGTGGTTTGGGAACTTGACAATTGAAAACTTAGCTAAGCAAATTTATTCCCACCCCACCCCCTCCTTACACACACATACACACATTGGGACTTTTGGACATGGAGTATTTCACAGTCTCCGTTTTTGCAAACTCAGGTGGTGCTGTCAACTGCCACAAAGACAAACCAATTATAATAATTATTGTAGATGACAAAAAATAAATACAAGCAAACTCATTGTGGATTTCTTGACAAATAAACAAATCTTAAAAAGTCAGTAGCTTCATACGCTTAAAAGCATTTCTCCAGTCTAATACCAGATGATCAAGTATGTAGAACTGTTGTTATAGTTTTTGCAGTCAGTAACTTTCAGAAAAATATATTTATCTAAGAGAAACCATATTCACTGAAAGTAATAACTTAATAGTATAATGTTGTTTGATCATTTCTTCTAACAAGTATAGTATGAAGCGAAAGAGGATTTGCCTTCTGAATTTGTTTCATTTGATTTCATGTCTTAAGTTTGTCACTGTGTCCCAAATATGATAATTCCTTTTTATGACTAAAGCATAGACCTTGTTTTATTTTAATCCTTAGTCAAACAGCTAATTAAAAATAGTTCAATTGAATAGAACTTTCAGCTTTCTGAACTTAATGTAGCATAAGGAACATCAAGAGTAGACTCCTAAGGATCACTTTTGAGATTTGGAAATCCTCCTATCTGTATCTAGTACATCAGTTGATATAACTGAAAAGAGATTAGTCTGTATTGCACCTAACTCATGACAGTTACAGTTGAGGACAACAATACAAAGTCAGGATGTACGTAGCCCTTATTTGATTAGGGTAAGAAGGAAGAAGGGGAAGGAAACGGAGAGAGCTATAGAGCCACGTGTTTCTTACTTGCTTAACTGCTACAGGCTGTATTGCTGCTCTAGGTAGTGCCAGTAGGCAGAGTAATGCCCCTCTACCCTTCAGTGTAAGTATGAGGCTAGCCAAAAAGAGGAAGTACTCTCTTGCAATTTACAGGCCAATTGTCAGGCCAAGTCAGATTCCACTGAATTCAGTTAGTAAGCAAATACTATCTCGCTTGCTCTGAGGAATGGCTGTTAATTGTCTATTTAATATCAAGAAAATTGGTATGCTCAAAGGTTACATTTTGCATGTTGCATAAATTCATATCACTGACACAAGACAAGACGTATCTTTGGCTGGCAAGATTTCATCTTGGTTTTCTTCGACTCAAAGCTAGTTTAGGTAGTTCAAAAAGGCACAATCAGGGCTTTCTAGTTAAGAGCGAAAACAATCAGATCCAAAAATAAATATATGCATTTTGGACTGGATCCCACAAGTTAGTCTTCTGCTTTCTCTTAACCAATTCTGGTTAAATGAAGATAATGCATGAAGTATCTGGAGTTAGTGGAAAATACAGGACATATTTAAATTTTAAATCACACTTCTAAACAAATATAGCATGAAATTGTTGGACTTTTAGAAGAACTCACTTTAAAATAGTTGAAATCACATCTGGTTTTCATTTAGACAAAGCAAACACACAAACACTTTTCTTCCAAAATAAAGTTTGTCAGTCTTTTTGTTTTCCACTACACCTACAATCAACCTACAAAATAAAGACCCAAAAAACCCCCCACCCAACCAACCAAAAGTATTCTGCTAATTATTGAAATCAAGCTCATTTTTATAGACAATATTTTATACAAGGAGGGTTAAATGAACACAAATCATTGAATTTGGTGATCTAAAACTCTAATTTTTAGATTCTGACTTTGCAAAAAAGTCATGCCTCAGAAGCATGCACCTAAGGACGCATGCACTTGGGAGAGCAGTAAGGAAGTCAGCTGGCTCAGTAGCTCATGGAGAGGATTTATTGTTTGTGTAATCAAGAATTAGTGGATGTGCCAATGCATGTAATAGCACGGGATGGAGACAGCAGCACCTGCACTTTTCGTGTTGTTTTAAGTGAAAGGGCTATCTGTAATCCAACAAAAGGAGAACAAACAGATATATTCTGTAGAAGGATTGAGCAGTATTACTGCAATAAGTATAAGGTAGGAAATAAAGTTGCATTAAGAAACAGAATGACTATTGAATTTTAAATGCTGGGATTTTCTTGCTTTTGGAAATCCCACATTTCACCAGATATGTCCAATTGACATAAAAGCTGAAGTCTACAGTAAACTATGGAGAATAGTTCATATAATGTTTTTTTAAAAGAGCTGATTTTCAAAGATGGAGTTTTCCATCACTCACTTTAAAAAAATTATCTTATAAACTGTATTCATTAGGTCTTTGAGAAAAAAGGATTTTGAAGATCATTACATGATTTTATCGGCAGGAGAAAGGAGCCGGTTTTCTGTCGCCTATTAACAATTATTACATGACTGTTTGCAACAACTATTGTACATTATGTATCACATCTGCATTTCAGATTAAGTTTTGTTCTATCAATACTTTCCATATTTAGAAACCACTTAACTCTATAAAGACTATTTTGCTTCCACCCTGACTTTTCTCTACTCTTCCCTCCCTTTGCCGCCCCTCCCCCCTTCCCACCCTGACCTTCTTCAATCACTGGAAAGGAAGCAAAGGAAACCTAAGATTAACATGGACAGTCTCTGCTATTTCCTCAACACAGGGCCTGTTTTCTGATTGTGAATTTTTTGCTGGTTACCCAACAGACAAGGGAGTTTTGTTGCTTGGCAGCTCAGCCTGTCTGTTAGGACTACTGTGCAAAGGACAATGTGTTAAGGGTGTTTTCCCTGCTTGAAAAATGCAAATGCATCTCAGATGGAAACTGGAGATTCAGCTGGAGCAGAGTAAGCACCTAGAACTTGGCTAAAAGTTTATCTAATAAGCTGTCCAAAGAAATGAAATGAGTTTGTCATAGATACTATATTGCACAATATGATTTTGTTTGCATTGAAATTCTTGAAATTACTTAAACAGCGTATATGAAGTACTCGTTAGCTAAGTGCTTTTACAAGTGTTGCTGGAATCAAAGTAACGTACACAGGGAATTTAATAAAGATGTTATACTGCAAAATGATGAGGACTAGTGTTTACAGATGCTAATATGTCAATTTGTAATCAGGATATATGATATGCATGTGCATTGCCCACATGTGCTGCAGATGGCAGGCTCCATGAAGGTATCTTATAATCATTATAATATTTTAGTAACAGCCTTTTCAGGCAGGAAGGAACAAGCATGTGTGAGAAGAATCAGAGAAGTTACGGGAGATCTGGAAGCAGGTGCAATAAATCATAACAGATTTGTGCTTTTCCCCAAAAAATGTATTTCAGTCATTACAAAGTAGCAATCTGGGGAGTAATTTTTCTTTTCCAGGCAGGTTTTTATATGCTTCCTTGTGAAGATTGTATGCATTTTTGATCAGGAATTGACCCAGAGAATTATGTAAGAGCAAGGGTAGGAAATATTACTCACTCAAAATGATCACTCATTCAAGAAGTCTGCTTTGTTCTAAATTAAAGGTGAAGATAAATATTTTATCTGGAAATGCAAACTTCTTTATATTCAAAGTTTTAGGAAAAAAAATTATGACACACTAACTTCTCATGCAACAATGTGTAGAAAGTGCTTAGTGATCTAACTGTAGGCACTGCACTGTTTTCATGATATGACCAGCAAGCATGTCGTGATCACTTCACTCCTGACAATAATATTGTCATTAATTGGGTACGGTCACATTCAAGACTTTGAAAAACTGAAATGAATTTGAACACTAATTCATTATAGTTATAATGGATGCTTTTATTCAGGACCATCTTAGTTCGTCAATTTGTACCAAAGTAAGTAACATTTATGCATTCCAAAATGGTCCTCCCTGAAAGAATGACAAACACACTGCTCTCACATTAAACCTGCTCAGTGAATAAATAGAGAGGTTATTGTTATAGAGTTTTTCTAATTGCTTGACTCATTTCTTTTGTGATTCTTCCTAGATTTCCAGGTTATAAGGAATTGTTAAAATAAGCTAGATGTACAGCTGCATACAAGGACCCTTTGCAAATAATTTCTGAAACAGATCTCACACATCTAACTGAAATGAAATGTATTTGTTTAGAAAAGTGTTCCAGACTTGGAGACATAAACAAGCTGATAACAGCTTTAAAACATACTGCTTCAAGTTCATGAGGCATACCAACTATTCCTAACTAAAATTTGGTTAGATGCAAATTGAGACAAAACAAATGTTCTTTATCTTTTGTTCCTTCAGAAATAGGAAATATTTCTTATCAATATCTCCACATGCATATCAGTCCATAGCAAAGATTCTGGGTATCTGTCAGCTTTCAGTACTTTTATTAAGAGTGAAAAATATTAGTTCTGGTTAGTCACCACTGCTGTTTTCAGTATAGCTCTGGCTATGTGGAATCTAGAGAACAACTCCAGGGTGGCAACTTGGAGCTTCCAGAAAAGTTGGACTCCTCCATTTGCCTCCTCAAGAACTGTGCATGCAACTGGAGAGACCTAAACCCCTTCTGCATCTTTGAGTGGAGGTGTGCTTCAGATAATTCATCTGTCTTCCATCAAATGCAAGGACAACGGAGTTGTTAATTTCCTTTCTCAGTTGATAGCCTGCAATAGTGGAAGTCCTGATGTCTTAGCTGAGGTACGTGAGGTAGCACTTCGAGTCCTTCTGGGACTGTGGAACGTGGCCCAGGCACTTCGGCACAGCTAGCTGTTACAGAATAAAGTATCCTCCAAGTGAGTAAATCAAGGCAAATTTCTATCTATATTACATAATATATAAATAATCACTTATTTCAGGTCAATTACATATTATTAACTAACTTGGGTTTTTTTTCACTCTTAAAGTCCATATTAGCTTCAATAAAGATTATGTAGGAATATACACATCCAGCAGTCGCTAATGATGTAGGAGACAGAAGAGAACTTCGCATTTTCTTCTCTACCCTCAGTGTCCTGCCATGTAATATATGAAGTGAAGGTGAGCAGATGATTATGAATATATTTATTTAATGATTTTTCCTCCAAAAAGTGGTTTTGTGGTAGAGTGTAACTAGCATTAATATAAACCAGGTTTAAATAAAAATAAAGATTAAATTAAAAGTATTATTTTTTTCAGTGGGCTGATCTCAAGGCCATGAAGGTCTCCAAAATATCTGCTGAATACATATAGATTTCCACTGAGAATATATTTTGAATCAAGCTGAAACTAAAAAACTGAAGTTTTTTAAAAGTTCAGAGCTACCAAAATTGAAGGCTAAACTTTAAACCAGCACGTAATCTTCATGCAATAGTTACTACCACAACTTTTATGTAAATTTTAGCTTGACCATAGATACAATTTATATATTTGCATAAAAAGAAGCTTCACTTTTCTTTCATTTGAATGAAATACAGTAATGTATTCATTTCAGTAAAAGCAGTCTTTGACTTCACAATAGTTTACCTGGAAGCGTTACTCTGAAGATTGCTATAATATGACAATCAAAAATGATATCTTTTGCAAAATCTTTTTACCAAGCCAGCTTTTCCTATTGAGAAGTTAATGCAGACTTGTGTATTTTAAAATGAAACCATCTGTGTATTCAAAACTATTTTATCTTTGTCTTCCTCAGTTCACAAGTATGCCATCCTCAGCTTGAAGAAACTTAAAATATTCTGTTTTAAATATACTGAATTACTTGTGCCAAAAGTTTTTGATTGTGGAAAAAGATTTGCTACACTTAATTATGTTTGACATTTCTGCTGTCAATTTAGAGCTACATATAGACTGCATAATGGAATTACAGTGGCATTTCAACATATAACAGACATTCAACTTGTCTAGTATGACTTGTGGCAGCATGTGTGTGTTTCAGGTGGAGGATTTCAGCGGGAAGGAGGGCAAAGAGGTATCAGCAATTCAATGTGATTACAGTCCACTCAGATTGAGTCTTAGCACATTTCTGAACTGCTGCAGAAGATAATAAAGGGCTAGAAAATTGTACCATTTTCCAACAATGTTATTCTTCGATGATGCTTAGATGCTATCTATGTTTCAGGTGGCTCTAGGTTGCCAAGACAGATAGACTGCTTTTTAACATTTCATTATTTCATTACATCCTCATGTCAGAATACAAAATGACATGTCAGATATTCTGATGATTTGACATAAATAATGTCAAGTAACACAGAACAGTAAGAGACCAATACTTATAAACAATGGGTTATGAATGCCAGAAAACTGACCAAACATGTACCTGAAGTTTGCCTATTTGCTATATTTAGCCTCAGCACTGCCTGAGAGAAGTACAAGCACAAGCTGTGGCAGTTTCCATGTATTTTTCCTCTTTTGTATTGTATTACTTCATATACAATATAGTAAGTCACTATAATTAAATTGAACTCACATGCTTTAAAATCTGGACCATAATTTAATCTACCATAATATTCAGAATATAGGAAACCAGAAGTCACATAGACTTTGGAAGGAAATAACTTGGAGGTTATTTAACTCCTTTAAATTAAAAATACATTAGAAAATATAGAAATGCCTATTGATTTTTTCTGTAAACATAGTGGAATGCTTCCTAATTTCCAATAAAGAAATTACAGAGGAATTTGATTTGAATTCAGACTAAACTGTGGTCATAAGTCAAATATTCCCCAAAACACAGAATTTGTATTGGCTGTGCAATGTAACCCCAAAGGCCACACTTGATTTTTATAGTCCAAGTAAATGTATGTTGGTGCTCTATTTTCTGTTTTGATCAAACCTATTTAAAAATTATATTTTAGAAGTGTCTGGATAGTTTGATCCCCCATAATTTAGAAACCGCTATTTGAATATTGTAATATCACTCAAAGACACTTCTTGTTATATTAACTAATAATCCACTCAATTCTTCTGTGTATTACTTCAGCTAGTTAGAGTTAGTTTCAAGAACTAATGATTTCCATTGGACTGGAAAATCCACAAAAATCTTGAAAGTACAGGCACTTTTGGTTAAATTCACTTTCACCCTTTCCTCCCCCCTCCTCAACTTTGAATTTCATTTGAAACATGAATTAAAGCTTTTCAACCAGGCCAAAAATAAAATCCATTACTGAGTTAAAAAAAATATGACTGTTTTATTTTATTTTGTTTTGTTTTTCTGTTTTTTCACATAACCCTCAGATCTTTATGGAAACAGAAGTCCTGCACTCTGTGAGGAGGATTGGGTTGTTGACATTTTCAGCCGGATCAGCTGTTGGATCATCACCTAATTTTCTAGGTGCTGTTCTGAACTGCATTTCTTAAAAGGCTGAAGTTACCCATTATGCATCCAAAGAAACATTAAAACATTTTTTAGGTGTTTAACTTTGTTGGAAATAATCTTTCTGCTGTTGTTTGGTTTGTCTCAAATAGAGTGAGGCACTTCAGTATTTTAGTGACCTGTCCTGATTCTACTGCCCACATTCAGAATCTGCCTCTGTGTCCCCTTGGCACACAGGGTTTAACCTGTAGCTAGATCCAGGACTCAAGCACTGTGATCTATGTTGGTGCTTCAATTCATGCATGTCTACATCCCCAAAAATCTCACCTACTGAAGTTAGGATCATTTTTCAGTAGCAGTACAGATCTTGCAGGACTTAACAGATTAAACCTAGACATAAAAATGAATGGCTGTAAAGTTTTTGGAACACAATTTATTATTCTCACCAAAAAAATATATGAACTTTAATTTGCACTAGCTAAATTTCCTGATTGTCCTGAAAGGTAGCCCCAAACTGGGCACTCTTCATTATTATTGGTGATGGAGGTATTTAAAAGACATGTAGATGTGGCACTTGGGGACATGGTTTAGCAGTGGACTTGGCAGTGTTAGGTTTATGGTTGAACTCGATGATCTTAAAGATCTTTTCCAACCTAGATGATTCTATGAAAAAGTGAATAATCCTAATGAAATGTGCATCAGAAAGGATAGATCGTTATTTCCTCTCCACTTGATATATCCAGGAGCTGGCCTTGCTCTCAAGCGAAATAAACCTCATAAAACCCACTGTAAATGAAATACTTTTTGGATTTTCACAAAAAATGTTGCTTGCTTCTCCTTCTCTTATTCACGAATACACATAATTTTGAAGGGCACACAGAAAGAACCAATAAAATGAGATTTAGTTTATGACTACCCCATTAGAACAAAACAAAAAATTTCCCTGTTTTTTTTTGTTCTCAACACACAGAAGTCGGTACTTCTTTCTTTTGTAGATGTACTTTACTTCAATAAAATCTATCAGTTGTGAACTTTCTAACAAAATACAGAGAAACACTTTTTATGGGAGCTTATAGGAAGGATGGGGATTTATGTTGTGTCTGGTCTGAAATAGGGAGCACCAAGGTATGAATTAAGTCTACACAGCTCCCTACACATTTGATGTGTAGTTGAAATGTAAGGTTGGTAAATTACAATCATTTTAGATAAATATCAGCTAACTAATCTGGCTGACTCAGAGAAATTGCCCAAATGTAGCTGTGGTTGAAGCAGCCCATTGTATCTGCAGTGTATTCAAGCAGTTTAATTTTTGTTGCTCAAAGACTCTGTCATACCCCAGGGATGTGCTGGAATGGTTTCATTGTAATCAGAGGCTTTATGCACATGAAGGATTTGTTAAACTCATTCTGATCAGTTCATTAAAAGCTTGAATGCCATTTGAAAGCCTTCTGTACTGATTGGATTTCACCCAAAAATTCTAATTCAGAGTAATAAGCATAGAGCAAAAGTTACAATGGGGATGGAGAACAAATAATATCTATTTTCCCACAATTTATCTTCTTTGAACAGTACTGTCTCGCCTGTGATGTGACGCTACAACACACTAATACTAAAAAAAAATTTCCTTTTTCCATTTTTTTCTCAGGTATATTTTGTATATATATTTGTATGAAAGAAATAGCCACAGTGGATATTCTGTCTCAGAATCTAGAAGGAACTCAATAAAAATTTGTAAAGCTATACTTTCCTCATTCAGACGTCTGACTTCTAATCCTTTGCTTTAGAATAAAACTTCCCAGTAAATAAGCCACAGTGAATAAACTACAGTCCATTCCATTTCAAATAGCTTTAGCCCATTAAAGGATTGGGTCATAAAGAATGGGCTCTAAGTGATCTTATCAGTGCCTTGTATCTAAGGCATGATGCGATTTTCTACTAAAATGCATAAAATCATAATGTTTGCATTTCTGATGACATATTGTGTTCTATATTTTCACTCTTAAGAGGCAAATAAGGTAGCTACAAAACAAAATGAACTGGAGGAAAGAAACCCTGTTTACCAGCTAAAGCAAGTATGTATATTCAGTCATGCCTTAAAATCATCTGATCAAATGCAAAGGAAACATTTAAGCTTCCATTTCAAATTTTTATGCAGGACAATTAAGTCATTCAACTATTTAGAGAAAAATATAAACATGGTTGGTCTTACAGGGTCAGACAAAAGGCCTATTAGCCAAGTATTTTGTACTCTGTAGGGGCCAAAGCTTATGGAAGATGGTGGAAACAAGGTGAGTTCATAGTAACATCTCTTCAGCATTTGCCAAGTCCCACAAGGGACTTCCTGAAGCAGATGTCTTTGCATACATTTGTAAGTAACATGGGAAAGTGAGAAAATAAATTCCTCTCTATGGTTTGTCTTCTGGAGAAGAGAAGGCTGAGGGGGGATCTGATCAACATCTATACGTACTTAAAGGGTGGGTGTCAGGAGGATGGGGCCAGTCTATTTTCAGTGGTGCCCAGTGACAGGACAAGAGGAAACAGGCACTAACTTGTACATAAGAAGTTCCACCTAAACACGAGGAGGAACTTCTTCTTCACTTTGAGGGTGGCAGAGCACTGGAATAGGGTACCCAGGGAGGTGGTGGAGTCTCCTTCTCTGGAGACATTCAAAATCCGCCTGGACAAGTTCCTGTGCAACCTGCTCTAGGTGGACCTGCTTTGGCAGGGGAGTTGGACTAGATGATCTCCAAAGGTCCCTTCCAACCCCTACAATTCTGTGATTAAAAATGTATATTAAAATTGTATTTTTAAATATTTTTCAATCTTTATCAAACAACATAGCGAACTTAAAAGAGAAAAATTGCATGAGATAATAAATCTAAAATTGTTTCAGCTTTCTCATTATCTTTGTTAAGTTTCTTTTTGACATATGGTCTTTTATTTATATGCTTTATTTATACTTATGTACACAAGTGCTATATAGTACTAAAATGTTCTGATCTGCAGAAGTTTAAACCCAAGCAAAGTGTTTTGCTGTTAAATACTAAGTCTAGTGTCTGAAAACTGCAAAGAAGGTATTTAATTTTCTCATCAGCTTTATTTCTGAGTATCATGCTCTATATGCAAACAACATCTTGGAAGGTAGTTCCCTTTGGAAACATGATTTCATCACTCCTACTTTTATGCTTTTACATTATGAGAGTTTCATGTGTTATTTAAAATTACTGAAGCCCTTGAAGTCCCATATCGTGTTTTTGCTTACAGGGGGCAGATAAAGCAGGTTTTACTTGATACCACAGAAACTACTCTCATGTTATCCTTCCTTCCTTCCTTCCTTCCTTC
The DNA here is from genome assembly GCF_001431845.1 of Calidris pugnax. NCBI lineage: Eukaryota > Metazoa > Chordata > Aves > Charadriiformes > Scolopacidae > Calidris > Calidris pugnax. The sequence goes on from NW_015090926.1 coordinate 3,064,852, forward strand.
CTTCCTTCCTTCCTTCCTTCCTTCCTTCCTTCCTTCCTTCCTTCCTTCCTTCCTTCCTTCCTTCCTTCCTTCCTTCCTTCCTTCCTTCCTTCCTTCCTTCCTTCCTTCCTTCCTTCCTTCCTTCCTTCCTTCCTTCCTTCCTTCCTTCCTTCCTTCCTTCCTTCCTTCCTTCCTTCCTTCCTTCCTTCCTTCCTTCCTTCCTTCCTTCCGTCCTTCCTTCCTTCCTTCCTTCCATTATGAGTTAAAATGACTATTTTTGTGCAGATAATGTCTAAAGATATAAAATCTTACGTCAATTCCTACAAAAGACTGGACAAACAATATTATGTAGGTATAAGCAATAATAGCTGTCTTGTAAAAGATCTCCTTTGGAATATTTTGAGCTGGGTAGTGAACAGGGAAAGGATCAGAATGAGTACATACAGGCACCAAATATCTACCACACTTGTGCACATTTATCTGTCTAAGATTCACTGGTTGCTTCAGAAAAAGAGACTACTCAGGAGGATTTCTTCAAGTATTAGTTTACCACTATGATTTAGTAGCGTGTGCTGGTGGTTATTAAGATCAAGAATGATGATGACATGGGTAAGATGATGTGAACAAATGAGCTTCAGCTATATCATATTTTAATATTGCTGCATATTAGAATGAACCAGACAGTGACTATTCCATGTGATTTTTCCCACTCTATTCTAATTTTACTCCTGCTCTTACTAAGATGAATCACCAGTCATTTCCAATTGAAGTGTGGGGGCATCTATGTCTAGTCCACTGTTTTGCAATAATTGTTAACAGGACTCATATCAGCCCCAGAATATTACTCACTTTCTCAAGCAGCCCATTTATGAATTCTTTCTCACACAAAGGAAAAACTCTTGCGCATTCTATCCTATCACCTATGTAGAGCTCTGCTGGAGGTTAATTTTTTAAAGAACCACCCTTATGTTCAATCAGTTCCTTTTATTTCAAGGATAATGTGGTATATATTTTTTGGCTTGTAAGGGAATGAAGGAAGTAAATTTCAAGGAAATAAATTTAGAAGCAGAATTACCACTAACAAAAAAGGTTATTTATGAGCCTGTGGTTCTGTACACAGGTATGTGCGTTGCAGTGGAGGAAAAGAGATTCTTAGGAGAAAACTATGAAATTAGTGAACTAACCTTGTGAATTTATAGATGTCTAGGAAAATACAATTAGAAATACATTAGCTGCGTATATTGGAAATTTCCGAATAACAGGAAATCAGCATGTATTTCACTTGACCTTTCCTGAAATTAATTTTGATGTCATTTAAAACATAGAAATTGCCCACGTATTTCTGGCAATGAATTCTTCCTAGCTCCTCTGATCTCAGTTTCCTTCCTCAATTATGGGATTAAATGAGCTTTAAATACTTTGCTTTCTCAGGAGCTGGTCTCTTTTTATAAGGATCACAGAAGGAACATCACCACAATCAGGGATTCTTTCTCAGTTTAACTGATACAGCAAAAATGTCACTTATATGACCATAATTAGGCTATTTTCTTTACTTATTTAGGAATTGTTTAAAAGCACATTGAAGGTGGAAATAACGAACTTTTCTGTAGTAATTCATTCTTAGTGAAACTTCCATTCTTCTGAAGTGACTCCTGGTCTGCTGTAATGACCCTGCTTCTAGTCTGACCCTGTGTATCTACTCTACTATTAGATCAAAATTAGAACAACTTTGACGTCATATATGACTTAAAAAACTATGGAAGGTAATGATTTTTTTTCATCTCCAATGATGCCTCATAGCTTCACTGATATAACCTCTACCATAACAGTTCTTATCAATTTTCAGTCAGAGACACACATATATACAGAAAAAGAAAAAACCACTGGATTTTCTCTGACCTCTTAGTTTTTGAACTAAAGCAAGAATCAAATTGTCTCATCTAATCAGACTTTTCTTAGAGCAGAATTTTGTGAGAGGGCAGTGTCTTTCATTCACTATTATTTGCCCATGATCCTAGTATCCAATATTCCAATACTCGCTGTTCCTAAGTACCAGATGGATTGTGCTGACAGCAGGAAACTCCCCACGGACTGGTTATCCTCCCCATCATCCCAGTCAGGTTATCCTTCCTGTTGCAATGGGTAAAGTTTCCAGGTGAATACTTTGTGTCTTAGAGATTTCCTCTGATACAAGAGGAGTAATTGCAGACCAACGGAACTGTTTTATCACTGGTTTGTCAATGCAGTAGGAAGTCTTTAGGGTGAAGTTGTAGTATACTTTGATTCTGAGTATCTGTCTACTTATTTTGGACACTGTTTTGAGTGTGTTCTATGACTTTAAAAGGCACTGTATTATTTGGAAGCTGAGTGCTAAAATTAATCTCCAAAATTTGGGATAGTGGGGCAGAGATTGAGCTTAATTTTATTTAGCTTGGCCTCTTTTCTCTGGTGTCTTATGGCAGTTACAATGGCACCTCCTTGAAATACAGGAGCCTAATTCCTAACATAATTTCCCATAACTGAAAGTGGAAAAATATATCTTGTTTAAGAACTGTAAAGTATTTTTTACCCATCATTCTGGTCAGGATTTGAGAACAAATAATGCTAGTATTTTTAATTACTCATGTTGTAAAAAAAAAAAAATATAAAAATGAGAATTATTCTTCCTGGTTTCATGATAATTACAAAATGAATTAGTCACTTTTAAAATTCAAGTACAGGTTTACTTTATCTTTAAGACTGAAAAACAGAGAGATTTCCTCATCAGGTGCCAAATTACATCTTAATTAAGCTTAATTTTAGTCAGGCTGTAGAAATGACAGTTTTCTGGTGAGTAAGGGCTGGCATACCCTCTTACGTTGGTAGGTCTCGAGCAGCTACCTAAGATGAGGGATTCAATTCCATGTTCTGACTGAAAGGATATAAATCAAAGAGGCAGCCTGTGTACATAGATATAAGCAGGAGAAAAGAGACATTCTTACAGAAAATTCTCTATCCTTTGCACATTACAGAGATTGTAGCGGGAAGTAGTCTTGTGTTTTCTTTTCATACTTGTATATAATGTAAGGCAAAATCTAATCTGTATATATAATACTATAATTAGTGTTATGGAAAATACTGTTACTTTGAAACCCTTTGTTTCTTTACAAAAGAACTTTGAGCCCAGGTTTTTTTTGTTTTGTTTTTGTTTTTTTTTCCCCCTAACCTACAGTCCCTCAAGATCCATGTCCAGGTAAGAAACAGTTCATGTCACAGCTAGTTTGCACAAGTGTGCACATACTTACCAAGTAACCAAAATTGATCTGCAATTAGGTAGTCCTTTGTATGTGCTGATTGGTTTTTATGGAATTTCATTTGCTTTTCTCTTACTGAAGGTTACTATCTTGAATCACTTTCCTCTGTAAAGATCTTGTTCTTTTAGAAAACTTGATCAATGCAAAATTTACTTCAGAAGAAGTGAGGAGACAGGGGAGAATTGGTAGTTTAAGTATACTGGCTTCATTCCAACCAGTAGAGTGTAACAGATCTAGTGTTTTCAACAAATGTGCTTGTTTATTAACACTTAGATATGACAAGACAATATTATTCTTTTTTATGATTTTTAAAATCTATCTATAGGTTAAAAGGAATGCTTTACTGATGGTTATCACCACCTCAGGCTTTAACGAGTTCTTTGAGCATATGTTCTGAAATCCTGTTACAGTGTGACACTTACTCAATAGCATACAGTAGACTCCACTACCATATTAAAGCTGGGTGGAAAAGCAGTTTACTGCATAGGTCACCACTAAATGCCTGGGAGAGGAGCTTGCTTGTGTTGATGGTCCTGATGGCCCCAATGGCCCCTGAAGTACTTGCTTACTGCTGCTATTGCCACTTGCCAAGTTGAGCAGCGTCACTTGTTTTGTTATTCTATGCCAAAAAAACCCTTCTCCTTTTCCTGAAAGGTGGAACATAAAAGCAGGTCACTGAACATTAGCTGTGACTCCATAAGGTTGAAATCTGTAGGAAGGAAAGAAAGAAAAGAGCTGAACCACATTTTTGACTGAAAAGTAGTTTGTCCATTTTAAGAGAGAAAATGTGTCACTCAGATCTCACTGTGCTACGTATGCCAACATATAGAGACTTTTATTTCCTTTGTTTTCTTTGTTAAATGTAGGAATGTATGATAAAGGAAAACAAATATTAAAAGGGAAACCATGTTTGTGAATGGCACGCTGGAGACACTTCTAAAGAACAATGGAAGCAAGCCATGCTTCTGACAAAATAATGCTGGATTATCTCTGGTGTACTGTGGCTGTCTCATAAATTTAAAGTCTGCAGAAGAGATTATTAAAAATGGTGAATCTCAGTTTTATGAAATTTTCTTTAAAAACCATAATTAAATTCAGAGAGATATCATGCACAAAGGAGGAGTTTAAGACAGGAATGAATTTTTAATACTACTATTTTTTTTAATGTTTTGGCAGATTCATTTTCAAGGACTTAATCTTAAAAAAACCCCAAGAGATCTGAGCCGTATGATATGTAGGCTAAGAATCACTTTTCCAATGAATATTTATTTTTCAGAAAGAAGCAAGAGTATGGCATCATCATTCAATTGATTTCTCCTTTGGAATAGATAGGATTGTATAGTCTAATTCTCAGCATTGTTTTCAGTGTAGAATATAGATGAAAAAAATAGCACGAGTAGTCTGTGGAACTCAAAAAAAGACATATAAGATGCAGCTTCAGAGTGTGGAGTCACTTGAGAAGAGAATATGACATTTATGTATTTTTTAAAACTTTTTTTCACTTTATTATTCCGGAATGAATTGGCTTTGGGAATTTAGGGCTCTGTGACACTTGAGAGGGATAAATTGTCATGCTGACTTTTATGATAAAGGATTCAATTTTTCAATTTTTTTGACTTCTAAAATTATAAACACTTAGCATGAGATTGATAATGGTTATTTGTCATACAGAAAATATGACTTGGATTTATAGAATTATTTCACATTTTTATTCCTTGCCTTGTACCTCTAGAGTGATTTTATTCTAGTTGTATATGCTTTTGGAATAAAAGCTACCAGCCTTCCTAGTAGATGAGTATACTTAAAATCTCATCCTCTTGTATAAGTGGAGGCAGTGACATATATACACACAAGCATGCACATACCATGCTGTCACAGCCTTGCCAGGAGTAGTATATTTGAACGGAATACTTCCAGCCGTAACATTATTCCTGGAACTACTGTCTTCTGGCAATGTGGTTAGAGCTAGGGCCATAAATAACGTTAGAATGATACTACACCTAATAAAAAGAACAAAATTCTGATCCCAAGCAGAAGCCGCACAGCTGATACTAGCTGTGTGACCCAAATCATGTTAGTATCAGCTCAGCTTAGGCAAGAATCAGGTTTTCCCCCCTCTTGTCTGTCATCTGCCACCAGCCACATGCAAATGGTCCCAAGTGGAGGGAACATTACTGTTCCAGAAATAGTGCCTAAACCCGGCATTTTGGGGGAAACATGTCAGCAGCAGAATTCGGGTTTTGTTATTTTTTTTTGCAAAGAACCATGTTTGTAAAGCAGCAGCTCTTAACATACAGGGAGTACACCAAAACTAAGTCCCAAATATTCTGGTTTTTGTACTGTCTTCCAGTAGCTTTTAGTTCTTTAAATATATAATCTGAAATATCATACAAAACTGACCTTTAGAGAAAGGTCTCCCTAAATGTAACATTAATAATCTAAGGAAGCTTGGTACTCACAGCTCCTGTTAATACAGCTCCTTTAACTCATACTTTTAAAATACATTATAGACTTATTTTAAATTTTATTTCTTACCTTTTCCTCACCTCTCTCTGCCTATAAATAAAGAATACCTGGAAGGAAGTATTCATCTGAACAGTTTACAAAAAGTCCCTAGTGGAGTTCAATTTGAGTTTTGTCTAGAGGCCTAGAGAGGTAAGGCAGCTTTGTACTTTTAAAGTGTTGATTGGATTGACAAACAAGGGTTCAGCTCCCTGTTCCATCACATAAATCCTGTGTGACCATGGCAAAATTGCTTACAATCCTGTTGTGTCTTAGTTTCCTTTGTGAAAGATGTAGTTTGTAGTAGTTCCTTGACTCAATGAGATAATGTGAATAATTATAATGATGCATACAAATATTCTTGTAACAGAGGTCATAGAGTACCATGGTTATTTTCTCCTCAATAGCAGACCCATTTTAAGCCAAGAGCCCCCTTGTCCTATTGCAAATGGAATCATTTTCCACAGATGTCACCACAAAATATCTCAATTTATTGTATGTGTCAATAATGTTGTTCCAAAACAGTTCACTTCGTAACCAGTTCCTCATGCTGATTTCTCCCAAAGACTACTTCTTATTTACAAATGTGCATAGGGAAACTAGGAAAACCAGGAAAAATAAAGGGTAAAAACCCCAAGACTATAGAAAATTAAAATGTTGTATGAAGTTAATTATAGATATGTTGAGGTCTGTTCTTCATTTGACATTGGGAGATGAAGCTCATTTTTATTAATCTCTGCTGAAAAATAAAAAGTTTAAAAAAACTAGAAGTTTAACTCTTTCAGGGAAATAAATCCATTTCTCACATAAAAAAAGTCTTTATCTGTCTCTTCTTCTCTTTCACAACTTTCTTGTTCTAGGACAACAACACCTTTTTTGCTTGAAACCAGAAAGAACCAATTTGTCTGGAGTTAAATAGACTTCTCTATCTCTTCTATCCAGGGCTGTCCACTGTGGTCTTCCGAAGTTACTCTTCAAAACTTCACTAATCAGGTCCTCTGTTCACCTTCAGACTCTGCATTACAATTAAATACTAATTCTTCTCAGAGGTTCTTTAGTTTTCTTCTCACTGATTCATCAGTGATAGGCCCTTTTGAGGCCTTTTATTTTAGAACACCATAAGCACTTTTATTGGTACTTCCTGGTATTCTAAAGAAAAACAATAACTTATATAGGCTTTATTTTGCCCACCTGATTTGTTTTCTCAGGTACTTTGCCTTTAGGCAAGAGGTTAGAAGATCTTGGCCTTTGGATGGACAGTAGATGTTTAGGTAGCCATCTCTTTGCAACTTTTTCGCTCTTTTGTTCTGTACTCAAATTACTGCATTAAGCCACTTTTACACAGAAAAGTTTTGAAAAAGACACCTGTACTACCTTTTCTTTTTGTGAAGCTCTTATTTTTCAAACGTCACCTTCAGATATGTGTGAGTGGTTCCTGAAGTGTTGTATGGCAATTAGTCCTCATTTGTTAATTTAAATTATGTATGCATAGTAACCTCTCATTGGAGACAATGACTAGAATTCACTTAGAACGGGTAAAAATTAAAGTGTGTGTTTTATCTATGAGTAACATAAGTAGGATTCACTCTTAATGATGTATACTATGAGCAGAATGAAGCAGAATTACATCTGTGTGATGTTGTGCCTACCCACTGATAACCAGATGTTATTACAGACTTCACTAATTATCAAGGTTGCTTTTTGGTAGTGTACTTGCTTACTACACACAAATGAAGCCAAAAGTATAACCAGACTCAGGTGGTCTGCAAATGTACCTGGGGTGCCAAAAATATGCAGGCACTGGCTAGGACCAACAAGCTGCATTGGAAATTGCCTGTTTTATGTGTTGTATCTATTTCTACTCTTATTAAAGTGGGCTGAATCTGGAATAATTCTGCCAATCTCAGAGAAACCGATTTGTGATTTTTACACTTATATGACTGTCAGAAGAAAGCTCCACATCTCTTATTCATCTGCATTATTTATTGTGAATTGAGGTCTAATTGTAGTTTTAAAAGAAATTATATCCTTTCCTCTGTAAATGTGAAATAAACTCTGCAAATTTGTAGAATAATTATTCACAGTCACACTTACAATTAACAATGATGGAAAGGTCTTACTTAATATTATCACACATAAGTGAAAGACTTAAGGCAAAAGTAATTAAGAGATGACAGAAACAGAAAGAGTTATTGCTGGTCAACGTGAGATTGAACAGATCTGATTTTATATCTTATAGGAAAGAGAGGATGTAGAAAAGTTGTGAGGGCACTTAAATTTAAATTATGTAGTATGACTGAGTTGCTAAAATATTTCAAAATTAATCACTAATGAAGAGTCATGGGAAAATCTGGAGAAATGAGAGGAAAAGAGAAATAAAACCACATTACTAGAGGACAAGTTTGTGAATGAAGTGTGAGTAAAGATAAACCACTCCTCAGCATTGATGTAATACACTTGAGCTGGGTTTAAATGACTTTATTTCAGGCACAGCTTGTAACTAGTGTGCAGGTGGACACATTACAAAAAAGTTTTCTGTAATGTCTAAGAGGGAAAAATATCTATAAAATTCTTCAGAATTAATTTTAAACAGGATCACGGCATCCCCTAATTCACAGAAAGTTGTAGCAGCTGTTAAAACTGATCTGGAAAAGATGTAGATGAAGGTGACCACAATTTGTACGCACGCATATGCTTGACTTTCAGATGTTATGGAAATTTAGGAACACCAGGGGAATAGATGTGGTTCTGAACAGTACCTCAGCCTCTAGTCTCATTAATAGGGGCATGTACGGGCATCACAACTGTTGCTTTGGGACGGGACTGAAGACAACTAAGTAATTGAGCTTCTGTGACTCTTAGAAATGGGTTGAATTTAAAAAGAATGAGACATTTTTTGCTGGAAGAAATTGCACAAAAGCAACAGAAATGGACAAGGTTGTTTAAAGACAAGGCAGAACATAGGCAGCTGAAGGCCTTGATGTGATCAGTAGGTGCATATGCTACCAGAGCGTTACACAGTTTGATTGCAACACTCTAAGGTAAACTGCAGGCAAAATTGCTCATCTTAACACTGACACTGGTCTCATATCACATGTCGCATGTAGAGCAATAATGAAAAGTTCACCATATGAACATCAAGTCTGTGATGGATGAGGGATTCTCTGTGGCAGGGAAGACCAGTTGAAAGAATTAAATAATTCTGAAATGTCGTTCCTGGCAACTGGCATTTGGTGATGCATAATCCACACCCCAAATGCAATGAAGTAATCTGAAATGGAGTTCTACTCTGAACAGTTATGATTTCAGTATGAAAATTTGCAAATTCAGTATGGTTCTTTACTACTTAAAATGACTAATCTCTGTCATTCCAAATTAATTCCTCCTTCCTTCGGCAAACTTCTATTCATATTTTAGTCCTAAAGCTGAGTATTTATTCCAAAGAATGTAAGTATTTTCTTCCTCTTGGACTGCAAGCTTCATAAGACTTGCGTCTTTCTTTTGTCTTAACCTTCCTGCGAACCGGAGGTAGACTAAGAGTAATCAGACCATGAATGAACCCTCTGCAGCTATGAATATCATTAACTAATAAGATAAACCTATTATAAAATTTCCAGAGGAACAAAAATGTCAGGAAATTATACAATTGCTGTCAAAAAGAGAAATTAATTTGTACCTCTAGCAAAAACACAGTAACTTGTCTGCGGTACGTCCCATTAAGTTACTTTCTGCCATCCCTGTAAATATTTTGATCTCTTGGTGTATGTAACGACAACAGCAGGAATTGACCACGCATTTCAAACACTTGCAAGTGGTGCTCAAAACCAATGCTCCTTGTCATCTATTACTGTCTTTTAATTGCTGAGTATTTTCTGTGAGAGTAAATTGCTCACTTTAGTAAACTGCAAATATTTGACTGTCCTTGGAAAAAAACAATAATCGTAATCTCCTAAAGGATGCAGAGGAGTCCATGCAAAATGTCATACTACCTTCGAAACAGCTGGTAATTGACATAGTGAGTATCATGCAAAAATAATAATTTGAAAGCTGGAAGCATGTAACGTCACACTAGTATGACTCACTTTCAGTTTTGTAGCTAAGCTGCTTGGAATGACTTCACAGATGACTGTAGAAACAGCCCATCAAAAGCTCTCAAAAATAGTTGTGAATACAAATGTGTAGTGTAAGTACACTTGAATATGATTAGCGGATTTGAAGAATGAAGAGCAAGCAAAATCAATAGAAAAGATTTTATAGTATTTCTTGGATTTTTTTTTAAAGTATTTACAAGAAATTATTGAAAGATTGTTTGAAATCTGAGTATTTTGAGAAATATCTTGGCTATTGAAAAATATTTTGTCTACAATAAAAAAACAATTCAATGTTACCAAAATATATCAGTCTGACTTTTTTTAAAATGGAATATTTTTGTCATTTGTGACAAAAATATTTCTGAGAGGACACATGTTAGATTATTTTATAAACCAAAGTTAAAATACTGAAAGCAGGATGACATAGCTGAATTGCATTAAAGAGTTGTATCTCAGTGATCTCAATAGCATCATTTTGGCAGACGCAATTCCATTTTGTAAAAGATTTTGACTTCTGCGTTGGGAATTTCTTTTTGCAACAGAACATCCTCTCATAAGAAATTAAACTCTAACAAAACACTTCCACTCTAGCAATGACCACCTAAATGTTGGAGAAATGAACAAAAAAATATGGACAGAACAAAAACCACTACATTTGAGTATCACAAGCTAAATAAATGTACATGTGTATATATTAATTGCTCTTTCATATGTCATTGTATTTTTTTGCTATTTTTTTTTAAACTTGCATTTAAAATTAGAATTACAATTATTTTTCTTTCTTTTTTTTATTTTTAGGTGGAATTATAGTTGTTTCCTTTTCCCTTTTTTGTAATAATAAACAATAGAAAAAGATCTTAAAGAAAATGATCCAGTGTTTTTGATATCTATATAATCCTGCTTTTATTTCTTTGCTGTGAAAAAATTTTTGAATATTCTTTACAAATCAGTTATTTTTTCTGTTCTTCATTTCCTAATCCATAAAATAAGGATAAAGCACGTCACAGTTTGTAGAAAAGTTAAGTTGACAATTAGATTAAAGGTTATGGGCATTCATATACAAGGTGCCATACTAAAGAGCACACATGATACAAATTAAACCAAACTACAGAATGTAAACTAGAGATTTTTAAACACAGAGTGCGCTTCTGAGACTCAAATCACTGGTGTGTGTTGACTTTGTTGAAGCAGGGTACGTGTTACTATTAATAGCAGAGGTGATGTATGTCACACAGTCACCGCTTACTGGTATCTACAGGATCTACATGATTATGATTCTGCTAGGATGAAGATAAGATATATATGTAATTTTCTTATCAATGAAGGCTGTAGAGCTATAAACTTTAAATTTTGATTAACATGAGTAAAATGGAATGAATTTAATGCTAGATTCTGTATTTGCTGCTTTAATAATTTTTAAATTGTACAAAAATTGCATTTGGGCCTAATCCTGAGTTCTTCATCTTCATAGGTCACAGCTGGGATATATTTTTATAATGCTTTTACTTTTCAGGTACTATAGTGTGTTTTACCTTAATTATTTTTCTTATCAAAATTAAGTTAATCTAATTTATAATTATAAATACAGATGCTAAATACGGAAACTATAATTAATGTGATTAAAATCTAGCTTCTGTGACTTTCAATTTTCACTCCAGAAACTGCCTATTAATGGAATTTGCATAGAGTGAAAACACTGAAGTCAGTGCAGAGTCCACAAAGGAGTTAATTTACTTTTTGTTAGTACTATATTCCCCTTAAAGATTGTTAGTCTGAACAAAGGCTGTACTGAGTATTGCAATATAAGTGTAATCCACTGGCTCTAGATTTCTGCATTAGTACTTTGTTTTCTCTGATACTTATGGTCAAATAGTGGCAATCTTTTACTTTCAGAAATCAGTGCTTTGCTTGAGACAGGCCTTCTTTTTGCTTTTGAGTTTCTCCTGGAACTTCTTGTTCATCTATGCAGGTATGCCTGTGCTTTTTGCCTCACTTGCTTTTTGTTAAGATGCATTGCTCCTGATCTTGGACAAGGGGATCCTTGAATATTAAGCAGCTTTCTTGGGCCCCTCTTCCCTCCAGGCCTTTATCCCATGGTACTCTACCAAGCAGATCCCTGAAGAGGCCAAAGTCCGCTCTCCTGAAATCCAGGGTAGTGAGCTTACTGTGCACTCTTCTCACTTCCCTAAGGATCTTGAACTCTACCATCTCATGGTCACTGCAGCCAAGGCTGCTCTTGATCTTTAGTCCCCATCAGCCCTTCCTTCTTCCCAGTGGTGAAAACAAGGTCCAGCATGACACCTCTCCTTATTGGCTCCTCTGTCACTTGGAGAAGGAAGTTATCATTGATGACTTCCAGGAACTTCTTCGATTGCTTATGTCCTGCGATGTTGTCCCTCCAACAACAAACAGGTTGGCTGAGGTTCCCCAAGAGGACCAGGGCATGTGAACGTGATGCTGCTCATATCTGTCAGCAGAGGACCTTATCCAGCTGTTCTTCCTGGTTGGGTGGCCTGTAGCAGACCTCCACTAATGTCATCTGTCCTGCCCTCCCTTTAATCCTGACCAGTAAGGTCTCAGCTTCTCATCCATCCCCAGATGGAGCTCCATACACTCCAGCTGGTTATGGGCATATCTTAGTATGCTTCTCTACATATATTGAATTTGTTTTTGCCTAAGGCTGAAACAGGTAAAATGTGTCAGATGTCCTCTGTACTCTTAGTGCACACCCCTTTACTCTGCTGATATCTCTGTATGTCACTATTTGTGGAAGCCTGCACATCCCTACTGGACTGTGTGGTGTGAGAAGGAGTGAATTCAATGATACTTTGAGATCCTTTGCACTGTCCTTTCCTATAATTTTATATTTTCATTTCTTCTGAAAGGAAGGGAGCAGGATTATCCTTATAATCTGTCCTTAGAAATTAATGTAATGAATAATGTATCAAATCACAAAGATTTGATCACTGTGAAGTAGTTATGAAAGTAAAAAACTGATATTTTACTATGATTCTCAAGATTTAGTTCAAACAAAAACAGGAGTACCATTCAAGATTTACTTCTCTAAGAGATGTTGAGTTCATAAAAAGGCCAACTCTGGGATATTTACATTGTTTTAGTACAAGACAATGAAATACAACACAACACATTAAGTTTTTACTACTCTACTGTAAATGGTCACAAAGAATCATAGAATCATATCACAGAATCACAGAATCACAGAATTGTTGGAAGGGACCTCAGAGATCATCGAGTCCAACCACAAAAAAAAAAAAAAAA
>NW_015090926.1:3080141-3170752 GCF_001431845.1 Calidris pugnax
AGGGGTCTGGATATTTAGGGAACCCCCTGTCCTACTACTGAAGACTGAGGCAAAGAAGGCATTTAGGACTTCAGCCTTCTCCTCATCTTTGGTCACTATGTTACCTCCCTTATCCAGTAGAGGATGGAGGTTCTCCCAAGACCTCCTCTTGCTATTGATATATTTATAGAAATTCTTTTTATTGTTTTTAACATCCAAAGCCAGGTTGAGCTCTAGGTGGGCTTTGGCCTTCCTAATCTTTTCCCTACATAACTTTGCTACACCTTTGTAATCTTCCTGCGTGGCCTGCCCCTTTTTCCAAAGGTCATAAATTCTCCTTTTTTCTCTAAGCTGTGACCCTATCTCTTTGCTCAGCCAGGCCGGCCTTTTCCCCCGACGGCTCGCTTTACACCGCGTAGGGATGGCCCGTGCCTGGGCTTTTAATACTTCCTCCTTGAAAAACACCCAGCCTTCCTGAACACCTTTGCCCTTCAATGGAAGGGACCTCTAGAGTTCATCTAGTCCAACCCCCCCACCAGCACAGGTCTACCTACAGCAGGTTGCACAGGAACTTGTCCAGGCGGGTTTTGAATGTCTCCAGAGAAGGAGATTCCACCACCTCTGTGGGCAGCTTGTTCCAGTGCTCTACCACTCTCACAGTAAAGAAGTTCCTTCTCACATTTGCGTGGAACTTCTTATACTCAAGTTTGTGCCCCTTTCCTCTTGTCACTGGGCACCACTGAAAAAAGACCAACCCCATCCTCCTGGTACCTTTCCTTTAAGTATTTGTAAGCACTGATTATATCCCCCCTAAGTCTTCTCTTCTCAAGACTAAAAAGACCCAAGTCCCTCAGCCTCTCCTCAGAGGAGAGATGCTCCAGGCCCTTAATCATCTTTGTGGCCCACTGCTGTACCCTCTCCAGCAGTTCCCTGTCCTTCTTGAACTGGGGAGCCCAGAACTGGACACAGTACTCCAGAAGGGGCCTCACCAGGGCAGAGTAGAGGGGCAGGATGACCTCCCTCGACCTGCTGGCCACGCTCTTCTTGATGCACCCCAGGATGCCATTTGCCTCTTGGCCACAAGGACACATTGCTGGCTCATGGTCATCCTGTTGTCCACCAGGACTCCCAGGCCTTTCACCTCAGAGGTGCTCTCCAGCAGCTCAGTCCCCAACCTGTACTGGTGCAGGGGGTTATTTCTCCCCAGGTGCAGCACCCTACACTTGCCTTTGGTAAATTTCATTAGGTTTCTCTCTGCCCATCTCTCCAGCCTGTCCAGGTCTCACTGGATGGTGGCACAGCCTTCTGGGGTGTCAGACACCCCTCCTAGTTTTGTGTCATCAGCAAACGTGCTGAGAGTACATTCCATCCCTTTGTCCAGGTCATTAATGAATATATTGAAGAGGACTGGACCCAGTACTGACCCCTGGGGAACACCACTTGTTCCTGACTTCCAGCTAGATTCTATGTTCCTAATCACAACCCTCGGGGCTCTGTCTTCTAGCCAGTTTTCAATCCACTTAACTGTCCATTCATCTAACCCACACTTCCTAAGCTTAGCTATGAGGATGCTGTGGGAGACGGTGTCGAAAGCCTTGCTAAAGTCAAGGTAGACAACATCCACCACCCTCTTTTCAACTATCCAACCAGTTGTGCCATCATAGAAAGCTATCAGGTTAGTCTGACATGACTTCCCCTTGGTAAATCCATGTTGACTACTTCCGACAGCTTTCTTTTCCTCCATATGCTCTGAGATGGGACCCAGGATGAGGTGTTCCATGACCTTTCCAGAATTATTATTATTATTATTATTATTATTATTATTATATAAATTTATATAATATAAATAAACATCAGGGAGGGTTTTAGGGACATCTCCTCACTCAGGCCGAGATTTTCTTTAGTTTTCTTTTTGCCTCCAATATAATTGAAGAACCCCTTCTTGTTGTCTTTGACATCTCGTCTTCTGAACAACCTGTAGCCCTCAGTAGCCACATTCCAGTCATGGGATTCATCGCACCAGGTTTCAGTGATGGCCACTATATCATGTCTCAATCCTCCCAAGTCGTCATTCTCTTCTTCCACTTGGTGTGAACCTCCTTATTCCACTTCAGATTTTTTGGAAGGTCCCTGCTCAACCACCCAGGTCTTCTGCTTCCCTTGCTTGATTTCTTGCTCTTGGGAATGCACTGGTCCTGAGCTTGGAGGAAGCAATATCTTGGCTCAGCAAGCCAGGCTGAAGGCCCTTACTAGGACCCTGTTCCTCCAACCCTGATGTGGTGTTATTTCTACTGGACCTGTGTTTAACCCCCCCCCCCTCTGAGCCTAGTTTTAAGCCCTTTCAACAAGCCATGCCAACTCACATGCCAGTATCTTTCTCCCCCTCTGAGACAGTATTTGTTGTTTTTTGTATGTTACCCACAATCCTGAACTCTATCTTTCCATGGTCACTGCAGCCAAGGTTGCCCTCAACCTTGATGTCATCCATCAGTCCCTCTTTGTTCGTCAATACTAGGTCCAGTAGTGCCTCTCCCCTTGTTGGCTCTTCCACCAGCTTGGTTAAGAAGTTGTCATCAATACTCCGGAGGAACCTCTTTGACTGTATATTCCTGGCTCTGGCGTCTTTCCAATAGATATCTGGGTGACTGAAGTCCTCCACAAGAGCCAAGGCCTGTAATTACGAGGCTACTTGGAGCTGGTTGTAAAAGGCCTCATTGACTTCTCTATCCTGATCAGGTGGTCTGTAATAAATGCCCACAACAGTGTCCCTCATATTGACCTGCCCCTTAATCCTCACCCACAGGCTTTTAACCGGAGGCGCCTTGTTATTTTTGTTATTTTTTTTTCTTCTTCTTGCTATTAATATTTTATTATTATTATTATTATTATTATTATTATTATTATTATTATTATATAAATTTATATAATATAAATAAACATCAGGGAGGGTTTTAGGGACATCTCCTCACTCTCTATCCATTCCTTGGTGTAAAGGGCAACACCTCCACCCCTCCTTCCTCGCCTGTGTCTTCTGAACAACCTGTAGCCCTCAGTAGCCACATTCCAGTCATGGGATTCATCGCACCAGGTTTCAGTGATGGCCACTATATCATGTCTTTCCAGCAGCACAGTAGCTTCCAACTCCTCCTGTTTGTTGCCCATGCTGTGTGCATTGGTGTAGAGGCACTTCAGCTGGGCTGTTGGCTGCGCTGCCTTCTTAGGGGAATACCCCCTGGAGTGTCTGTCAGGTGTTTCTCTGTGTACTGCTTCTACCATGGGAGCTGCTGGCACATCACCGTAAGACTTTGACTGTAGTGAAGGGTCATCAGCTTGGCTCAGCAAGCCAGGCTGAAGGCCCTTACTAGGACCCTGTTCCTCCAACCCTGATGTGGTGTTATTTCTACTGGACCTGTGTTTAACCCCCTCCCCCTCTGAGCCTAGTTTTAAGCCCTTTCAACAAGCCATGCCAACTCACATGCCAGTATCTTTCTCCCCCTCTGAGACAGGAGTACTCTGTTGCTAGCAGACATGGTGCCATATAAAGTTCTCCTACATAAAAAAACCCAAAATTTCGTTGGTGACACCAGTTTCTGAGCCACTTGTTTAACCGGAGGCGCCTTGTTATTTTTGTTATTTTTTTTTCTTCTTCTTGCTATTAATATTTTATTATTATTATTATTATTATTATTATTATTATTATTATTATTATATAAATTTATATAATATAAATAAACATCAGGGAGGGTTTTAGGGACATCTCCTCACTCTCTATCCATTCCTTGGTGTAAAGGGCAACACCTCCACCCCTCCTTCCTCGCCTGTGTCTTCTGAACAACCTGTAGCCCTCAGTAGCCACATTCCAGTCATGGGATTCATCGCACCAGGTTTCAGTGATGGCCACTATATCATGTCTTTCCAGCAGCACAGTAGCTTCCAACTCCTCCTGTTTGTTGCCCATGCTGTGTGCATTGGTGTAGAGGCACTTCAGCTGGGCTGTTGGCTGCGCTGCCTTCTTAGGGGAATACCCCCTGGAGTGTCTGTCAGGTGTTTCTCTGTGTACTGCTTCTACCATGGGAGCTGCTGGCACATCACCGTAAGACTTTGACTGTAGTGAAGGGTCATCAGCTTGGCTCAGCAAGCCAGGCTGAAGGCCCTTACTAGGACCCTGTTCCTCCAACCCTGATGTGGTGTTATTTCTACTGGACCTGTGTTTAACCCCCTCCCCCTCTGAGCCTAGTTTTAAGCCCTTTCAACAAGCCATGCCAACTCACATGCCAGTATCTTTCTCCCCCTCTGAGACAGGAGTACTCTGTTGCTAGCAGACATGGTGCCATATAAAGTTCTCCTACATAAAAAAACCCAAAATTTCGTTGGTGACACCAGTTTCTGAGCCACTTGTTAATTGTGCATGTCTTTTTATTTCTCTCAGTATTCCTCCCTGCAACTAAGGGTATTGACAAAAAAATTATCTGTGCCCCTGATCCCTCAACTCGTTTCCCCAGTGTCATAAAGTCCTTTTTTGATTGTTTTTAAATTTCCGGTATTGACCTCATTGTTTCCCACCTGCATAATTACTAAGGGATAGTAGTCAGAGGCCTGTATTAGACTAGGAAGCCTTCTGGTTCCATCTCTGACCCGGGCCCCAGGGAGGCAGCAGACTTCCCTGGGAGTCCCTGGGGGTCCAAATGTAGGGAGATGGAAATATTACCCAAATAGACAAGCACCACTGCATTAGAAATGTCACATCCAGAGAAGTATGAGCATCCAGGATCTGTGGGCAAGAGTAAAACAGCAGGCCTGAAAGTGCAGTTTTCTCATGTCAGAAGCAAGCTGAGGGCTGCAACTTGTGGGAAACAAGGACTGGAAGGCTGTGATTATGTGTACTACAAAAAGTAATTTGATAGCTTCAGTTGGAGCATACATTCCTTGTTCTGTAGGCTGCAAATTGCAATGAGTTCTTATTCTTCCTGTCGTACCATGGAAAAACTTACCTCCAAGTAAAAAATCCATAGTTCTCACTTTCTAAAGTGTTATCAATGGCTTAGGTTTATTTCTGATTTTAGGTGCCCATAGAGGACTCCTACTTGTCATGTTGACACCATTGCCTGGCCAGGAGTGCTTTGAACACTAGGAGGCAAAACACACAGTGAGTCAGCCCCTTCCCAGGAGTGCAGGGTGCTAGGAGGGGTCTGCCAAGGCAATGAACTAAAATGCTGTAGATTGCAAGAGCAACCTTTGGTGGTGACATGCAGCAAGTTAGAGAGGTTATTTTTAATGGAATCCATCTCTTCACACCACTGAAAAAACAAAAAAAAACCCCAAAACCCCAAAAAACCCCCACCAAACCAAACCAAACAAAAAAACAAAACAACAATGAAAACAGTAAAGAAGCCAGAGTAGACCCCTGAAGAATAGTAAGCCCCTCAGCCCATGCATACTGTTGTTCCCCCTGCGCCCCATTCTGATGGGCAGTAGGTGGCTGTGTCAAGGGCAGAAAGCAGCCCTTTGCTGTCAGCTTGGAAAAAAAGATTTCTGCCTGCTCCTGGTAAAAGCTGTTTCCATTTAAAGAGGGGGATTTTGAGCTTTAATCCTTTGTTTCACCGTGTTGAAAAGTATAGAAGTCACAAAACCATGCAGAATGATCAAATACAATCTGGACTGAATTGAGTATGGAGGATTTCTTTTCTTTTTTATTAAAGAAGAAAACTGGTTCTTTAAAACTGTCAGGATTCTCCCCTCCCCCTAAGCAAATAATGTTAAGCTATAACAAAAACTGTGTCTTTTAAAACGTAGCACTCTTAGAGATGTGTATAATAAATTATTCCTGACTGCATGCTATCCCTAGATTATTTAAAACACATGCTGTCTGATATTTTCTTTGGAGTGGACACAAATCTTACAGACAGCCACAGTTGCAAAGTGAATGCTTGATACATAGTTTTGGTATTTTTGCATGTTACATACCAAATATTTAACAATAAAATACAGATACGGGTAATAGCTTTTTGGCGCTGATTATAAGACATTTGCAGAAGACTTCATCAAAAAACCAACATCCGTCCTTTTCTCTCCTTCTCCCCTTAGATTTTTTGCATCCTTGTCATGGAGATGTTAACTGCTTAGCAGACTGAAACTTCAACTGTGTCAAGTTGTGTTCTACTGGAAAGATATTTTTTAGATCAGAATGGTTTAAAAGCTGTGGAATTAGTTGTCATTACATTTGGTTTGGCAAGCTAGGATCAGCAAGCATTTCTACTCAAAAATAGATATGAGAGAGAATTAGAAAGTAATCATGCAAGATAGTGAATGATATCTGGAAGAACTGGGTCTCAAGGCAAATGAAGGTGCTCAGCACTTTCAGTGATTGCTCTGTTTCACAGGCCAAACCAAATGTTTAACACAAAGATTACTGATGCATTTAATTTTCATGGCTTTCTGCTGTACTCCATCTCAACTATGATGATCTCTGCCTCCTTTGCTTTTTCTGGGTTTTGAGGTTTTCTGTCTTTCATTTTGCAAATCTCCTATTATGTTCAACTTCTCATAATTTTACTATTTGTCTCTAGGTGATCTATTAGGCCAGTAGTGCTCTAGGTTGCCAGATATTGACCAATTGAAGACTTTCTTTCTAGAAAAAGAAAAAAGAAAATGTATGTAAAAAGTAAAAGCACTGATTGTAGGATGTGTAAAAATTGTTATACACTGGTATAAAATATCCTATATTGCCCTTTGCTCTGCATTAAAACTATCTCTTAGAATGCTTACAGGGTATGAAAGGTAGGCTATGTTATGTCAAGTTTATATAAACTTTGCACATAAATTTGCATGTAATTGTTTTTTGATGTTATTGACAACTTTGGTACTTAAACATCTCTGACATTCACCTCTAAGCACTCCAGTATCTCTGTATCATTTATTGCTTTGCTTTACTCTTGGGGAGTTAGTGATGTACTGTTTGTGATTTTTACAGATGATTAAAAAATACACTAGTAGATCATAAAATTTTGAGTATAAAAACATTCTGCTTAGTAGAAGTCAAGACTTCTCAACTTTCTCCTCAGATCACTGTTTGAAGATCCATTCCATTACTCCGGGTTGTTTGAAACATGTTCAGCACTTCAACGTCCACAATCACCTCCTCACAAACGAATGGTAATATTTTATGAGAACTTGTCAGATGTCTGAAAAGTATTTCTGAACAAAACTTTATTTAGAAGTAAGACCAGGCTAGATGTAGTTAAAATTGTCTCTGTGCTCCCTCACTACCAATAAGCTCACTTATTGAAAATTCACTTCTTTTTTATCATTTCACGTCTATCTGGAGAAGTTAATTTTACTCTGGCAGTAGTATTGCTACTTAGAAATTGTAGGTTCCACACAAAATTTGTGATTGTTCATCTTCTGGGAAATAAAAATGCATAAATTATACAGGTTAAGCTTACTCACTAGGATACTCTTCACTTCCGAATTTAGTAATATTTTTCCATCACTACTCTCTCTTTGTCCAGAAATATATTCTAGTAAAATTATCTTCATTATTTGGAAATCCCACTGTCTTTGGGGATCTATTTGGATGAATAAAACTCATTAAAAGTCCACCTAAGCACTCTGGTTTCTTTGCCACCAACGCATTTAGATCAGCCCATTTAAAGAGAACCATGTCTTAACGGCTGTCTGCCTGCATTTTCTAAGCTGTATTCTTTCACAGGATTATCACTTGTGAAAGCCTCTTTTATTAGCTAAAAGACCATTTTATTGCACACTTCTGCAGCAGTGCCCATCCTCAAGCTCATTTGACCATCCTTCTGTCTCATATGGTCTATAGAAAATCCACAAGAGTCTCACCACATTGTTTGTGAAAAAAAGCAACAAAAAAGTCACATTTGCATTGTTTGATTTATTGATTTATTTTGGTTTTAGTGCGTTTTATCTTCAGGAACAGTTTCTACAGTGAGGACTTCTCTATGTTTCAGTGTTCTGTTAACTTATTCTTTTTTAATGTTGTCTTGTATGGCTTAACTTCTTTTACCTTGATAGTGAAAATTACCATGAGAAAATTACCATATAGAGTTCAAATGTGAAACTATTCTGTCATGAGATAAGTCTTTCTAGCAACTCTATTTCCAAAAGCTGGAAACACTGGATTGTAGGTAAAGAATTTAGTTATCCTTGGAATGTGAGCACATAAAAATAAAAATGCAGAGTTTTTCAATTAGTTGGCCTTTAAAAGTAATAATTCAGCTTGGAATCCTTGCAGCAGATACTGTACAAGCAAAGATTTTTACTGCATTGCTTAACTTTATTTTCTCCAAATTCTCCAAATTTTCTCTAAAACATTGACCTCTGTAGAAAGTCAGCTCCAAGGACTGGGCTTTAGAAGGATATGTATTTTAGTCTAAGAATCTACAAAAAAATATCAGGCCAAACTGCACTATAGCAGTATTTCAGAATTTTTAAAATTCTCTGAAGCATTCCTAGTGTTGATACAATGAACTTTAGAGTTTCAAGATTCAGATAATCCCTATGTGAATATGCTTTCTGGCAAATAGATTAATTAGAAGAGTTAAGACTGGTAGGATTTATGGAAGAACATTAATTATTGGAAAACAATTTACTCCAGACTAATCCAGCAAAACCTTTTTTTGATTGCACAAAGACATGTCTTTAAGTCCTCTAGAAGTCTATTTTATCAACCTTTTTCCACAATTTTTATTACTGCTTACACTTACAAATGTTTTGTTTTCTCATTGTATCTCTAACTGTGTGAATGCAATACAATTATCATAAAAATACCTTAAAAAGCTTCTAAGACTCTGTCTGACTTTGTATGGGAAAAAGAAAGGAGAGTAACAAGAATGTCATGGGGCAAGGAAGAGAGCAAATAAAATGACTCTGATCAACAAGATTATAGATTTTTACTAAGATGTAAACCTTTACCTTTCTAGATCAAAAGATCTAGGTATTGTGATATGAACAGAAATTAGATTAACATAAAGGTATATTAAATACAGTTAATCCACAAAATACATAAACTATCTTATTATACCTATCCCAAAATAAGTTTCTAACCCACTTTTTAGGATGCAGTTAAAACTTGCCTGTTAAATCCATGACTTTCTCTCATGGTAGCGGTTAGAAATTTGAGAACAACTTCTTCTGCTTTGAGATAGTGCACTATACCATAAACAACTCCTTAGTTATTCTTAGAGTGCTGTGATCTGCAGTTGTTCATGTGAAACTTTATCTACTAAGGAAGTAGCCAGAACTCTTGCTTTTGTGTTTATTGCTATATGTGCTAGGTCAACATGGATTTGAAAACTTCATCTTTTTCTCTGTTTTTTATGATTCACTCATTCCAATGTTAACAACACAAAAGTGGTATAAGCATGGTTGAAGCAAATTCAGTTTTACCACCGAGTCGCTGCAAAGTTTTCTGCAGTACTTAACGAGTTTATCTGTGTTTATGACTTCGTGTATCCCCAAGCCCTCTGTTGTATACGCCATTGCTAATAAAGTCCCTATCTGCTTTATCATGAGGGTTGAATCCACCACATATCTTCCTGAGATGACCTTGCACAGCTCAGTCTGGAATATGAGATCCATGGCCAGTGGCTGGAGCAAGGTGTAAAAGTCCAGTCATTGGAGTAGGGAAAAAGTCCAGTCTCAGTAAGAAACCTGAACACGTGACTTTATGGGAAAAAAATATTATAGCAACCAGTCTATCTTCATTTTCACTATCATTCTGAACACAGTAAGAGGAAAGACACCCTGGATCACATAAGGGAAAGTTAAACAGGATGTCTTTCAGTCAAACTCAAATTACCTATGCAGCTGCTGACAGACTAGAATTAAGATTTGTGGTCGCAAACTGATGACGGAAGCCAGTTTTAGCTGCTTTTGTCTTTTTTCAGATCCCATATGTAATGCACAGTTTTCTATAGATTAGCCACAGAAGAAAGAGTAGACAATGAAAGAGTAATGACATTTTTAAAGGGTGTAAGCATTTATTTTTAGGGCACAGAAGGGTATCTGCCCATGTTTTTCTTTGTTTTGCAGTATGCATTCTCACATGTGACTGAATACCAAAAGTGGTCACACAGAAATATCTGACTCACTGTACCTTTGGCTCTGTGTAAGACAGAGAACAGCCTGGCCAGCAATGCTGCAAATCATCCCAGATGCAGAGTTTAGCCTCTTACATGTTGATTTTCTTTTCCCTTCTTATTCCATTGCATATTTACCTATCGCACTTTTACCATGATGAACATCTCTTATTTTTTCTAAACTATTCTCAATGTTTTCATAGCTATTTCTTAAAATCACCACAGGCAAAACAGACATTCTTTCCTATGTAATTTAGCTATTTGAAGAACATAATTGATAAAGGTTTTTTCTGATACTCATCCTTTTAAAGGGTTAGGATGTGGGAGAGCAATCCAAATTTATTGACCTTTAGATTCCGTCTGAATAAAGGTCTTATTCCAGGAACTGAATTCTATTCTGAGCATCTGTTCATAAAATACACCAGTAAAAACAATACTTCTATGTCCAGGATACGTTTTTTCCACTATGTTTTTACACTCAACAGATGGTGTAGATTATTCACAAGTAAGAACTCTGTTAAAAATTATGGTAATGGTCAGGTTAAATGCTAAAAGGCCATGACATTCTGAGTTAATCTTGGAAATCTGCATATAACTCATTCCATCAAGGTTTTGTGTAGTAGATCATATAATCCAGAAGGCTTTCTGCTCTAGACAGAGCCATGTCTCTAGTACCTGATCATACCAGAGACACAAAGAACTTACCACATACATATCTGTGATCAACGCTGATATTCAGAAGGTGAGGCAAATATATTTTTAATTAAGATTTTCAGAATTGAAGTGGATGAAAGAGAGAAAGCCCAGTTTAAACTTAAAGTGAAGAAATATAGCAATGAGTTTTCTACCTGGTTTAATATACTTTGATTAGCTTTATTTAAAAAGTTTGTTTTAAATGTCCTTTATTTTTTCTTAAAAGAAAATAGAAATAAAAACTTTAGGTATACCCATAAATGAATAAAAATATTACTTATCTTTCTTTAAAATAGTCTTACCTTTCTTTAAAATAACTCTTGTAGGAAGCAGAAGTAACAAATTTGTTTCTCACAGTTTTTTGTAGTTCAAAATGCTTCTTATTATTCTTAAAATAAATGACCTTTTATATTTCATCACTCTCAAATTTTCTTAATTTTGTCCATACTCAAGAGAGATTTGTAATCCAATAGTTTGCAATGGTTTCTTTGGAAATGTTTCCGTCATTCATGTCTGAGAGTACTTGGAGACTCTTAAATCCAAGGCCATTTGTCTGCTGTGAATATTCACTGAGTCTACACCTTAAATGCTCTTGTAAAACTCCCATTGTGAAGGACAACTGAATGTTACATGCAGGGCTTAGCAGCAGCTCAATAATTTTAAATAAGAGAGAAAAAAAAGAAAAATTTTCACACTGGGGAGAACATTTTTGGAGCTGTATGCCTCAGAGGATTATAATAGGATACTTAAGCTCTGTTCTGTAGCTGACTAGTGATAAGGGTCATGTCCTGGGTCCAGATAAACCATACTCATACAACACCCATAAGCAGGCCAGATGATTTTCTATTATCTTTTCAGTATGAGAATGCAGACTGAAGGCTAGAGGTTGCTCTAGTACCTGCTTTTTAAAAAATATCTTCAAGGGAACATGGATCCCTACCATACACCTAGTATCCATACACCATACCATACACCATACTAGCTCCAACAGGGTGTCCCTCAACTGCCTTCTCTGTTACACTGAATTCTCTGTATCAGGAATTGCAATGCCAACAGTGGGGAAAAAGAAGCTGTCCTGAGTTTATGTTTACCAGCAAGAACAAGATAAGTTCAGCCGTTGAGAGGGATGAAATTTTATGTATTTTAACTGATGAGATAAACAGGAGTGTAAAAATGATTCTTCAACCAGCTGTGCCACATTAGATCCTAAGCATTTTTAATGAGCAATTTATATTTGATAGACACTTGTAATCTTTTAATGTGTAAATTAGATGACTTTTGTGTGTGCTAGAGATAAGAGAAATAAAAAAAAAGTATTTTTTGTGCTTTTTAGATTTTAATTTGGAAACATCATTTTCATCCTCAAAGATACCTATGTTTTTTTCTCCTCTGATCTTTATAGCTTCTTTTAGTAAATGGATTTTCTTCTGGCTGTAATTCCAGATTCTTTTTCTATATTAGCTTTTTCTGGGAGGATGGCCAGCAAACCTGACTTGCAATCTTTCTTTGAAAGACTGGATGTGAAAAAGTATCTCAGCTACATGGATATTGAAAGAAGAGTTTCCCTGATATAATGACAGTTAATTAGAAGGGTTAGTTATGCTTATGGATGAACAGGACTGATTCAGACATAAGAAATCACAGTTCACACAAGCTAGGTTATTCAGATAATGTAATGACTGTTTGAATCTCTGCACAATTTTACACAGTATTTGTCTGTGAGTACCTGTGAAGTACAGTAAGGCAGGCTTTACAAACACACAGGGATAACATGCATGGGATTTTTTGTTTGTAGAAGAGAATATCAATAGACTAAAACTTTTTGATATTTAATGAGATAAACAAATTCTTCATAACCAACAGATAGGACTTCAGAAATTATGTAAAACATGTTCCATACAGCCTACATTTTCTGGTGTCTCCATTACATATTTTGAGAACACAGGGACTTACGAAAGTATGCAGGGAAGTCTTGGTGTCACTTAAATCTATTGGAATTAAAAGTTCCACATGAGTGTCTGGGGCCACTCTTTCTACATATGGTGTCTGTATTGATGTACAGGTCAGCCCATATGAGTTTAATTACAAAATAAAGGTAAAAACTCACATTATGTCTCTTTGCTTATTAGTGGTGTTGGTCACCAGGTTGAAAACAGTTACCTGGTGGAAAAAGAAGGACTTCTGAATCTAAAATTTTCTTGTATGTGTCTTATTGTTGAAAAGAGATCTCCTCCAAGTAGAAAAAAATAATAATATTTGAAACAAGAAATTAAAAAACACCTGGAGGAAAGATGTCAATTTAGTGAAATACATACTTTCCCCTTGAAACACTATTAAAAATGTCAAAAATTTTTTCCATAGAGGTGTGAGAATATGACTGTAAAAAGAACTGGCATATGAAACATGAGACACTGGGTATCTCCCGGAGCTTGCACATTTTATTGAATTACTAAAAAAAAGGGTGTATTACTGCCTTGTTATTTTTTTGGTATATATGTTTGTAGCTGTTGCCCATAGGAATGAAATAAAGTAATTACATGTGCTACTTTTGGGAATTTTTGCTTTGCAAAACAGACATAGTCTATGTTTTAAAATGAGGAAAAGGAGGCTTTTTTCCCTCTTTTCTCCCAGTTGGCATTATCCTTCCTTGGATTTGTGCACCATTCAGATATAAAAGAGAAGTATTACATTATAGGAAAAAAGTCTAATAAATCAGAGTGGACTCTTTCATAGGAAACATGTATATTTTGGCCATTTATACAATATGTAATTCAGTCAGAGAGTTGTTTTGTTATGAAAAGAACTGCTAGATTTTCATCTCTTTTGTGTGCATTCACAAGTTTTTGAAAGTTTGAGATCAAATTGTGATTATGCATTTTATGATTCCCTTTACAACCCATGTTCTTCTTTTGCTTTTTATGAAAGGTTTTTTTAACACAGGCAACTAGAAACTAAATTTGATGTCTGACATAAAAGTTCTGTTTTCTCAATTGTAATGAATCAATGATTAGCTGTGACCAAGTTACTTGCATACAGGTAGGCAGACATGCTGTTGAGCTCAGTGTATGCAGAACTTTCTCTTGATTATCCAGCTGGGCTGGATGTAGGTCAGAGTTCTAAGGAAGTGTATTTCATATTATCCTTTGAGCATGTCTTAATGAAAAGCAAGGATTTTCTTGCAATGGTTTCATATTCCAACACATTTCCTCAAAGATATGAATCTGTTTCTAGTTTAGGTTCACTTAAAGACAAGCTTTTCAAAGCTGATTTTCTGTTACACTTCACATGGATGTGTTTGCTGCCATATCTGGAAGAGCTGAGTTAGGAGTGCATGTAGAAAATATTCAAGAACACAAGAAATCAGTTTAAATCAGTAAAATTTCTTACACTAAATTTTGCCTATGTGTATGTCCTTTACCAGAATAGCATTATTGTATTTCTTATTATTTGTTTGTGAACAGAAACAAGTCAAGTTAAAAAGATATAACATTTTCTAAGTCTTTGAACATGTCATTGGTTCAAACACAATATCTAATTTTCAATTACTTCCTTTGGCAAACAAAATTTGTTCATACTATGTTGATATTATCTACACCTCCCCAACTTATCAGTCTTGTATCATCATTGCAGACCAAAATGTTTTCTTTAAAAGAAAAAAAAAATCTTACATGAATAATTTAATTTGGAACGTAGGACCATACTTCACATTTCTCTGTTCCATTATTAATATCCCAGTCTCACGTTGACTACACCTGTGTACTTTGTGTAGTTGGTGTATAGTGTAAAATGTAATTTTAGATTATCTTTGCTTTAGGCTTCAGGGGAAATTATTCAACAAGACAGACTTGAAGTGACCAAGTTGACCTTTTGAATTTTCAAAAATACACACTTTCTGGTTGTTCTTTTTGTTGTTGCTGTTGTTGGTTTGTTTTTTGTTTGTTTTGTTTTGTTTTTTTTTTTTTTTTTGTATGTGTGTGTGTTTGACAGACCTAGAAGACCAGTTAAACTTTATATTAACAACTACAGGGGGAAACAATATAAATGTGATGGTTTATAATTACGACCTTTTCTAAGGTAAATATTTCCTGCAGAAAATTCAAACAACAAAAACAACAGAACAAACAAAGAACAAAAAAAACCCCATGCAGGAAACCACTTTTCCAAGAAGAAGCAACTGATCATTACAGAAAAACGCAACGCATATAAATCAGAATTGTACAACTTTTCTTATTTCTAAAGGAGAAAATAAAAATACTAATGTTTCTCTGAATGAAAAGGCAATCTCTGAGTAAAACAAACAAACAAACAAACAAAAAAACCCCACCAAAATCCCACACCTGAAATTTAGTTTTATTGTCCAAAGTGTTTTTCATACTGGAGGGGTACAAACACAATGAGGCTTCAACACAAGACAGTTTATTGAAGTTTATTGAAGGCAAAGCCTTCAGCAGAATGACACACAGACTTGAATCTAGAGACACTATTGTGATTTAGTATTTTACAGAGTAAAGGTGCTTTCCTTACTCTGATCTATAAGAAGAACAATACAGTCCTTATATTGCAGTGGGTTTTTTTTTTTGTCAGAAAGAAGACTATTATAACCGCCTCTGAGCCAATGAATGAGGTTTTCTCTCCTCTTCCAGAAGGGAGAGGAAACAAGCAAGTGTTAGCTTGGGTCCACAAAAATTCAATGATCTGTTTGTCGATGTTTTTTTTCAAGTGTTTTTAATATTTCAAATAATATTGTCTAGATGTATACTGAGTTAGGACAAACTGCTATACAGTATGTTCATATAGTTTTCAAAAGTGTGTTCATTAGTAGGAGAGACCATGCATTGTACAAGTATGGTATAATAAATGCTGAGAGTTGGTGGAATATGCCAGGGTTAATGCACTACAAACTCAGAGCTTCGAGAGATTTGTCCAGCTTAACTTCTTTAAATGGTTTGCTAACCTTTTAGAGGTGCAGGAGTAGAGAAGCCCCATTAAATCCTTATTAAATCCTGTAAACCTTGAGATTGATTATTCTAGCTGAAATTATTCCAAGAGACACATTGTTTCTGCTCCACTTCCTCACATCTGATTTCACACTGATAGGTTTCTGTAGCATCCTTGAACTACTCATATATACTCCTAGAATAAATTGCAATGTGTTCAGTTCACCCTAGTAATTTTTGCCATGCCTTATTGGTGCAAGGGACTCTTTAAATAAGCAGGATGGAGAGCCTCTATTTAGCTGCTGGTCAAGGAAGTATCAAAGTGATGGCAGAGACAAACCATCATGATCTCCAAAGTGCATGAGCCTGAGTAGCCAAAGACTTAATGCAGGGGACAGCCTAAGCAGGGCACTGTGTGGGAATGCAATACCATATTCTTTCTTCTTTGCTTTGTTAAAGGGTTTATCGGGGGGTTTCCAATGTTAAAGCTTTTTCTGAATTGAGATAAGAGTAGGCCATGCTGTCCTGGGAGACTTGCATGTCTTTTGCAGTAGATGCGTTTGAAGAAAGAATCAGGCACTTACAGTGAATTTAAGGGCAAGTGAACTCACAGGGAATGAAACTAAGGAAAATAAGACCTAAATCCCATATGAATTTTGATGTCCAGGCTGAGCACAACCCTATAAACCCTTTTACTTCTGCCTGCACAGGTGGTCTCATATTCCCAAATTCCATTTCCTTTTTGTTGTTAGAAGATCCACCCGGACTGCAATAAGTAAAAGCCTCTGTTGGAAAGGTATCCCTCTTTATAAATCTGGGTTTATATTTGTAGGAGATAATAAACCAAGTTGAAGTGAGAGGCACAGCTGGAGAACTTCCTTTCCCCAAACTGGTTACCTTGCTATTTCCCTTTGTAGACTTCTCCTCCTTTTACAAATTCCAAGATCACTTCCAGAGACATGAAGCAGTGAAGATGAGAATGACCAGGCACCCAGTGAGAGGCACACAATCACCACTCAGGATCATTTCTCTGGAATTTATCATGCGGTTATATGTAACTGCAAAGACAGACCACCACAATATTCAGTACTCCCTTCCTGTACTGATGAAAGCATAACATTTCACACTTTTCAAAACCTAGCAAACCAAATTGTAGGCAATTCGTGCATTTATTCTCCTACAAAAAGCACCCATCTGGAGTCCCTAGGATTGTAGACTAGTTGGAAAGAACCTTTGGAGCTGCAATGATATGCTGCTGAAGAAACATCTGACAATGCAAAGCAAATAGCTTAATTGTCAGCAAATTAATCCTTTCTGCTGCCAGTTCAGTGGCTGACTGTCCAAGCTGTCCTTACTCGCTTGCCATACCCACATTCACTTCAGGAAAAGAAGAGGCCAGGTGATGTGCAAAGCTGTCTTCTTCTAGGCAAAACAGGTGAGTTCTGGAATGAAGGAGTATGTCTTTCTGTGAAACAGAACAGAAAGCTGAGTGACTAATCTGATTGCAACTGCTGAGATATCATGCTGGGAAAGTGGCATTTTGTAGGGAAACAAGGAACCAAACCATTTGACCTTTTAAAGGTCACTTTTAATGTCAGTAACAAATCAGCTGGAAGCCAGGACAGCCATGAAGAACTGATGTTATGTCTCCCAAAAAAAGCATTGCAAAGCAAGCAGACAGTCATACTTTTTCACTAGTGTAGGCCCATGGAAATTGTGCAATGCTTCTTCAAATGCATGGACGATGATGGAGAAACCCAAGATATAGAGGAAAATGGTTGCAAATCCAACATGTTTGACAGTATTTAAATATTACATAGCTCATGAAAAGAGTTTAAAAGAAATGTTTACAAATTCAAGAAATTAAGAAAATTTCTACTGAGTACAAAATATTCTTGATTTTGATGCTCATAATTTAAGCTCTGTGGGTGTACAGTGATAAAGCATTTTGTATTTCTTCCTTCTGCTTCCTCTGGTATTTGGAGATCCAAGGGAAGACATTTGGAGGTATAGACATCTGCTCCTCTAAACACAAGTTTAATAGTATATTTTAGTAAGTTATGATACACCACATTTCATTTTTAAGGGAAAACTCTATGGTTCAGTGTGCTTTGGTAGGAACTGAAAAAGCTACAAAGCACATTTGGCCTTCCCTTTAAAGGTTTTTCAAAATTGACCCTTCCCTTTTGTCTGATGTTAAATTTCTCATTGGCTGCCTGTCAGCTTCTGATGAAAGCTTCCTTTTTTCTTTTATTATTTATTTCCTTCCCCAAAGGTGTTTTCTTATTTTCCATCAAACTCCATTGCAAACACTAAGCTCCAATGTGACAACTGCATCTTTTCAATTAACCCAAAGGATGGGTTAGGAACTAGTTCATGTTCATGTTCATATTCATGTTCATAGAATCATAGAATCATAGAATCATAGAATAGTCTAGGTTGGAAGGGACCTTTAAGATCATCTAGTCCAACCATCAACCTAACTCTAATATAAAACCATCACTAAACCATGGTGCTAAGCTCTATGTCAACCTGTCTTTTAAATACTTCCAGGGAGGGTGCCTCAACCACTTCCCTGGGCAATCCATTCCAATCTTTAATAACCCTTCCAGCATAAAAAATTTTCCTAACATCCAATCTGAACCTCCCCTGGCACAGCTGGAGGCCATTTCCTTTTGTCCTATTGTCTGTGACTTGGGAGAAGAGACCGACCCCACCTCCCTACAACCTCCTTTCAGGTAGTTGTCAAGAGAGATAAGGTCTCCCCTCAGTCTCCTTTTCTCTAGGCTGAATAACCCCAGCTCCCTCAGCCTTTCCTCTGAAGACTTACACTCCAGACCTCTCACCAGCTTTGTTGCCCTTCTCTGGACCCGTTCCAGCACTTCAATGTCTTTTTTGTGGTAAGGGGCCCAAAACTGGACACAGTACTCGAGGTGAGGCCTCACCAGTGCTGAGTACAGGAGACAACCACCTCCCAAGTTCTACTCATCACCCTGTTCCTGATACAGGCCAGGATGTTGTTGGACTTCTTGGCCACCTGGGCACACTGCTGGCTCATGTTCAACTGACAGTTGACCAACACCCCCAGATCCTTTTCTGCCAGGCAGCTCTCCAGGGAGGCCATTTCCTTTTGTCCTATTGTCTGTGACTTGGGAGAAGAGACCGACCCCACCTCCCTACAACCTCCTTTCAGGTAGTTGTCAAGAGAGATAAGGTCTCCCCTCAGTCTCCTTTTCTCTAGGCTGAATAACCCCAGCTCCCTCAGCCTTTCCTCTGAAGACTTACACTCCAGACCTCTCACCAGCTTTGTTGCCCTTCTCTGGACCCGTTCCAGCACTTCAATGTCTTTTTTGTGGTAAGGGGCCCAAAACTGGACACAGTACTCGAGGTGAGGCCTCACCAGTGCTGAGTACAGGAGACAACCACCTCCCAAGTTCTACTCATCACCCTGTTCCTGATACAGGCCAGGATGTTGTTGGACTTCTTGGCCACCTGGGCACACTGCTGGCTCATGTTCAACTGACAGTTGACCAACACCCCCAGATCCTTTTCTGCCAGGCAGCTCTCCAGCCACTGTTCCCCAACCTTGTATTGCTGCATGAAGTTATTGTGACCGAAGTGCAGCACCCAGCACTTGGCCTTATTGAAACTCATCCCGTTGGCCTCAACCCATCCAATCAGCCTGTCCAGATCCCTCTGCAAAGCCTTTCTATCCTCCAGCAGGTGGAGACTCCCACCTAGTTTAGTGTCATCTGCAGACTTACTGAGGGTCCACTCAATCTCCTCATCTAGATCATTGATAAAGATGTTAAAGAGAAGTGGCCGCAATATTGAGCCCTGGGGGACACCACTTGTGACCAGACACCAGCTGGATCTAACTCCATTCACCACCGCTGTCCTGGCCAGGACCTCCAGCCAGTTTTTAACCCAACTGAGAGTACTCCCATCCAAGCCATGGGCAGCCAGTTTCTCCAGGAGGATACTGTGGGAGGCTGTATCAAAGGCCTTAGTAAAGTCCAGGTAAATAACATCCACAACCTTTCCCTCATCCACCAAGCAAGTAACTCTTTCATAGAAGAAGATCAGGTTTGTCAAGCAGGACCTGCCTCATGCCTCAGGCTGGGCCTGATCACCTGGGTGTCCTTCATGTACTGCATAATGGCACTCGGGATGAACGGTTCCATGACCTTCCCGGCACCAAGTCAGACTGACAGGTCTGTAGTCCTCCAGGTCATCCTGATGTCCCTTCTTGTGGATTGGCATCACATTTACTAGATGCTGGTCAGCTGGGACCTCCCCAGTTTGCCAGGACTGCTGGTAAATGACAGAAAGCTGCTGCATGTGCACTTCCGCCAGCTCCTGCAGCACCCTTGGGTTGATCCCATCCAGCCCCATAGACTTGTTTATATCCAGGTGTTGTAACAGGTCCCTCACCACCTCCTGTTGGATTATGGGGGCTTAATTCTGCTCCCTACCCCGACCTGCTAGCTCAGGGGTACTGGGTACTCAGGCAACAACCAACTCTGCTACTAAAGACCAAGGCAATGAAGGCATTAAGTATCTCAGCCTTCTCCTTGTCTTTTGTCACTGGGTTACTTCCCACATCCAATAGACGATAGAGATTCTCCCGAGTCCTTCTCTTGTCACTAATATGTTTATAGAAATTCCTTTTATTGTTTTTGACATCCAAGGCCATGTTCATGTTCATTCCTTTTTTCTAGAACCGGACATAATGAACCTACTAACTTTGATAATATACTAAAACCTTTAAGAGATATTTAAAAAAATATTCTCCCTGCTTAACTATACTCTTCTTTAATTAGAAGACCCTGGCCACTGTTTTACTTTAAAATGTAATTCCTTCTCAATTTTTGTTAGACATACCACCTTCCAGCTTTATTGTATATTGATATTTTCGTTTCTTTATCTTAGAATCATAGAATCATAGAATCATAGAATGGTTTGGGTTGGAAGGGACCACAAAGATCACCGAGTTCCAACCCCCCTGCCATGGGCAGGGACACCTCCCACTAGAGCAGGTTGCTCAAGGCCCCATCCAGCCTGGCCTTGAACACTTCCAGGGATGGGGCAACCTGTTCCAATGTCTCACCACCCTCATAGTAAAAAAATTCTTCCTGAGATCTAATCTGAATCTTTTTTCTTCCAATTTAAAACCGTTTCCCCTTGTCCTATCATTACACCTCCTGGCAAAGAGTCCTTCTCCAGCTCTTCTATAGGCACCCTTCAGATATTAAAAGGCTGCTAGAAGGTCTCCCCAGAGCCTTCTCTTCTCCAGGCTGAACAATCCCAGCTCCCTCAGCCTGTCTTCATAGGAGAGGTGCTCCATCCCTCTGATCATCTTCGATCCCTCATCATCTGCTGCACCTGTTCCAGCTGGTCCATGTCCTTTCTGTGTTGGGGACTCCAAAGCTGGACACAGTATTCCAGGTGGGGTCTCACGAGTGCAGAGTAGAAGGACAGAATCACCTCCCGAGACCTGCTGGCCACACTTCTCCTGATGCAGCCCAGGACACGGTTGGCTCTCTGGGCTGCCAGCGCGCACTGCCGGCTCATGTTGAGCTTCTCGTCCATAAGCACTCCCAAGTCCTTCTTCTCAGGGCTGCTCTCCAGCCATTCTCCACCCAACCTGTATTTGTGCCTGGGGTTGCCACGTCCCAGGTGCAGGACCCTGCACTTGGCCTGGTTGAACCTCCTGCAATTTGCACGAGCCCACCTCTCCAGCCTGTATCTTGTTTCTAGTGTCCTGCCATTCACCAGTTTAGAGCTATTATCTCTTTTGGAGAATCAAATTTGCATTCTTCTGTGGTAGAATAAAGGATCAAACAACTATTTAACCACTGTTCAGACAAAAAATGTACGTGTGTTTTGTGGGTATTTTTATGTTTTATATGTTAGATTGGGTTTATGCTATCTTAACTTGTATTACACAGTGAGCTTGTGTTTGTACATTGTGAAGGCAGGAGATGCATGACTTATGTTTAAGTTAAAATATAAAGCCTATGCTTTGTTTCGCGTATCCTTTCCTGAAGATGCGATACAGACAGACTACACTGTAATTAATCCATTTTCAATTTTTTTTTTTCTTTTGTGCTTGGTCACACTAAGTTTCTTAATTTTCAGGGAAACAGAAAGCTTAGAGTCTAAAATCTAGTAATTAATCTGTAACTGCACAGGCTACTGCTTTAAAATGACAGTGCATCTTTAAGCATTAAACATTCAGTCACAGCATGTTGCAGTAAACTCACTGAAACTTAATATCTTCTGAGAGACTTTTCAAAGCAGGCGTTTAACTCAAGTCATGTAATGACACTTAATTGGATATTTTTTGCTGGTCTCAGTCAATTGAAGTCATTATTAATGTGGAGCACAAATGGAGCTGAATTTGAAGAGGCACTCATTGAAACTCTTCTCTCATAATGCCAATAGAGCATAGTGCAACCATTGTAAGTCCTGTGGCTGTTAATCTTCCGGATCTTATTAATTGTAAGAACTGATAAAAAAATGTCTAGTTTCAGGGTAGTGT
Source organism: Calidris pugnax (assembly GCF_001431845.1). Taxonomy (NCBI): domain Eukaryota; kingdom Metazoa; phylum Chordata; class Aves; order Charadriiformes; family Scolopacidae; genus Calidris; species Calidris pugnax. The sequence goes on from NW_015090926.1 coordinate 3,102,398, forward strand.
GGCTTTGATTCATTACTTGCTGTTGACTGAAAAACTAATTTCCCAATCCTCAGAAAAATATGAACTAAATTAGCATCACCCTTGAAATAATCAACGGAGGGTTGACTTGCAAAAGGTAAGCTATGGATTTCATAGAGATATGAAACACAGAAGTGTCTCTGAGTGCCCCACTTTTCAATTCAGTAAGGAAAAATGAAGGTCACTGTTGCTTTAAAAGCTTTCTTTAAAAAGCCATTGCCAGCACAATTTGCTACTAATTGTACCTGATCTCATTTATCTAAATCCTTCTCATCCTTGCCTATTTTCCATCACATTTATCCATGGCTACGCTTTCATAACAGCCATTTTGCCTGCAGATGGGATGGTGGGACATTAGGTACTATTACACTAGTGCTGGTTCTTTGACAAGTGACAGGTGGCTTGTTTCTGTCCCTGAGGGGTGGCATAATTTATTTCACCAATGAGTTCGGCCTCTGGCAGCCTAGAAACTAAGGGCCTTGAATGTTAAGTCAAATTGTGGCTGGGGATGCATAACAAGACTATCTCTGGAACCAGCACACTGACCAGAAGGATATCCAGCCTGCAGAACAAAATGCCTCAGTATATGATTAGCTGCTACCTGCAGATACAACTACAATGAAACACACTGGTGTTTGTGGGTGGCATATAAATTACATGACATGACTCGTTTGTCATACCCTAAATAATTGTAATCGTAGATGTAGAATTTTCAAGCTAGACTTGAATTAAAATGTAGCATGTTTATCAGAAGTCTAAAAGTAATAATATTGAAATTAATAATATTAAATTTGTCAGGGGAAAGTGTATAACTTTTTTAAAACATAGACATCTCATAGAAGAGCTTACACATTCAGGACTTACATACAGCTGTTACTCATACCTGTGATGATGCATTGCAATACACATGCAGCCATGATTTTTACCGTTTATAATTTCAGGTGAGATTAAAATGGTTTCAAAAGGTCATATTTGTGTATATTTCACTTCCATCCTTTTGTTAAAAACAGGATATCTGTATTTCACAGAAGGTTGTCTGGATATTATCATATTTTCCCTTGAGTCAAGCTTGGGAGGAAAAGATATCTTAAATACTACTCATTAATATTTAATTTTTCCTTTAGGATAATAAAAAAAAAAAAAAGGTGAAGTTTTTTTCAGTCTGTGGCTAAAAGTACTCTGATTCTGCACTTTCTTTGAATGTATTGTTTTGAGTAACTGATTCTTTTGGTGATAAAGTGTCACCAGACAGTGGGAATTCTGTTCCTGAGTGTCAGCATCTATATGTCTCACAAGGGAGTATGTAGTCTTTTTCTCAGTGCCACCACAGTGCCAGGTTATGGAAAGAACTTTGATAATAATCACAATTTAATGCAAGGAAATTCAACAGTAAAAACAAACAAACGTATCATGTCCTTTCCCTAAACTGATTTCTTAAAGAAAACAAACAAACAAACAATTTCAGCAGCTTATATGCATGTTATGTTGTCCTTGTTACTTCTTTGCTTGGAACATCCAGGAGGAAGATGAGAAAGCTCTATATTTCCTAGACATCTAGAAACTAGTAGATTTATTAGTAAATCCTTAGAAAATTCATCCCGTATGCAAAGGAAAACCCAGGAGTAAATAATACATTTTTTGTATCACAAAGTATTGAATCTCTAGTAGTATGAAACAAAGCTCATTAATATTATAGGTCTGTGGTCAGAGCCTTCATATTTTGGGAACATTTAGCTTACTGATGAAAACTCACTTTATGAGTTTATACTGTATTCTTGCAAGTGATCATGGCGCATCCAGTGGAAATATTACCACAAAACACCAAGGTAGATACAGAGATGAAATAAGGTGCAGAATATAAACAGCTATGGCTGATAAATGCTATAGCTTTTATGGACAGATGGATAGTCTTAAATCAGGATTAGTTGTGCTATATCTCAGGTTGGGTTTTACAGAGAGTTTACTGGATGAGACTGAGATACACTGGGACAAAACAGCTAACTGTAGTGGTTCTTTCTGACGTTAAAATACATGGAAGAGGGAAATCTGTATAATGCCTATATATCACAATGCATACTGAAATGCTGGGGTCAGTGGCCAAACAACACTTTCAGGCAGGAAATATGAAGAAAAAAAAATGTTACTTTTGGTTTAATTAAAAGTTATATTTGAACACTCAGAGCATTAGAAAGAAATTCTTTGTGAGAAGACCCGTGAACGCTCAGTGAAACAAAGAGTATATAGAATCTTGTAATACAGGAGATGTGTGTGTGTGTCAGTGTTATTTCCCACCCTCACTTATGGATAAAATTATTAAACTTTTTGCAACAATTGCTAAATTTGGCATTATTTTTGAAAAGATAAAATTGTAGACTTATTTACCCTCATAGTAGGTAAGTAGAATATTCTCCCTTAAATATTTCTGAATTCTTTAAACTGTTACCTTTAATGACACATTGAAACTAGTTTCTTCTGAGGATTTTAAAGGAGTAATGCATTATTTTAACATCATTTTAATGCTAAGAGCTAAATCTCCCCTAAAATAAATGCAAACTAAAATTAATAATAAAGAATCAGTATCAATGATTTGTTCTTCTAAATAATGATTGAAAACTCTTCAAATTTGCCCATTCATTTTTTATTTGTTTGTTTGGTGCATTGCATATGGGAAGCAAGAATGGTGAATTCACTATATGGTAAAATAATATAATGAGTATATTTAGCCACGCTGCAATAAATCTAGAGTTTAGTAGATAGAATAAAAGCTTTTCTAGCACATGCAAGCAAGATGCTTTCATACCAATCTTGGCTGCCAAGAAAGGAAAGAGCAAATAAATTTTATGATACGATCTGTGGCTATATGAATGCAGATGTGCACAAATATTTTCCAAAGAGAAAGCTTCCTCAGCTTTGTTTCCATTAATAAGTATAATTTTAAGAAGTCATTATGTAGCTAGCAGTATGTGTGCTCATAAATACCAAATAATTCAGCCCAAAGCTGGTGTTTAGATCTGCCATTTCATTTTCCGTCTGGATTTCATGAATTCATTTAAGTAATCTTTTCCTCTGAACAAGCGAGGGTACTGTCTCCCCTGTGGTCGTTCCCCGATTATGAACAAGGACCTTTAGAAGAGCTGACCTGCTACAGGATCTTTTGTTTTTGTGGAGAAAAACATTGAGTCTCTCATACAGACTGAAAGCTAAGAAGGTTGTCTGAATAAGTTCTAAATAATTTTTTCCCTTCAGACTGCATCATTATTACACTTATGAAGCCTGCTTGGTGTCTTTGATTTATTCCTCTTAAAAGCTTTTCGAATGCAGATTTAAAATTCATCTTCCTTCTTTCAGGCAAACAATTTCAGCTATAGAATCATAGAATCATATGGGGTTGGAAGGGACCTCTAGAGATCATCTAGTCCAACCCCCCCACCAGTGCAGGTCTACCTACAGCAGGTTGCACAGGAACTTGTCCAGGCGGGTTTTGAATGTCTCCAGAGAAGGAGATTCCACCACCTCTGTGGGCAGCTTGTTCCAGTGCTCTGCCACTCTCACAGTAAAGAAGTTCCTTCTCACATTTGCGTGGAACTTCTTATACTCAAGTTTGTGCCCCTTTCCTCTTGTCACTGCGCACCACTGAAAAAAGACCAGCCCCGTCCTCCTGGTACCCTCCCTTTAAGTATTTGTAAGCACTGATTAGATCCCCCCTAAGTCTTCTCTTCTCAAGACTAAAAAGACCCAAGTCCCTCAGCCTCTCCTCAGAGGAGAGATGCTCCAGGCCCTTAATCATCTTTGTGGCCCACTGCTGTACCCTCTCCAGCAGTTCCCTGTCCTTCTTGAACTGGGGAGCCCAGAACTGGACACAGTACTCCAGAAGGGGCCTCACCAGGGCAGAGTAGAGGGGCAGGATGACCTCCCTCAACCTGCTGGCCACGCTCTTCTTGATGCACCCCAGGATGCCATTTGTCTTCTTGGCCACAAGGACACATTGCTGGCTCATGGTCATCCTGTTGTCCACCAGGACTCCCAGGCCTTTCACCTCAGAGGTGCTCTCCAGCAGCTCAGTCCCCAACCTCTACTGGTGCAGGGGTTATTTCTCCCCAGGTGCAGCACCCTACACTTGCCCTTGGTAAATTTCATTAAGTTTCTCTCTGCCCATCTCTCCAGCCTGTCCAGGTCTCACTGGATGGTGGCACAGCCTTCTGGGGTGTCAGACACCCCTCCTAGTTTTGTGTCATCAGCAAACGTGCTGAGAGTACATTCCATCCCTTTGTCCAGGTCATTAATGAATATATTGAAGAGGACTGGACCCAGTACTGACCCCTGGGGAACACCACTTGTTCCTGACTTCCAGCTAGATTCTATGTTCCTAATCACAACCCTCGGGGCTCTGTCTTCTAGCCAGTTTTCAATCCACTTAACTGTCCATTCATCTAACCCACACTTCCTAAGCTTAGCTATGAGGATGCTGTGGGAGACGGTGTCGAAAGCCTTGCTAAAGTCAAGGTAGACAACATCCACCACCCTCTTTTCAACTATCCAACCAGTTGTGCCATCATAGAAAGCTATCAGGTTAGTCTGACATGACTTCCCCTTGGTAAATCCATGTTGACTACTTCCGACAGCTTTCTTTTCCTCCATATGCTCTGAGATGGGACCCAGGATGAGGTGTTCCATGACCTTTCCAGAGATGGAGGTGAGGCTAACCAGTCTGTAATTTCCCAGGTCCTCCTTCTTGCCCTTTTTGAAGACTGGGATGACATTGGCCTTTCTCCAGTCCTCGGGCACCTCACCTGTTCTCCAGGACCTCTCAAAGATGATGGAGAGTGGCCCTGCAATGACTTCTGCCAACTCCCTTGACACTCTTGGATGTATCCCATCCGAACCCAGGGACTTGTGGATGTCCAGCCTTCTTAACTCATTTCTAACTTGGTCTTCCTCCACAAAGGGAAGATCTTCCTTATTGTCCCTGTAACTTTCTCGCAGGTGGTTAAGAAGGTCTTGAGTAAAATTTTTTTTTTTTTTTTAGTTAAAATATTCCATAGAATCACATGATCATAGAATGGTTTGGGTTGGAAGGGATGTTAAAGATCATCCAGTTCCACCCTCCTGCCCTGAGCAGGGACACCTGCCACTAGACCAGGTTACTCAATGCCCCTTCCAGCCTCACTTCAAACACTTCCAGTGATGGGACATCCACAACTTCCCTTGGCAACCCTCTTCCAGTGTCTCACCACCCACACAGTAAAGAATTTCTCCCTAATATGTAATTGAAATCTACCCTCTTTCAGTTTAAAACCATTACGCCTTGTCTTATTGCTACACTCCTTCATAAAGGAGTGGCCTTCAAAAGGCCATCTCTCCTGCTGGCCCTCTTTAGGTACTGGAAAGCTACTATAAGGACTCCCTGGAGCTTTCTCTTCTCCAGGCTGAATAACCCTAAACCTCTCAGCTTGCCTTCTTGGAGAGGTGCTCCAGCCCTCTGATCATCTTTGTGGCTTTCCTCTGGACCCAACAGGTCCATGCCTTTCTATTGCTAAGGACTCCAGAGCTGGCTGCAGTACTCCAGGTGGGGTCTCTCCAGAGCAGAGTAGAGGGGTAGAATCACCTCCCTCAACCTGCTGGCCATGCTTCTTTTGATATAGCCCATGATGCAGATGCCTTTCTGGATTGCAAGTGGACATTGATGGTGTATGTTGAGCTTTCTATCCACCAACTTGCAAGTTTTTCTCCTCAGGGCTGCTTTCAATCCATCTCCTCCCGGCATGTGCTTGGGATTGCTGTGACCAATGTACAGGACCTTGTGCCTTGTTGAACTTCATGAGGTTTGCACAGGTCTACCTCTTAAGTCTGTTCAGGATGGCATCTCCTTCCCTTCAGCTTGGTGTTGTCAACAAACTTGCTGAGAGTGCGCTCGATGTCACTGTCTACGTCTCCGATGTTAAACAACATTGGTCCCAGTATTGACCCCTGAGGAACACCACTCATCACTGGCTTCCACTTGCACACAGAGCCATTGACTACAGCCCTTTGAGTGCAGCCATCCAGCCAGTTCCATATCATCCATTCCGTTTTCCTGTGTCCTTTCACTGGTCACCAGAGAGATCAGCACCTCCCCCTCTGCTGCCCCACCTGAGGAAGTTGTAGGCTGTGATGAGGTCACCCCTTAGCCTTCTCTTCTCCAAGCTGAACAAACCAAGTGACCTTGGTCACTCCTTGTAAGTCTTGCCCTTGAGACTTTCACCGTCTTGGTCGCCCTCCTCTTGACATACTTTAATAGTGTGATGTCCTATTATATTAGTATATGGTTATTATGGTTACATTATTTCTTGAACAGGCTCAAAACAGGAATCTAATTAAAACAAATACAAGAAAATGTTTCATTCTAAAACACTATAAGAGATTAACTTTTTCTTAGCTTTATCAAAAGTATCAAATTAATGAATGGACTAGCTGATTATTATTTAACAAGTATCCAGTTCATAAAACTATAGTATCACTGAGGGCACTAAATAACCCAATTTGTAGCAATTTATTTCATCACAATATGAGAAGAAGAAGGAACAATAAGGTCTGGCCTTGTCTGAGTGGAAGAAGATACTGAAGAGATCATGGCCTCTACTACATATGCCTTCTGGTTGACTGAAGTATGAAATTGTTCTGAGCTTTATAAACTCCTGTTTCCTCTGAACAGAACTTCACTGGTCTATATCTGATGAGAAAAGTTAGTAAAGGTGGGCTGATCCCATAGAATATTAGTTCCTTCACAAAGACTTCTTTCCAATTTCTTTTTGCATGGTATGAATTTTTTTGATCCAAAAATATTCTGTGGAGAAAATGATGTGGTTTCTCAGAGTCAAAGACAAAACCACCTCAGATGGAAAATTTTAATATACAGAATTGGAGGTTAAACTCATAATTCAATGTGGATTATCTCAGATCTCCAGATGCCGCCAAACCTTGCATTATCCTGAGACTGGTTCACCACAGGAATCTCATTTTCACTGCTTATATCCTGCAGAGGCGTTTCTTTTCCCCACAATACCAGTACTGAGTGGTGATATTTTAAAAACTTTTTTGAGAGTCACCATTGTAACCTGCCTAACTGCAAAGACAGATATGAGGTCCTCCACACATTTTTAGGCTCAGAATCTGTATTTTATAATTTCTTTCATGGAGCAAAACTAAGTGCCATGAACGCTATTATGATTATCCTACCCTTAATCACACTCTATTAGCTTTTTCACTTATTAATGGAATAGCAAGGTCATTTTTTTTATGTGCATGCTCTAACAATGCAAAAGGAGTACTCATTGTCCAGAAGTGCTTTGATGCAATAAGGAAAGACAGGCCAGTTACCAATTACACTAAAGTACAGCTTCAGTTCATATAAGTCAAGATTGGTCCAATAATTTCAGTCCAACTATATAATTTTATAGCAGTTAAGATTCCTATCTACTGTGATTTTTGTGTGAGAAGTCAAATGTATACGGGTCAAGAAATTACAGTGTTAAAATTCCCATGGCAACATTGACATGATCACATTACACTTAAGGTTTGTGGTATTTTAGACTACTTGCTATACTAAGAAATGCTTTCATGAAGATTGTACAGTATATGTATTGCATCAGAATTAATCTTTACATGTAAATATTAACATCTTAATTTCCTGACTGTTGTATATTTTAAATTCATAACTTAATTTCTGTATTAGTATTAGGTGTTTATTTTAATGAAATTTCTAAGAAAAAGAAAGTGGCATTGGGAAAAAAGATAATTATCAAAAGGAGAAAAATAAAAAGGAATAGATGTATGCTTCATTTTAAAACCATGAGTAAATAAAGCTTCTTGAGGCTGCAATGAACATGCAGATGCCAATATCAGGCTAGATGACCTAGGTGTCTGTTCAGCACTCACATGGTGAATCTATGTTTGAAGTCCTACAATTCTTCCTGCAATTGACTTTGTAAGGTATTTCTACTGTAATATTGCTAACAAAAAACATGTGACTACATCATGTTATTGTCAGAGGTTAGCACCTGACAAGATGTCCTTGGAGTGTAGCAGGAGCTGGTTCCTCTGACTGTCAGCTGCCTCGTTGGCACTGGCTGAAGCACAAAAGGCATCTGCGTTTGTCAGCTGTATCTGTTTTGTGGGTGTCCTAATCATTCTAAAGAGTGAAAAAGAAAGGTATATGTGAAGTCTGCAGTCATACTTCATGATAAAAATTATAGAAAATTGGGGCAGGGGGGAAGTGTTTTGGTTTGGTTTAGTGTGGCTGGTTTAGTTTGGTTTGGTTTGGTTTTCCTACAGAAATTGTAATAAATTAAGCCTCTGGTCCATCCAGTGCAGTCTCCTTCCTCCAATAATCTTCAGATGGTTATGAAAAATAACCCATGTAACAATTGAGGATGTTACTCAGAATGTATTTTTTCATTAGAGTCCAGTCTTCCCTCCAAATCTTCTTTCTGATAGATGTCGCATTTGTCTTCTCTTAAGTGCATGACTTGGAAGGGTGAATTCCATAACCTGTGACAATGTTTATCTACTCATGTTGATGGAAACCTGTATGGAGATTGTTGTAGCTATCATACTCTTGGCCTTAAGATCTATAAGACATTGCAGCTTGTCACACAGCATCTACAAAATGAGGTCATGGCATTTCTTACCCTTAATAACCTGTGGATGGATCGTTGTGGTGCATCTGGAAGGATCACACTACTTGTAATTTATACGATGACCTCTTCATTGAATTAAAACCTCAACAGCTTTTTTCAAAATAGTTTCAGTGCTTTGTTCTGCATTTGATTGTACTTACTCCTGAAGACAATGGAGAAGTTTTGTCCTTTTATTTTTTTCCTGAAAGGTTAAATTTAACAAAAAACTTTTTATAAAGTATGTATCTCCCTATTGAACTTGTTATAGGCTTCATTTACATAGCCACAGTGGTTTTATTCAAGCAATCCTTCCCTCCTTCATTCTAAGTTTTCCAACATAATCAGATTATGATTAATGAGTGCAACCTTAACTCAAGTAGGAGATAAAAAATAACAAGTAACCAAAATGAATCAAAGCAAGCTCTGTATCATCTTCAATCATACTCAGCTGCTTCTGTAGGCGTTAATCACAGTGTTGGTCTGTTTCGTTATGTTTGTAAGATTGCGGGGAGGATGATGCAAGAAAGTTAATGCATGAAGAAATTTTGTAGACCTTTCTTTCCAGCATAGAAAATTCCCTTAGCATAAACATAAATCCAAGTCTGTTATTTGCCTTCTGCTTGGCATCAATGACAATTTGTTAGTCACAGGCATGGTACTAGATCATAGTAGGTAGTGACTATCATCTAAACATTGTGGATAGGTGGCCTTTAAAAAAGGCATACAACAGGCAATTTAAGTGCTCTTTCTAAGGAAATCTGGAAGTCTTCACAGTTAAGAGCAAACAATGTAGCAGTTGTGAAAATCAACATTTCCAGTTTGGGAACTGTCAAGAGGTGACTTTAGATGTAGGAATTGGACAAAATCTGAGGAAAGACAGCAACCCAGCCCCAAATATCACTGCAATGTCACCCACAAACATTAGCAAAATAATTGTGTTTCTGTGTCTGAAGGTAATTTTGCTTACCTTAGGGACAGAGTGCCGTGAAGTGTGCTCTTCTTCAGCTCTGCAAGGAAGCAAGTTATTTCCAAAGAGAGCTGACATAATTTGAAACTACTTTTTTTCCCATCCTTGGGGAAGTTTGTTTGTCTTGTGGCAATGAGAAAGTCCTTGAAGCAGCTGAGTGTCCCCAAGGGTCTTCTGGAAGGATCCAGAAGAGACCACTCCCAGAGTACTAGTGAGTATATCTAATGGGGATCCAGTGGGTGACTCTCTTATGCTCTTCATAATTCATCACTGGAGTGAATTAGCAGCTTCCGTAGTTAGCCTCTGTCAGTGTATGATCTACACATTTGGGAAACTGAGGAAAGTCTGAGCTCACATGGAAGAGATGTTTGAAAACTTGTCTTCTGACAGTCATTCGTATGCTTCCATCTTTTAGATCATTCCCTGATCGCTTGGTGTGACTCTTAGGAAAAGAATTGCTCTGGCATGTTGAAGCCAATTTGAAAATAATTAAGTATGCTTTCTGTTTGCTTTATTATTTCCTCATGATAACTTATTTAGAGACCAGGAACTGCAGGCTTGACTATCTGCATTCAATGGCCAGAACCAGGAGCTCAGCTCCCCAAAATGCAGTCATTTATCTAAGTGCTTTAAGTATCAGTAAAGATATCTAGCTATCTAGCATTAGCCCAAATTTGTGCTAATTGCCTGTTACTTTCTGGCAAATGGATGTTTCAAAATGCCATCTCACAATCACATTATGCATTTCACTGTATCAACACCCCATCTAAACCAGGGATTGTTTAAAATTGCCTACCTTTCAGTTTTCTTCTACATAGTTTGAGAGATTGTATGCTATTTCATAAATTAACAACAGTTTCTAACTTGCTGATTCATTTGCAAGGGTGAAAGGTGAATGTTCAATGATTTCCACCACAGTTAACATAAACATTGACCTGATCGACTGCAGTGCTCCCTCTGTGCCATAACATAGCCACAGATTTATCATTCCTGCCTCAGCTTTGCTCCAGGCGCCTGATTAAAAAGCACAGACCAATGTCTGCTTTTATCTGCTTACTTTGATTTTCACTTTGGAGCACTTTACCAGGACTGTGCTCGTGCCTCCCTGCTGCTCACATGTTTTGTGGCATTTATTGTCTGAGTTTTCCTCTCAGTGTGGCACCAAGGTCTAACTGCATAGTATACCTTCTGCACGCAAGCATAACCCGCATCTTCCTCATCACTGTACTGTGCTAGGAATGATTTCTATGATGTTGTGTATATAATAGGGAAAAAAAATAAAATCACAGAAGTCCCTGGGATTTTCAAGTTGCCTCAGAAGACTAATAAAATTCACCATATGTTTCTTCTATCTGGTCTGAACCAGGCTTCACTTCTTAAATCCATGCAAGAAGCTGAAAATTTAGTGTGATGATGTCATCTAGACAAATAGTTTTCCAGAGTTATTGCTATTAATCATGGCTTACTATTGGTCTGTTTAAAACCACATCGGGCATAGCACTAGTACAAAAAAGTTTATTAGGAAAAAATACTTTTCAGAAGTAAAGACTTATTGCACATGACTGGGAAAAAAAAAAAAAGGAAAAAAAGGAAAAGAAAGATCCATCTACTCAGTATTGCTTAAAATGTGGGCCCTTTCAAATAAAAGACAGGGTTTAATGTTAATCTCATTATCCACACAAAAATTCTAAGAGTAGGAGAAGATATTTTATCATAAGAAATGATGGGTTTTATTTAGAAATGGATACATGATAAAATTTATTTTCAAACTTTACACATTTTGCAGTCTGTACATTTTCATGTATTTTACTATTGCTACAAAAATTCAATGTCTGTCTTTAGTTTCAAAAAGTTTGGTATGACATTAATTGCAGAATAGAAACTTTCACATCTAAGACAAATTCCTTCATTTGAGCAAAGCCAGTTCCGCAAAGACTGATACAATGAAAATATAGAATAATTTAAAATATTTTGGTTTAGTAGTAGAAATTATCTCCTTCTAAAGTCTGGAAGCAATATTAGATAATACTACTTCCCCTCCTGAATGCAAAAAACCCAATAAATGCACTCAGCAGTTATATGAGTTTAAGAGGAAAAGTAAGATCATCTATAAACAAAAAGAGGCTAAGATGACTGTCACACAATTAATTGTCCTCACTCTTCAAGGGCTACAGGAAATTGACAAACAGCAATGATCAGAATTTTTTCTGCTTGTACAGTTGTGATATTTCTGATTCATTATAAATCTTCAAAATGTACCCAATAAATGTCCACCTTTCATATACAACACAGGTAACAAACTGGAAGATGAACTGAGCATTTGGAGTTATTTTCAAAGACAGTCATCATTGGCTTTTCAATTCCATAGAAATCACAAAGTTTTAACATTCTAAAAATGGTAGCAAGGCCAGGTCATCTTTTAATGATTTTGGAATTTGTTTTTTAAATTGGAAATGCCTGTAAGTCCAAAATCTAATTGCTTTTTTTCCCTGCTCAGCTCAAATAAAAGTTAAACCAGAACTAATGCTAACTAAACAGGGTGTTTTTCATTATTCCTAACATAAATTTTGAAACATCTACATTAAAAAACCTCTTTATTGTATTAGACACTCAGTTCAAATTGATAAACCTGATCTGAGACCTTACAGGGTGTGGGGTGGAGGGTGGGGACAGATGACATTACAGTAGAGGTCTGCTACAGGCCTTCCAACCAGGAAGACTGAGCAGATGAGGCCCTCTATAGACAAATGGAAGCAGTCTCATATTCACAAGCCCTGGTCCTCACTGGGGACTCCAGCCAATCTGATAACTGTTGGAGGGACAACATAGAAGGACATAAGCAATCAAGGAGGTTCCTGTGACAGAGAAGCCAACAAGGAGAGGTATCATGCTGGACTTGTTCTCATCATCCAGGAGGGGCTGATGGGGACTGTAAAGATTAAGAGCAGCCTTGGCTGCAGTGACCATGAGATGGTAGAGTTCAAGATCCTTAGGGCAGTGAGGAGGGCGCACAGTAAGCTCACTACCCTGGATTTCAGGAGAGCGGACTTTGGCCTCTTCAGGGATCTGCTTGGTAGAGTACCATGGGATAAAGGCCTGGAGGGAAGAGGGGCCCAAGAAAGCTGCTTAATATTCAAGGATCCCCTTGTCCAAGATCAGGAGCAATGCATCCCAACAAAGAGTAAGTCAAGCAAAAAATGATAAACAAGAAATTCCAGTAGAAACTCAAACTCTAAAAGAAGGCCTACGGAGGATGGAAGGAAGGACAGGTAGCCTGGGAAGGATACAGGAAAATTGTCCAAGCAGACAAGGTTCAGGATAGGAAAGCCACAGGCCAGATAGAATTAAATGGCTAGGGATGTATGTCATGGGCAACAAGAAAAGCTTCTATAGGCATGTCAGTGATAAAAGGAAAACTATGGAACAGCGGCCTTTCTGGAAGGAAATGGAAGACCTGGTCATCCAGGATATGGACAAGTTTATAATGAAGATGTCACTAGAACAGGTTGCTTAGAGAAGTGGATGCCCCATCCCTGGACATATTTAGGTTTGGATGGGGGTCTTGAGAACCTGGTCTAGTGGATAGTGTCACCGCCCATGGCAAGAGATTGAAACTACATGATCTTTAAGATGTCCTATAACCCAAACCATTCTGTGATTCTATGATTCTTAGCCTGTCTATTCTTTTCGCCAAAAAAAATCTGCTGAAGCACCCTAAATCTTTATGTCTTCTTATTCTCAAGTTGTAATCAATGTTCTATATGACATATGTAATGTGACATATAAAATGTGAAAAATATTTTTCTTCCCTCTTATTTCTAGAAGAAATATGAAGAAATGTGTTCTATAGACATTATGGTCAAATTGCACGTCATTTCTTTGTTTATTAGTCATTGCATTGCTGTTAGCTCCTAAATTAAAATGAAGTTACTCCTTTCTGTTTATTTACAGATGGTTTTTTTTTTTCACAGTGCCAGTAATCCCACCCATGAAACCACCTATAGGAATGCTCAAAAAACACTCGAATGCAGAGCATTTTTATCATTTTGCCTGATTCAGAGAGCTTTGTCTATCACTTTTTCCTTTTGAGCTTGCTATTGCTAGGTCCCTTCTGGCTCTTCTGAGTTCATCATGAATGTTAATAGCAACAGAGCTTGGTGTTACAGCCTGCCTCTCAGCCAGTTTGAATGTTGCTAGGTACCATGCTGCTCTCCTTCAACCCCTTAGGGAAGTTTACAGCTAGTTAGTCCTGCAAACATTATTCCTATCCCTGGGAAGGAAATTATTTTCTAATCTTTTTTTTGGTTACAGTTTGCTTGTTGCCTCTGATGTGGTGTCATTGCTGAGGTTACAATGACTGGTTTTAAATTCCCGTGATGTTTCCTCAAGGTTGTAATGTTTTATTCTGGCTTCCCTGAGGGGCTGTCTGAATTCTAAGATTGAGAAATAATTTTCCTTAGCTGATTGATATAGGGAACTGCCCCTCATGAGTTATAAGGGGTAAAACCATTCAAAATTTGATGATGGAGGTGCATCAAACTTTCCATAAAGTTTGAGGTTTTCTTGTTATACCACATAGTCAAATAAAAATCCTTGTGTTAGTCCCAAACAAGAGCTAAGTGAATCAGGTCTTCTTGTGTTACATGAAAGGGTTTTTAGTAGATTAAAACAAGAAAACAAGGTGAAGTGAGAGAATTTTGGTGAGAATCTGATTGCAGATGCATGGATGCACAGAATGATCTTGTGAGGAGATCCCAGGCAATACACTTAGCTTTTCTGATTGGTTAAGAGAGCACTCTGTTGGCTGTTAATCTGCTATGAAATTTCATGGGGATCGTATCAGTTAATTGCTACTGTTAATACAGTTTTCTCAATTGCTCAGTAAAACTATCAATCAGTTCTTAGCAGGTTTTGTGACAGACAAAGAAAAAGGAAGTGTATTACTCGGCTAGAAGTAGCATTGCTTAAGCTCTTTGACCTTGTTGTCAAACATGCAAAGGTGACTCCACTGTAAAGTAGCTAGTGTCACAATGAGTACTGGGATTTCTCCTAATGCAGATTCATATAGAATAAAAAGTAAGTACAAAAGATGTTGGCATTTCTATATTTTATTCAGCAAATAGGAAAAGCATAAGGGTCCTAACCTGGGAGATCAAAACAAGTTCTTTTGATTCACTTGACACCTTTTATTTTGAAATACTGATGGAGCCACACCTAGCAGAACCACTGTAATCAGGTGAGGATATTCCATGTTATTATTCTGTCTATTTGATTAGATAGGATAAAACAAGTATTACGAAACTATGTACTTTAGAGATGAAGACTTGGTGATTTGGCCGCTTAACTTTAGAGCACTGCTACATTTTAGACGATAGTAATTATATCTCTTCTACTGAACTCAGTTGAGTTAAAAGTGTAAAGCTCAGTCTGTTCCTATCTGGTAAGTAACAGGTACTGTGTTTTGCAATTTAAAAGGGAGCTTCACAGGTCAGATCTTATTATCTTGGTGTGAAAATTGTTTGGCAAGACATGGTCTTTTTACCTAGCTACACTATCACAATACTGTTAGTGATATACTCTAAGGCTCATATGGCATATGCTAAGAACATCAAACCTGTTCCTGCTCCTTCAGTATGACCAAAGTTCTTTCATGTCCTCACATAGCTTGTCCCTCTGCCATGCTGTGGTGTAGATTTAGAGCACCTAGACCAGCACCGGTCTTGAACTTGGACTGTTTGGTTTAGTTCCATGCCCACCCAACTGTCAGTGCAGCCTGTTCTATGACTGAGTTTTCCTGTTTTCATCCTGCATTAGTCAGTTCCTTTCTCTTAAAATGTGCTGTTGGTTTTTTTTTTTTGTTTGTTTTTTGTTTTTTTCTAGTGGGTTGTAAGGAAGAAGGGAAGAAAAAAGAGAAGTAAATTAAGTTGTCTTGAACGTGAGATACCACTACATGCTAAAAGAAATGTTGCAAAAGGCAGTAAAGAAAAATGTCAAAACATTGACATTCTATAAGAAAAAAAGTATTTACTTAAAAAGCAGAAATATTCTTAATTTTCAGTTATGTTGTGACTACTCAAGCCCCATCCTGGGAAGCAGAAATCCATCACAAATATTTCAGTTTTATCAAATACACTTATTCCTGCCAAAAAAATGTTCTGGCAATTGCTTTGGCCTCAACAGCCATTATCTTGTTACTGTTGCAATGATTTCTTATACCTGGTCTGCTATATAGGACAAAAAAGAGAGTCTTTTTATCTCTACAGGCACAAAATGAAGTTCCTCAGCTGGTAGATAAAATTGAAAGTGCTGTATTTAGGGAATCTCCCCTAATCTAGGTCATCTAAGAACCTGCCTCAATCTAGAGAAAAAAATAATAAATAAAATTTTAGTCAATTTCTGCTGTCACAGAAATCATAATTTATTAACAAAAATGCTTTATCACAACCTACTTGCTTTACCTAGATATGTTTAGTAAAGACCAGACTGAGTCATTATACTCATGTAATCATTATAAACCTGTTGGATCAGCGTCAACATCTAAAGATTTTAGCATGAAATGTGTGATTGAATTGTAGCATATAATTAAGGAGGTGTCTATCTACTCATGATTTAAACCTCTGACTGTTAGAGCATTTGTCTGTTGGCTGTTCCAACAGATAATTAGCTCTTTTCCTTTTAACTGATATCAGTTTCTGGTGATAGAAGCTTATTATATGTATTTGATTACTAAGTTAGAGCTATATCCCATGTTGTCTCTTGAGCTATTAAGGCTAGAGCAAACAAAAACCTCATGGGCAGGATTTTTTTTCTTTTTATATTTCCTAAGATCATAATAAAGAGTCAAGAAAAAAATGTTAGATTTTATAGCATAAAAGAACTCATAATAAATGAGAGGTTGTATTACTCATAGAGTCATAGAATAATAGAAGGATTAGAGTTGGAAGAGACCTTAAAGATCATCTAGTTCTACCCTCCTGGGTAGAATAATCCTGGTAGAATTCTAGGGGCACCTCCCACCAGATCACATTGCTCAAAGACCCATCCAACCTTGCCTTGAACATGTCCAGGGATGAGGCATCCACTTCTCTGGGCAACCTCTTTAGTGTTTCACCACCCTCACGGTAAAGAATTTCTTCCTAATGTCTAATGTAATTCTACCCTCTTTTGGTTTAAAACTGCTACTTGTCCTATCACGATCACATTACCATTATCATGTTACCACTTATTCTATCGCACCCTGATAAAGAGTTCCTCACCATTTTTCCTATAGGAAAGCCCTCTTTAGGTGCTGAAAAGCTGTTCTAAGTCTCCCCAGAGACTTCACTTCTTCAGGGTAAACAACCTCAACTCTCTCAGCCTGTCTTCACAGCAGAGGTGTTCCAGCCCTCTTATCATCTTGGTGGTCCTCCTCTGGACCCATTCCAGCAGGTCCATGTCCTTCCACTGCTAAGGACTCCAGAGATGGACACAGTACTCCAGGTGAGGTTTCAACAAAGCAGAGTAGAGGGGCGGAATCCCTCCTTCAACCTGCTGGACACACTTCTTTTGATACAGCCCAGGATGCAGTTGGATTTCTGGGCTGCCAGCACACATACTCAGGTCATGATGAGTTTCTCATCCACCAACAATCCCAAGTTCTTCTCCTCAGAGCTGCTCTCAACCCATATCCTGCCCAACCTGTATTTGTGCTTGGGATTGCTGTGACCCATGTGCAGGACTTTGCCTTGTTCAACTTCATGAAGTTTGCATGGACCCACTACTCAAGCTTGTCCAGATTCCTCTGGATGGCATCTCCTTCCCTACAACGTGTCAACCTCACCCCCTCCTGGGTAGAATAATCCTGGTAGAATTCTAGGGGCACCTCCCACCAGATCACATTGCTCAAAGACCCATCCAACCTTGCCTTGAACATGTCCAGGGATGAGGCATCCACTTCTCTGGGCAACCTCTTTAGTGTTTCACCACCCTCACGGTAAAGAATTTCTTCCTAATGTCTAATGTAATTCTACCCTCTTTTGGTTTAAAACTGCTACTTGTCCTATCACGATCACATTACCATTATCATGTTACCACTTATTCTATCGCACCCTGATAAAGAGTTCCTCACCATTTTTCCTATAGGAAAGCCCTCTTTAGGTGCTGAAAAGCTGTTCTAAGTCTCCCCAGAGACTTCACTTCTTCAGGGTAAACAACCTCAACTCTCTCAGCCTGTCTTCACAGCAGAGGTGTTCCAGCCCTCTTATCATCTTGGTGGTCCTCCTCTGGACCCATTCCAGCAGGTCCATGTCCTTCCACTGCTAAGGACTCCAGAGATGGACACAGTACTCCAGGTGAGGTTTCAACAAAGCAGAGTAGAGGGGCGGAATCCCTCCTTCAACCTGCTGGACACACTTCTTTTGATACAGCCCAGGATGCAGTTGGATTTCTGGGCTGCCAGCACACATACTCAGGTCATGATGAGTTTCTCATCCACCAACAATCCCAAGTTCTTCTCCTCAGAGCTGCTCTCAACCCATATCCTGCCCAACCTGTATTTGTGCTTGGGATTGCTGTGACCCATGTGCAGGACTTTGCCTTGTTCAACTTCATGAAGTTTGCATGGACCCACTACTCAAGCTTGTCCAGATTCCTCTGGATGGCATCTCCTTCCCTACAACGTGTCAACCTCACCACACAGGTTGGTGTTGTTGACAATATCATCTTGGTGGTCCTCCTCTGGACCCATTCCAGCAGGTCCATGTCCTTCCACTGCTAAGGACTCCAGAGATGGACACAGTACTCCAGGTGAGGTTTCAACAAAGCAGAGTAGAGGGGCGGAATCCCTCCTTCAACCTGCTGGACACACTTCTTTTGATACAGCCCAGGATGCAGTTGGATTTCTGGG
Organism: Calidris pugnax; assembly: GCF_001431845.1. NCBI lineage: Eukaryota > Metazoa > Chordata > Aves > Charadriiformes > Scolopacidae > Calidris > Calidris pugnax. The sequence continues at coordinate 3,120,921 of NW_015090926.1, forward strand.
CTGCCAGCACACATACTCAGGTCATGATGAGTTTCTCATCCACCAACAATCCCAAGTTCTTCTCCTCAGAGCTGCTCTCAACCCATATCCTGCCCAACCTGTATTTGTGCTTGGGATTGCTGTGACCCATGTGCAGGACTTTGCCTTGTTCAACTTCATGAAGTTTGCATGGACCCACTACTCAAGCTTGTCCAGATTCCTCTGGATGGCATCTCCTTCCCTACAACGTGTCAACCTCACCACACAGGTTGGTGTTGTTGACAAACTTGCTGAGGGTGCACCCAATCCCACCATCCATGTCACTGACAAAGATGTTAAACAGCACCTGTCCCAGTACTGACCGATAAGGAATGCCACCCATTGTTGGTCTCCATTTGGACATCAGGCCGTTGAACCTAAGGAGCAATGGAACTGGAAAATTGCTCTAAGTGCAACAAGAGCTACAGCGTGTTTTGTAGGAACACGATTTGGAATTTAGGTTAGTTTCACTGACATCTTCATTATAAATGTGTATATCCAGTGCTTCATAACTCAGCAATAGGCATTTCTCTATGCTAAAATAGTAGAAGAGGTCTCTAGCCTGGTGGAGATATGTATTTGTATGTGTGGGTATGTGTGTGCAAAATGTAAAAAAGTAAGAAAGTAAGTTCTAAGAATACAAAGAGATATGGGATGTTTCTTTATAAAGTGCATTTTTTGTTACTTAACTAAATGGTCATGGTTATTATCTAGAAAAGTAGATCAAATAGTATTTTTTATACTCATTATGATGGTTATACTTTTCTTATGTTACAGTGACTAATGCATTCAGGCAAGATGGTTTGTTGTGACAGAATTAATAGACGGTGATGCTATACATTGGGTATATCTATATCTGCAGTTGCCTTCTGTTTTGATTTCTGGACTCCTAAGGCATTTTACATTGTATTGCAGATCCCCCTAAAAACTTCATACATGTGTTTTACTTCACATTACATATAAACTTGCTTATCTTAGTTTTCTCTCTCAGATCATAAAAGGAATAGTGTGGGTCCCACAGGTCTGTAAACCCAAACACAATTTGGCTTATTTGTTGCTGTCCCTAGGACTACAACTAGCACAAGTAAGTTATAAACTTTGCTCGGTATTCTACCTTTTGTCATTTTTCCTATCTAAATTATGTGGCTGAAGATCAGGCTCTACTAAAGTCAGTCAAGCAATTGGCAGATTCCTTCAGTCACTGTGATTTTGGATTGACAGCAGCAGCCTGGCCGACCTGCAGATGCACAGTTAAGTCCAGTCTTGCAACTTGTACCAGATTTACCATGTGCTTTCAGAGTGAAACACAATTTCTGTGCCAGAACTGTGCAAACAAGCCATATTCTCTTAATTCTTGGCATTGGACAATGCAGTTGAGCTACTAATTTGATTAAGCCATCAGTTGTCTGGATAAATGACTCTGTGGAAAAAGAAAAAAACTGTCCAGGATAACACTCTAATTATAGCTAAAATTATGCTATTAATAACTTAAGTTCCCATAGGAGTAGTAAGATATGTATTCATTCTTTAATCTCTTGCACCAATTTTGGCTCCAATGCTTACCAGATGGAAGTAAAAAAAGTTTTGCAAGATAATGAAGGAAAATCAATGATTATAGATAGCACTAATTTGTGATTTGGAAAACATTAGTAAGCTGAACTAATGGAATTTTTTTGATTAATATTAGGAAAATACACTGATTGAAGGCTGACAGTGCAACTACGTGGAGTATTCACCAGGCTAAGATCTTCCTTTTTGAAGGAACCTATAATGAAAAACCCTATGGATACCTTACAGAACAGAGGGAGTTTTACACTTGGCTAATTAATATATCTAGTTTCACATAGAATAACTATAGGTTATGGATCTTGTACAAACTAAGTGCATCCAAAACCTTAGCAATGTTTTGGGGCAGGGGAGGAATCTTCCTAATTTCTCTATATTTTTCTGAATATTGGGAAGAATATAAAAGATGGAAGGATGCGTTTACATAAGCCTTTTAAAACTACACAGTTTGAAGTATTTTGAAAGAGGGCAAGTGAATTGCAGAATCAAAGTGCTTTGCTGGGCCTGGGATGCTAATGACAGACACAGAGGTAAGGCAAAATTGTGCAGAACCAAAAGTACAACTAAATGGCTGGTAACAATTTTATTTATTGACTGATATATTTCAAGCATAATTTTTGTGTTGGGCTGTTTCTGCAAAGAAGTCTTGAAAATGCTTTTGCCCTTCTTTGAACTGAGCTGGGGAAAGAGAGACAAGACCTGGTCCACTCAGCTCTGAAAAGCTTCACTCCCTCTCACCACCATTTAGCATTTGTCTCTCATTGCAATTGGAGTCAGAGTTTCAGGTTTATCAGGTTACACCAATTATTTTTTCCTTCCTCTGTCTGTCCCTTGGCTATCTGATCAAAGTGCTCCTACCAGCTGTAGTTCTGACAGCAGCTTAAACAGCAGCCTGACCTGGGAAGTGAGAGAGGCAGTCTCTCAAGGAGGTAAAACCTAAGTCATCCCACTGTTAGTAACAGTTGTAATAGCACTATCTGATATGGCTCCCAGCTGCACTTTGGGTAAGACACAACTGTCTTGTTTAGGCTGACTGCAGATCTACAGCACAGAAGAAAGAAAAAGAAAAAGAGAAAAAAGATGGAAGGGAAAAAGGATACTTAAACTTACTGGAGCTTTTTTTCCCCACATCTCAGTTTTGTGATTTTTTGTTTTGGTTTGGTACGGGGTTTTTTGTCTATTATTTTTTCTGGAGGTGGGAGTTTGGGGGAGGTTTTCTGGGGGGGTATTTTACTCAAGATCAGTAGCTTTCCCATTTGAATTACCTCTCAGGATGTGTATTGCAGCAGACTCTATAATCTGGATATGTGAGGAAAGCAGAGGATATAAACACCGCTCTTTCTCTGTACTGTACTGTTCAGGTGGATGATACAAGGCAGCCACAATCAAAGCATGTGGGAAGTATCAGCTTAATGCAATGTCCCGTAGTAAGTAGGTCATGTAAGACAGTGTTTTACCTGTATGACAGTATCAATCATTAAATCAATATTTTTGCAGTAACAGAATTTTTAACCAGAGATTATTTCCAAAATTGTTTTATGCCATTACATAGCAATCTAGGGTAAGAAAGAATGCTTGCAATGGTTTTGCTAAAATGTTTTAAATTCTGATGGAATCCTGCAGGCAGCCTAGATTGCAGTTTTTTGGACTCAGAGGTTTAGGTACAGGGAACAAAACCACTGCATGAAAGTCACACTAAACATCTCTAATCAGCCACAGCTTATAATTAGGCAAACAACTAATCACATAAGTATCTTTGTATTATTTCTCTCCATTGGCCTGTAAGCCTCAGTGGAAGCTTGTTGTATTTATTGGGTAGTAAATCAGCATTAACGTGCTTCAAGCAACAACATGTTTTTTAATTCTGTATTACAATTTCAAAGCAACTGCCTTTTCAGGTAATACAATTCCCTGCTACTCTCTTATGGCAATGGTGTTGGCTTGCAAGCTGAATGTTAAGAGAAAATGCTCTCTGACTAGAGGGAAGGTCTCTTTTTTTCCTTTTTTTTTCTTTTCCTTCATTTTTGTTTTCCTTACCTCTTCCCATAACAGTGGAAGAGTTCTGTGCTTCAAAAGTAAATTGTGGGCGTTTTGTCAATAGCCAAAATATATAAACTTCCTATAATGAATCGATGATGGCTAAGTGACGATGATAGTTGATTTGACTTAGATGACAATGCTTTAGAGCGTTTTGGAGCTATCAGAAAGGATGCTGATAATTTTTATGGGGTCCAGAGAAGAGTTGTGTGCATAAGTAAAAGACTGGAATGCATACCCCATAATGACAGACTCTAACAGGTTCAATTACTTAGTTTATCAAAGAGAATATCAAAAGGTAACTTGATCACAGTCCCTGAATAGGTACTCATGAGAAGGAGTATGTTTTGAAATGGGCTCTTCAGTCTAGCAACCAGCAAGAATCAGTGAATGAAAGCTGACAAAACTGATTATGAAACAGGTTTTGAACTCACATATCTTGATATAAAGAATGCATAAGAGTCTAGCTAAATATCTCCATTTACACAGTAGACAATTTCAGGTTAAAATATGGTGGAATTAGCTAATAATGAGTGTAGCTAACTGCTGGAACAAAAATAGTAGATTGTCCATCCTGGGGGAGAAGCCATGTGTTTTTAGAATATAAACATTATTTCAAAACAAAATATTTCATAGAGAGTCTTATGGTTTGAGGTACACTGAAATTTAGATTAATTGACCACAGCACTCCTTTGTGACCTTTCAGCGAAACCCCAAGTTTAACCGTGTGATCTTGTTACCCTTTTTACTTATTCCATGTTCTTTGTTGAAAAAAGTGTACTTTCTGTTCTCTTCCTGCAGGTTAACTCCTGATCATAACTGCTATAAGCATGTGAACATCTGATTTGACTGAGTTCAGCTTGTCCACGTAGGACTAAGAGTATCTTCTTTAAGACAGGAACAATGTTTTCCTGAGTTTCTGTAGCATCCAGTACACTGAAGCATGTATCATGAGTGTGCCACTTGGGTGCTGCCAGAGTATATATTCATGAAGAAATGTAAGTATTTGAAAAAAACAGAAAGATTTATATTGGATTGTTTAGATGTAACTTTTGCCTTTAGAACTGTCCTTAGCATCTGTCTGAAATTAAAAATACAGTAGCAGATTTCTGTCATAATAAAGGATAAAGGTTTACAAAAAATTAAATCTCTTACATAGTTATTCATATGCTTGTTTTGTTAAAAGTATCAGTTATCATAAATCAAAATTTTAAATTACAATTTTAAAAAACTATTAGTAAACAGCAGCAGGGAAATGGAAGAAAGGCTGCACTAGTGATATTTTTATATATTTATGCTTAGTTAAAAAGGTCTGACAACATCCTAGAAAACTAATGAAAAAAAAGAAAGGTGCTCTGGGGAAAAGTGCAAACAATAGGTTTGTGTCATAAGTAAAATATCTTTATAGATGATTAGAAAACAGAAGTTACACCTGTATATTTATTTTATTACTCTAAGGTCACAGGGAAAAATAACACCTATCAGCCCTTTCCAAGGCTTGGGGGGCAAGGACAGAACAAGCCAAACCAATCAAACAAAAACTTATTTGTTACTAGATACAAGAGTCAAAAGTAGATCAGTCAAACTGAAATAACAGAAATGGAGAAAAAAGGAGCAACCCTAAAAGAAAACAAGATAAACACTAAAGTCCCAAAATATTAAGAATAACAATAAGACCTAGCAACATGATTCATGAAAGTTGCAGAAGAGAAACGATTTGATTGTCAAAGAACCTGTTCTCTCCATAAGGCATACCTTTTCTCCAAAAGGATGTCTTTTATACAAATATTTGTCTTAAAGATATCCATGCAAAGCCTATTAGTTACACCTTTTATTTTTTCTCAGAAATATATTTCCAATACTTATTAAACAATGTCTTTGTGTCAGTTTTATGAAGCTTGTACTTCTAGCTTTCATACCAGAGGTGAAAATCACATCCCAGTTTTAAAGATCTATTATCCTCACATACTTGTCCTAGAGTGCACACAATCTAGCGGATTAAAAAAAAAAATTAAAAAAATGTGTTAGCTTGTTTTGAAATAGCTACAAGATAGAATATGAACCCATTTTTTGAATGTTCTCTTCTCTTTGGTTGAGAGGACAGTCAGCCAAGGGCATTTTCTTAGTGTATGCTTCCCCTATTGCGGATGGTGTTCAAGAACCACCAGGGTAATTTGCCAGGTGACATGATGACATTTTTTGAGGGGAGAAGTGAACCTTCTCTCTCACATGCAAAAGATAAAGATTGCCTGGGAAAGCATAGGGAAACCTCACCAAACTTTGTTTTCTCCTATCATCCATTGCTTCAAGGATGTCTTGCAAAACAAGTACCTGCCAAATCTGGGTCAGTAAATTGGCTGGGCAGAAAAATGGGACTTTCTGCTCCAATCCTTGGCAGGAATGGAAACATGGGGTTCCTAAGGATGAAAAGAGTAAGAGTAGGAGTTTGCTAACACAGTTTTCAATTGCTAGCTCTGGAACCAACTCTGATGTATGCTGAATTGAACAGGTGCCAGCGAAGAGTTGATTTAGTTTGACTAACATTACTCTTAACTCCTGTACATGCTGAGGCAGTCCCAAGAGCTATCTGGCCCTTCACACCCTCCAGGATTTGCTAGTACCGTACATATTTTGAATAGCAGGACAAATATTGGAAAGATGTACTCCACTAACGTTGAATATCTTGTTTTCTGTTACCCTTTTCTGAGGAGATAATTTTCTCTTCATGTATATTATGCGTATATACTAGTAAATTAGTCTCACACTTAGGTGTTAGGAAGGACAAGGAAGACATCTGTCCTGGGTCTGGCGGGGATAGGGTTAATTTTCCCCAGGACCTAGGAGGGACACAAATATTCCATCCCATGTGAGCCATGCCCAAGGGGTAGCTGGAGCTAGCCGGGAAGGGGGAACCCTCGAGTTTTGCCTTTTTCTTCCGATTTTTCCCTCCCGGCTGCGCTGGCGGTGGGGGCTCTGTTCTGCGTGGTCCTTTGTTGCCGTCTGAGGCCAAACCACGACAACATCTTTTCTTTTTCGTAATGATGATGTGTTTTAAAGAAAATTACAGGGACTTCCTGCTCAGCAGTCATTATTTTTCTCAACAGCAACCATATGAATAATTCAGAAAAATGTAAAAAAAAAAAAAACAAAAAAACCACAAACGACGACTGCATTTTGCTAACCCTTTACTAACTCTTAGGCAAAGAAAATCCTGATTTCTTCTATTTGAGTGAAAGCTACATAATGAGAAGAAAACCAAGTAATTTTGATCTTATTCAAAGATTTCTCAGTTTGTTGTTACGTTGAAATTCCAAAGAATACAGCAGAAGAGAAACAATGCTTTTTAGTTTTTCTACTTACCTTGTTTCAAGCCTTTTACACCTGTGATGTTAGCTTAAAATACAGTGATAGTTTTGAATAAATAAATGTGTTGCTGTATAGGATTTGATTTTCTGTGCTTCATTTTTCTTACCCTTTTAAAAGATAATGTATTGCACCCTAAAGGCCAAGTATTTCGTACATCCTTGTGTAATAAACTGCTTAATTCACATATTTTTACACAGGGAAAAACCATACATTTCCAATACATTGGTGTAGATATATTGCCGAAGTTCAATCAACTAGACTACTGTTTTTAATGAATCTTTTATATTTAAAATGTTTCCATAACAAAGTAGTGAGTCATACAGCAGCAGTGTAAAACATATGGAGTCATCATCATATCCAAAGTCTTTTACATATAGTCTCTGAAAGCTAGATGAACTAAAGGGGTGGATCTTGGCTTGGAGAATGAAATTTTGTGGGACAGACAAGTTAAGGATTATTCATTATTTCTTTTAACAGTCAGGTACAAGCCATCTACACTATGCATACTCAATAAGCTACAAGAACTGCATCATGACTAGAGGTGACAAGAGCATGTCTTGTCACCCACTAAAAGCGCAGTGTTATTACCTCATTTCCTACCAATTTGGTAGACAATGCCAATGCCCCAAATACAACCTATACCCCACTTTAAATGCTCACAGAGGCATTTGGACTCTCTTCTGATGTGTTTGGGGGACATGCGGAAAAAATCATGTTCTTGAACTAATATGAGCATTTGCAAGACCTTACTAGCAAGATTTTGTATAAGAAAATGTGGAGTTTGCACACACAGAATTTCAGTCACATGAATTTTTAGAAACTTAGGTTCTTAAAGTACTAATTTATATATTTAGAACTGCTTAGTATAAAGCTTATGAGAAGGGTTTATACTGTCTTGTACTTGGTACTGGAACAAAGAGAGGAGTAACTTAGTATTCATAAAATAAAATGTTTTCATGATAAGAACTCATAAAACAAACACTTCACTGACATCTGCTGAACAGATGATAATATAAATGGTAGGCTTGTGCTTTCCATTAGTAGGAGTGTTGTGCTTTCTAATGCTTTCTGTAGAGAAAAGAAGCTTTTCCTGTCTTCCAAAGAGTGAGAAAGAAGAAGAATATACAGGCTGAAAGAAAGCTGTGCTTATTTGTGTTTGGAGTTTGGAAGCACCTGTAATTTAAACAAGACATAAAGCTCCTGTTCTTGCTAACATTCACCTTACAATTTTCCTTGTTCTAGCAGTAGTATTAGATGCCTTTAGGACAGGTTGGAAATTATCTGTGTTGGTTAAAAAAAAAAGACAAAGCTGGATTTTGTTGCTGTAAATGAATTAGAGTGTTCTAGAGAAAAGATGCCTAGATAAATAAGAACAACTTATTTACACTGACGTTTTGGTTCTTCACCTGATTATGAAAAGAAAAGATACTGATTTCAAAATGAAATATTTCTATCTCTGTAGCTATGGCAATATAAATCATTCCCTTATGGGTATAATAATACTGAGCAATGATAAAGTCATATGAACACCTAATGAATACAAATCAAAGGTAATAGTTAGCTAAATAATTTGTGCTATATAGATGTATGAAACACTAATTTAAAAACTCATAGCAATCAAAGGGAATATCAATGAGAAATAACCTAGAGCAAAAAAAGAATAGTTTGATGAATTGGGCTATATTAAAGTTCTTTTTTTTCGTTCCCCTCAGCAATATAAGAGGTGGAAATTTCATGTTAAGAGAATAATATTTTTATGCTCAGAAAAATGAAAAATTAGAGCCCATTCCTTGAGGATAAAATTTTACATTAAAAATTACTGTTTTCTTTGGAGACTTTTTCAACACAAAGCCCTTCAAATCTAGCTAAAGTAACAAAACAGAAAAGTTTAACACTGAAGAAAAGATTAAATATACCTATGTATTTCCGACTCTGTTAGTTACAAAATGGTTTTGATTACTTTTGCTCACACTTGTCAAATGGCACATTGAATAATTATGTAAATTGTGGGTCACACAGAAATATAACCTGTTTGCTTCTTTTAAGGTCCGTTTGGGCACCAGTCAAATTTAGCATCCACAGTTGCTCTTCAGCTCTATTATAAATTGCATATATTAAATCCAAGCCAGCATGAGACAACAGACTGCCTGCAACCCAAATGCAATCTTGAGCCTGTCTCATCAAACTGAATTGGTTATTTCAGATGTCCTCCAATGGCTTCACGACTTGTCCTATTGATATTAATGCCCTGCAATTAGTGTGAAACGGGGGAAAACTTTACTGTGATGGAGATTATTGTAGATCAGCTTCTCCTAGCTCATATAACCCTGCATTAAAGATAAACCTAGAACACAAACTGATCAGAAATAGGAATGATTCTTGTCTCAGTGAGCTTTCTGACTTGGGATGTCTTTGAAAATGTCCCTTATAAAAACTGTTTGAACACCATTACTTGCATAACCAAATATTTTGTTTATTAGAGTCTACCTATATATGAACATAAATATGTTCATATTTTTTACACACACCTGTTGTCAGTGTTCAAAAACTATACATGCACAAAATTTATATATATACATACTTGCAAACATGATGAGAAAGATGAAATCTTACTGTATACTAGTGCGTTAATCCAGTTACCCTGTATGTACATCAATGAAGGGTTCTTTTCTCTTCTGTTAGGAGATTAACATAAATATTTAAATAAACACAAGGCAACACAGAAGAATAACATTTTTTGTAAGATCAAGGCCTACAGGGAATTTCTAAAGTTCTGTGCAGAACTATAGTTGTGTGCATTCCTTCAGCTTTACATGGCAATGCATGATTGTGTTCATACATATGATCAAAATGCATGGCATATTTAAGAGAATATTTGTGTGTCACCTGAACTGGAACTGGAGAGAAAAAACATTGCAATCAATGCCAATATTTTCATTGATTTCTCTGTTTTTGCTGCAACCTCCAGGTCCTATTTGAAGCAGGTGTGCAAATAAGGATTTAAATATAAAGGAGTTGAAAACTGAACTCATAAAAGAGCTCATTTGTGGGAAGGTGAAGTTCTCTGTCAGTTCTTATTTTACATCATCTTGTTCTCCTATTTTGTAATTATGCTGCATCATGTAGTTATGCTATTTGTTCAAATTATCCTTAAATTGCAATCAAATATTATTACTGGCACTTAGTACATTGCATGATGCATTTAATTGTCATTGTGTCAAACATAAATGATGTTGAATAATACTGTGGAATAACTAATGTATTGAATATCTGCAGAATATGACTTTTAGAATTTGATTTTCCAGTCCTTTTTTTTTAATTATTATTATTATTTTGTCTTCAGTTTGGAGAAGCAATTAGTGCAGATTATAAACTAGTAGCATACAAAATCTGTCTCTTAAAAATATAATACTTTTGACTCACAGAAATAACAGTTCCTGTAAAATGAAGCTTGGTTTTCTTATAATCAAGTAATTCAAGATTATCAGACAAGATATTATGGCTTTTATAACTATCAGCTCTAAATATCTGATTTTAATGAGATTTTCACAGTTTATATAGCCACTGCATATAGGCATTGTCCTTCAGAAAGAACTGGGGAAAATGCAGGCAAAAGAAATTATAGTTCCAGTCTTGATCACTTTTCATTGCAGTTCTGTGCTAAATACAATACTTTCACAAAAAGTCTTCTGCTCTAAAAATATGCAAGTAGCTTTCTAAAACAATTATTTTTAAAAGATATTAGTTATAAAACTCTATAAGTCTGAAAAGTAAATAAAAGTATCCTCTTTTTTCCCCCAATTAACATAATCTCTAGGTATGCAGGCAGAGTAAGATGGTGTGGTTCTGCAGAAGTCAACATTTCATGGATTTATATGAGTTGAGGATTACTGACTCTGCTTTACCTGCTGGTAACAAATTATTTCCTAAATTACTTTGTTTTAGTCTACGCCTTTACCCTCTTTTGGGATTGTGTGTTTTTACTCTTTCTCTTAGTTTTTATCCAGAAGATTTTTGTTACCCTATCTTTCCAATTTATTTCAAATAGTCAGAATAGCAGACTGTAGTGTATTTTCTCTTTCAAATAGACTTTTTATTATCCGTTTCCTGGTAGTAAGGCCTGTATTCTGTAAGTGGAGTTTGACTGAATGCAAATTCTCCAGCTGTGTTTATTAGCTGGTTATTGGTTGGATATGTTGTCAGTTTGCCAGCTATAATAATGTCTACTTGCTTTCCATATAAAGATAAAATAATTGTTTGTAAAGTGTAAAAATGTATTTACTATGCATTTTCACTGTCAGTTGGGTTTTCACTAAAATTTTTGAAAAAATACATGCTTACTTTCTTCATAAAATGCATTTAAGCAAACAAACAAAAATTATGTTTAAAGAAGATTGATCATATTTTTTAGCAACGTAAATTAGAAGAGTAAAATAAAAGTGAAAATGAAGGTTATAACCATGACTTACTGCTTACTGTCAGTTTAGACACATCATCAGGAATAAAAAATGGTTCATTTTTCTCCCCAGACTTTGTTTTTTGTTTTTTTCCCACAGCTAATGCTAAAGTATTCTAGGCATATTTCAATTTCAATTTCCTACAATAAAAACCTTGTGAAGACTCTCTACTTGTTTGACTTCTTGATCTTATTTTTGTGTTATTTCTGTAATATTTTGCTTTCCAGTCCTCTATGTTGCTCCTCTGTCTTTTTTACATTCCCAAGTAGTCTCAGTCCAAACTAGCTTCAGCCACTCTCATTACTAGCTTGCAAAGTGATGCCTCAGACTCAGTGATAAGGACAACATCAACAGCATACCTGACATTACAGCATTTACTTCCTTTAATTTGAATTCCTCTGTTGCAACCATCAAGATAAACATGAATTACCATTTCAGTATAAATGCTAAACAGATGCAGTGGCATAATGCAGCCCTGCTGAACTCCTTCCCAGATGTTAAACCTCCCTGCTGTTCTTTTTGTTGTTGCAACTGCTGCTTCCTGCTCACATTAAAGTTAAAGTAGTGAATGACCACATTTTAAAAACGTTAATTGTCTACAGATTTGTCTAGAAATTAAGTGGCAAAGATACTTCATATAATGTGCTGTTGTTTCTTTGTTGCATCCATTTCCCTCTTCCTATTACCAATTTAAATATACAATCTGACTTTTATTATTTTTATGACAATTTGTCAAGTTTAAATATTTCATGGAATTAAGGAATGAAGGATGTAGATTTCACAGGACCTCCCAATTTGACCTGTTATTTCTCTCTACCTCTTCTTATTAATCAAATCTCAGTTACCTCTCTAACTATCTGTGCGACACAAAATATTTGTGCTGTGAGAAATGGATTTTTTGTGGTGGAAGACTAACAGGGAAAAGGCAGAGACTACGTTGTGTGAAGTTATGGTCACAGCAGCTGTGCCAGGCTCTGTGTGTACTGACCTCTTCCCTACTTGACCAGTCCTCCATGTAAAATTCCTTGAAGGCACAATAAAGGCGAGAGATTCCTTCCCAACCCATATCTCACCACCAGTATACCCAAAACTTCAGAAACAAGATATCTTAGTAAGAAATCAGAGAAGATATCAGTATAACAATTTTCAGTATCCTCACTACAGATTTTTCTTTTTAAAGCCGCTGTTGACCAATTGAAATAAAAAAATATGCTTGTTGGAATCAGTGTATTTCAGTGCAGTTTGTCCAGTTAGACCACTTTAGAGGAAAGAGGTGAAACATGTAAGTCCATTACCAGAAGGTTCTGTTGTGGTTTTGATTCCAATCTCTGCTTCTATACACAACTAACATTTGTTTTGTTTTGGTTTTTTAAAGCTCATTCAAAATGCCTCTAAAAGATATATCCAATCTCATTTTTAGAAATGTCAAGTTCAATGAACTGGTCATATATTTTGGGAAATTTTTTTAGTATGTAATGGACCTTCATAGTTAGATGACACATTTAATTTTGAAACTTCTAGAGAAGATGTGAAGATTTCTCTTTCTTTTGTAAGTTATTTTTGTTGTTATCAAGAAGGAGAAGGTCTTGAAAAGCACCAAAGTACTAAGTGTCCTTTTTTTCATGAGTAGGTACTTTTAAGGTGAATATAGATGAGATTTCTATTTAATAACTCACATGGGTCAAAGTTACAAAAATACATTAGTTTCCTAACATGTGAATCAGTTCTGTGATCTTCTTTTCATTATTTCTGAAATTACCATGAACCAGAGAAGTCTGGACAGGACAAAATATATACATGGAAGACTCGCTATTTTAATAGTAAGAGGCAAGACACTGATGCTTGTCAAGTATGCAGCACAGAACATAACATACAAGTAGTTCCATTCAACTTACAACTAATTCCATTCATCTTACATAATTGGGTTAGAATCATAAAATCATAGAACAGTTAGAGGTAGAAGGGATCTTAAAGATCATGTAGTTCCAAGTCCCCTGCCATGGGCAGGGACACCTTCCACCAGATCAGGTTGCTCAAAGCCCCATCCAGCCTGGCCTCGAACACTTCCAGGGAAGCGGCATCCACAACGTCTCTAGACAACCTCATTCCAGTGTCTCACCACCCTCACAGAAAAGAGTTTCTTCCTAACATTGGATCTAAATCTCCCCTCTTTAAATTTAAAACCATTACCCCTCATCCTATCACTACTGTCCCTGATGAAGATTCCCTTCCCATCTTTCCTGTAGGCCCCACTCAGGCTACTCTTCCTTTTTTTTTTTTCTCTTTTTTTAATATACATATAAAGGTACAACATTTGTATTTTTGTCATCCTACACTGCCTAGGTTGAAATTTTGTGGGTGGGGGAATCTCTATTTAACTGAATATTTACTATTATTTTTTTAGATTTTTATCTCACACATATAGCCACAAATGTATTTATATGTTCACAGTTCCATATGTATGTATTATACTGAAAAATGTTGGTATTTTTCTTTCTGTGTTGTTCTCGTACTTGCTTAGCTTAATAGAACAGGTCACACTTAGATATATGTCAAGAAATAGTAAATTTTGAAAAAGAAGCTGTAAAGATGGTTTACAGATGACAGCATGGAAGGGACTGATATTGTAGGTTTTTTTGTTTTGTGGTTGGTTTTTTGTTGTTGTTTGTTTGTTTACACAGCAGTATGCTACTTTGTTTTGGGATCTGCATAATTTCAGCTGAAAACAAGTCTGTGATCAAAACACCATAGACCCTAGGAACAGCACATATGTATATGTGGGCATGTTAGGCATTGATCACCTTTTCTAGCTAGTATTTTTCTTATCTTTACTACTCATATGTTCTGTGAAAGAAATAGCCCATGACTATTAAAAGAGGTCATCAATACATATCTGGGTCTTTCTGAAGCTCTCAGTGTCTATAGCAAGACTAGAGCAATAGGAAGGTCAAGGACCATCTCTATGTCACTGTTAGACCACTGCACAGTGGCTGCATTTCATGGTGCACTGTGGGACTCCTGGGAACTGGAGGAACTCCACTGTCAAGGAAATACATGTTTCCAATTTTATACAACGTTCTTGCCAAACTAAATAAGAAAAATATGGAATTAAAATCAAATCTATTAATAGTAAGTAATTAATTACTAACTTGACTGAAATGTATGAACCATTCCTTAAAAACTTTGGCACCTAATGGTTTCAAAAGGAAATGTTTGGTTAGCTTTGTGGTCTCAAAGTAATAGGATACTATTAATCTCTAAACAAACTTCTGCATTGAAATTCCAATTGAGTGGTTAATATCAGAGTATCAAATCATTCCCAGTCTGAAGCTAGTGTTGAGTCTATATCTGCAATGCTAATGAAGGCTGTCTTTCTAAGTGATTGGTGGAAAGGGTAGACAACATTTTTTTCCTCTGCACAACTTTGCAGGAAACATTCCAGTATGATTCGTGCCAGTGACTTCAAGATAAAAAAACTAATACTTGTGACCAGAACCCAGCTTGATTCACACAGCTGCGTAAATATGAACTAATTAATTCACAATGCAAAGCTTGAGACTTTGAGACTTCAAACTTTCAATTCCCTTGAGAGATAGTAAGTTGTATATCAATTGTGCGCTCTGGGACAGAGAGCAAGCTGTCAACAAATCATTGAGGTCTGAGAGTATTGTTCCAGAAGCACAGCATTTCTTCTGAAAATGGCAGGGGAATTTTTATCCTGGATCAGATTAGTGACCTGTCAAGGTTAGTAATCTCTGTAAGAAGCTATATAATTCTGCAAGAGGCTGAGTATCCACACTATTAGAGAAAATCATTAACGATTGATTGCTAATGTATTGACATCACATGAAAAAATTTCCACTTGTTACAGAACACCTCATGCCTGGAGGTTGCATGTTCATATTTCGTAATATTTTATCTCTTAATTAGAATTTATTTTTAAATTTTAGTGTTGCAATTCAGGATATTCATGCCTTAGATCTGGTCCTAGGATAAATACAGTTATAGTTCCTAAGTTTCACTCATACCAGCAACTCACTTCACAAATAAGTAGATGTTTTACAACAGTCTGAATATATTTTTCAAAGTTTTAAACTGGAAAAGATGTCAATGTGTTCTCTAGGTATTTTTTGTGACAGACTGTTTTGAATGATGGAAGTTAATCCAGATTTAATCAAGTTTAAAACAAACAAACAAACAAGTAGGATAATAATCAGTTTGCATTAGGACAGGCAAAATATTTTTTTCATGCAATATTTTTGTTCTTTCTAAATTCTTAGGGTATTTGGAAAGTGAATTGAGAACATTTTATGACTGTTTTGAAATTGTATGACTTCTGAAAGTTATTTTGAAATGAATGTGAATATGGAAGTTCAAGTCACTTGAGCTCCTCTCTTTCTGGCTTTTATACAGAGGACTTTATTAAACATTTGGCTACCTATGAAAGGATTAAACATAAGAAACTTAACTGAAACACTTTAATTTTCTATAAGAGGCTTTAGATCAGACCCTACCTCTTTAGAATAAAATTGGCAAATTAAAAAAAAAAAAAAGAAGCATATAATATTATTGTATGAATTTTGTATGTATTCTTTTTAACTGTAAAAGAATTTGTGAATGAAAAAACCCAAAACTAACTTCTTCAACAAAAAATCAGCTGTTTATGGGTGGACCGGCAATAGTCTTCCAAAACCAGGTAATGTTGTAACAAATAAAGCTGATATCCTGTGAAATAATACATATTTTATATCACACCAATAACTGTTACTTTCTATTAGGGACTTTGACACAGGATCAGTGACTTTTCTGTCCTCTATTGAGTTTCTAATGCCATGAGAAAGGTACTGATGTGATAAAAGTCGTATAGTATTAGTGATTTTCTATCATGTTGCTGAAGTGAATTTTTATTGTATTAACAAAAACAGAATTCCAATTGCCATAGCAACTAGCCAAAATGACAAAAAAGCTCTTATAAAAATCAATTGAGAACTCCACTTGGCTAGTCAATTCAATATGATTCCGTTCTCTGTACCTCTACCTACAGGATTTTGGGGGGGATTTTTTTTTTTTTTCTGAAGCACTCACTTGTATCTTGTGTTGGAGAAGTCAGTGACCTCTGGAATCATAATTTTTAGTCAAAAATAATTTATTTAAAATTTTATTTAAAACTTTTAAATAACTTTTAGTCAATACAATGTATATCTTGAAGAAGTGCTAATCATGGGCTAGTATGTTAATGAAGAAGTCACTGCCAGTTTAAAAACTCCAACAAAATATAAATTTGTGCAAATGAATCAGCTATGAAGTATTATTTACTGTCTTTCTAAACATTTGCTCATATTCAGCTCTTGCATGAATGGAAAGTTCTTGTTTGTGGCAAGCACAACTCCCTGACATGGGGTTTTGTTTAGGTTGTAAACAGCACATTGGTTATTTATGTAAGAAGTAAGGAAGAAGTTCCCTCTGTAACAAAGTGTAACAAATATTGAAGGAAATACACAGAGTATAAAATGGCATATGTTCTTTGTAGTGTAATTAATCAACATCTATTCATCTGTAATTGATGTGTAACATTGCCAGTCAAATAGGGATCACATAATCCAAAAAATGCAGCTGTCCAAAAGAGGAAAATTTTGCTCAAGATTTTTCTTGCTCCAGCACATCATCATAGTGTACAATAAAAGTTCTGAATTGCCCACTCATTCTTTCTTCTGTATACTGAATTTTATTTTGAAATGAAGAATAACTCATGAGGTGGGTATGTTCAGTGACGGTTGTATCACACAGCATTCTGTTCTTATTACAAAATCTTGTTTTCATTTACATAGATTAGGTTAATATTGACTGAGTGCATAAGTATACATGGGTCTTTGTATGTGCAAACATATGGGTAATACATGCTGTACTAATATACATTCCTCCAAATTTGGCTTTTCAGTATTCTTCCTGTTTTGGCTGAGAATCTGTTTCTATCAGCTACCAGCTGGAACCCTTCTGTTGTTCATAAAGTTCCAAATTCCTGCTCATACTCACTCTAAACAGCTTGGAAGTGCAAGGAAAGAACTCCTCCTGGGTTGTCAGAAATGAGTTTCCAGTTAGAATAATAAGAACATTGAAAAATTTGAGAATGAGTAAAGTTGTGTTATCTCATACATTCTGATATCACAGCATTATTCTAAATATCTGAAGTTTGCTGTGTTGAAAAAGAAATACACTCCAGATCATTGGGCAGCATTTATGAATTGAATTTTATGAATGGAAAGGAAAACCTTCCATAATAGTAAACTTAATACTCACATTTCTACGTGGCTTTCCTTGGTCAGTCCTAATATTGTTTGCTGAGATGCTCTTTGCTTCATTGCAAGGGTCAGCAAGAGTCCCACTTTCAGAAGTCCTTTGATTGTCAGTTCCTCATTCTTTCTCATGCTGAAGTTTTCCACCAAGTGATTTTTTTCCAGGTTATTACTGCTCTGTCTCTCTCATACATTTTCACATATGCATATTCCTCACTCCTCCTGTTTCCAGAACTCCTTTATTAACTTCTTGCTTTGTATGCTCCTTCTTGAGCTTTCTGTCCTTGAAACATTTTGGCAGACTCTCACAAGTCCCACTAGCCTAACGGCCTTGTATAGATTGCTTTGCATTCTCCAGCAATACTGTCATGCTCCATCTCTTCAGCTTGTTGTATGCTGGGTGTTGAATTTCTAAGAGAAAGAACTTGACAAGTTTCTTTAAGATATGTTCCTTTCCACTCATAAATGATACACAACATGGTTCCATGAGAAGCTAGATATTAATCGCTGTAATGCCTGTATGTTAAATTCTACAATATGATTTCTCAGTGTCTTCAGAAAACCTGAATAAATCTTACCTTATACATAACAAATATTATTTGGCAAGTCACATTTGCTAAAATGAAGTGCAAGTATGCCAGTGATATTGTCTGATCTGATAAATATTTATCTTGAATTGGAAATTGCTGATCTCCACAGAAATAACTATGCAGTAAGTTTTTGTCTCATACCCAGAAGAGTATGTAAGTTCTATCTTCATTACATATATCTACATCTTTCTCAGAAATCTCTTTTAGAAATAATGTCATGCAAAGTAATAGTTCTGTTATTATCAGAGGTATTAAGTAGTACAGAATAGAAACAGAAATTATTGACAGTTAGAATAGCTTTACAACCCCCACCTCCCAAACCTTCAGCTTGTGAATTAATATTTTGGAAACTAATATTAAACAAATGTAAGACTTTCTTTCCACATTGCATTGAGAAAGATCAGAAAGTAAAAAATGTTTATGAAGCTGAATATGGAAAGTTTTAATTATCATGTAATGATGTAATAGCTGACAGCCATAGTTCTATGGCATAGGTAGTAATAGATCCTGTGTCAGCAAACAATCATAAAAAAAAGATACTTTAGCATATAACACTACAGTTATTGTTAAAAAAGAAAAATGTGTTTTAATGGGTTCAGAACTCTTCACATTCTACTAGCTCAGAAACTTAGTTTAGAATTAGTTTGGATTGGAAGGGACCATTAAAGGTCATCTAGTGCAACCCCCCTGCAATGAGCAGGGATGTCTCCAGCTATATCAGGTTGCTCAGAGCCCCATCCAACATGATCTTGAACACTTCCAGGGCTGGCACATCTACCACCTCTCTGGGCAACTTGTTCCAATATTTTACTACCCTCATTGTAAAAAAATTCTTCCTATATCTAGCCTAAGTCTTCCCTCTTTTAGTTTAAAGCCATTACCTTTCATCCTATTGCAACAGGACCTGCTAAGTCTTTTTCCATCTTTCTTATAGGCCTCCTTTACATACTGAAAGGCCACAATGAGGTCTCCCTTGAGCCTTCTCTTCTGCATGCTAAACAACCCCAACTCTCTCAGCCTGTCCTCATAGGGCAGCTGGGTATTACTTAAATCTTCAGTGCATTGCTTACTTGCTGATAGCAAAATCTTGCTTTATTATTTTAATGACAATGTCTGCTGCAAGAGAAACATGTAGGAGAGCATTATGAGCTTTAGGAGAGAATTAATGAATCCTTAATATGTATAACGTGAAGTGCATTTTGTCAGTGTACTTCAGTAATGGTGGTGCCATGAATTTATAAGCAAGTACATGATATAAACTCTATAAAAAACTAATCAAGCGATAAGGACATTCTTGCAACAATTTACTTCTTGACCCGCAAAATTCTGTTAGTACTTCCAACAGAATGGAAAATACAGAAGAAAGGTGTCTGGTCAAACAGGTGGTGAACATAACATAGTTTTCTTCCAAATTTGTGAGAGCAGTTGCTCAACAACAAACCATCATTTGATGTGTTTGCGAGTACCTTTGTGATGCTTATGTCTTACTTTTTTTTTTTTGGTGAAGATATGTAATAAACCTTGCCATAAATTCATAGTGTATACAGAACTCAATTGATGATGAGGGTGTCTGACACACCAGAAGGCTGCGGCACCATACAGCGAGACCTGGACAGGCTGGAGAGTTGGGCAGAAAGGAACCTGATGAAGTTCAACAAGGGCAAGTGTAGGGTGCTGTGTTTAGGGAGGAATAACCCCATGCGCCAGTACAGGTTGGTGGCTGACCTTCTGGAGACCAGCTCTGAGGAAAAAGATCTGAGAGTCCTGGTGGACAACAGGATGACTGAGCCAGCAATGTGCCCTTGTGGCCAAAAACGCCCATGGCATCCTGGGGTGCATCAGGAAGAGTGTGACCAGCAGGCTGAGGGAGGTTACCCTGCCCTTCTACTCTACCCTGGTGAGGCCCCTCCTAGAGTACTGTGTCCAGTTCTGGGCTCCCCAGTTCAATGAAGACAGGGAACTGCTGCAGAGGGTCACAAAGATGATTAGGAGCCTGGACCATCAATTTTATGAGGAAAGGTCTTTTTAGTCTGGAGAAGAGAAGGCAGGGGAGTGATCTGATCAATGCTTACAAATACTTAAAGGCTGGGTGTCAGGAGGATGGGGCCAGTCTATTTTCAGTGGTCCCCAGTGACAGGACAAGAGGAAACAGGCACAAACTTGTATATAAGAAGTTCCACCTAAACATGAGAAGGAACTTTACTTTCAGGGTGGCAGAGTACTGGAACAGGGTGACAGAGAGGTGGTGGAGTCTCTGTCTCTGGAAACATTCAAAACCTGCCTGAACAAGTTCCTGTGAAACCTGCTCTAGGTGGACCTGCTTTGGCAGAGGAGTTGGACTAGATGATCTCCAGAGGTCCCTTCGAACCCCATGTCATTCTGCGATTCTGTGATGTATCGGCCCGGAGACAAAAGTATAGCAATCTTGTAGGAATAGACACAGCAACAGACAAAACACCCCATTTCTTGTATCAGGTGAAGCACTTTGCAAACACCACATTTTCAGGCACAAATATAGTCATTAGTCTTTTCTCATTGCTGGTCATAGCATATAAATATGGAGAGAATGCCAGAGAGTTCCTGGATTAGTTGTGCAATTTTTCAGTAGTTCCTGCAAGCAGAGTCATTGGTACTGGTACTTTCTGACTTTGCCTATTAATCCAAACATTTATTTTTGTCAGAGTTTAAGAGTAGGATGTGTATGAGATCTGATGTCTTTAAACTGATAACATATGCTTTCTGGAACAGGTAGCTTGTCACTAACTGTATACCTTTGCTGGGGGAAAAAAAAAGCAAACCAGCCCTAAGTGAAATTGATAAAACATATCAACAAAAATGCCAAATGTTTGCATACATTTCCTGATGCATTTTTTTCTGATACAAAGTGAAAGGTCTGACTTGGTCCAGCAGTGGGTTATCAGTTTTAATTTGTTTCCATACATTAGTCTTTCTGGCAACATACCAGCTATTTGCAGTTGTCATCTGAATTAAAAAGGTAATGATTCATTTTTTGGTCATGGGACTGACAGTATCACTGCAGAGCAGAGTTTTATCATGGGCAGTACATAGGTCATTTGCCCTAGAGGTCTTAATGAGAAAAATAACAAATGAGAGGCAACACCAACCTGCTGCAGCTCTGCCAGGACAGTGTTAGAGACACCCAATGGAAGATGGTGTCCTCTGTGTCCTCCCACCTCCATTGCCTCCCACCAAGGAGGATTGCCACAGGCACCAAATAAGCTCACCATTCAGAGAAAGGGAAAACAAAACATTTACAGCCAGTGGCTCCAAAAAATGACATCCTGTTTTACTGTTACAGGACCTTCCCCCTGCCACATACGTGTGGGAGGTGGATCTCCAAAGGCAGAGACACATTTCTAAATTCAACTTCTTGCCCTAGTAGACATATATTTGTTCCCAAACTTTGCAGAAAATCTGTATCTTTCTGGATACTGGAGGAGTAAATACCACACTCATTCAAGTTGCACTTCTGAAAAAAAGAAGGAAAAAAGAAAGAAAAAGAAAAGGAATTTTTGAAAGAAAAATACAGATTAAAAAAACCCAGAAGTATAAGAATGTGACATCCTGGTTTCTAAATT
This sequence comes from Calidris pugnax, assembly GCF_001431845.1. Lineage (NCBI taxonomy): Eukaryota > Metazoa > Chordata > Aves > Charadriiformes > Scolopacidae > Calidris > Calidris pugnax. Next base: position 3,142,847 of record NW_015090926.1, read on the forward strand.
GGAAAGGCATGGATTTGATGGATGGACCACTCATGGATAAGGAAGTTCCTAGATACCTTCACTCAAATGGTTGCGGTCAATGGCTCAATGACCAAATGTTTACCAGTGACAAGTGATGTTCCTTGGGGCTTGATAACTGGGACCAGTGCTGTTTAACATCTTTGTTGGAGACATGGAAAGAGGGATCGAGTGCACCTTCAACAAGTTTGCTGATGAACCAAGCTGTGTGGTGTGGTCAACATGCTTCAGGGTAGGGATGTCATCCAAAGGAACGTAGACAAGCTTGAGAGCGGGCCCATGCAAACCTCATGTAGTTCAACCAGGCCACGTGCAAGGTCCTGCACGTGGGTCATGACAATCCCAAGCACAAATACAGGTCGGGTGGAGAATGGATTGAGAGCACCCTGAGGAGAAGGACTTGGAGATACTGGTGGATGAGAAACTCAACATGACCTGGCAATGAGTCCTAGCAGCCCAGAAAGCCAACCACATCCTGGGCTGTATCAAAAGAAGTGTGGCCAGCAGGCCGATAGAGGTGATTCTGCCTCTCTACTTTGCTCTGGTGAGACCCCACCTGAAATACTGCATCCAGCTCTGGTGCCCCGAACATAGGGAGGACATGGACCTGTGGGAATGGGTCCACTGAATGGCTGTGAGGAGGATCAGAGGTCTGGAGCAGCTTTTCTACAAAGACAGGCTGAGAGAGTTATGGTTGCTCAGCCTGAAGAAAAGAAGGCTCTGGGGAGTCCTAATAGCAGCCTTCCAGTACCTAAAGGGGGCCTACAGGAGACATGGGGAAGGACTCTTTACGATGGAATGTAGTGGTAGGATGAGCGGTGATGGTTTTAAACTGAAGGAGGGGAGATTTAGGTTGTATATCAGGAAGAAATTCTTTAGTGTGAGGCTGGCGAGGCACTGGAATGAGGTTGTCTAGAGAAGTTGTGGATGCTGCTTCCCTGGAAGTGTTCGAGGCCAGGCTGGATGGGGCTTTGAGCAACCTGATCTAGTGGAAGGTGTCCCTGCCCGTAGCAGGGGAGTTGGAACTTGTTGATCTTTAAGGTCCCTTCCAACCTCAACCATTCTATGATTTTATGATTCTAATATTTATTGCACTTTTTATAGCTTCCATGGACTACTGCAGTTTTAGATGGATAAGATGGGTATTTGCAATAACTCCTGGCATATATTTATTTCACCTTAAAACATTCAATTTTATTATATAAATCAACACTTGGGAATACAAATGCAAATATATTTGCAAGAAATACAGTATTTGAGGACCACTGGCCTACAGTCTGTGCTGACGGTGTGTAAGCTAGTGGTACAAAGCTCCCACAAGTCATGCTTATTTGCTTAAGATTATGCAAGCAAAACTGTCACGAGTGCCTGTAATGATAGAAAGGCATGAAGAACAACTATTATAATCAAATTGTCCTTGGGCACATGAAGGACAGGGAGGTGATCCAGGACAGCCAACATGGCTTTACTAGGGGCAGGTCCTGCCTGACTAAACTAGCGGCCTTCTATGATAAAGTGACTAGGTCAGTAGATAAGGGACAACGTATGGATGTGATCTATCTAGATTTCTGTAAGGCCTTTGACACAGTCCCCCACAACATCCTGATTGCCAAATTGGAAGGGTACGGATTTGATGGGTGGACTGTTCAGTGCATAAGGAACTGGATAGATGGTCACATCCAGAGGGTGGTACTCAATGGCTCAAAGTCCAGATGGAGACCAGTCACAAGTGGTGTTCCTCAAGGTGCCGTGCTGAGGCCAATACTGTTTAACATTTTTATCAATGATATAGACAGGGGGATTAAAGGCACCATCAGCAAGTTTGCGGATGATACCAAGCTGTGTGGTGTTGTCGATACACCAGAGGGATGGGATGTCATCCAAAAGGACCTGGACAGGCTGGAGAGGTGGGCCCAGGGGAACCTCAGGACGTTCAACAAGAGCAAATGCAAGGTTCTGCACCTGGGCCGGAACAATCCTCACCATCAGTACAGGCTAGGGGGTGAGGTATTAGAAAGCAGCCCTGAGGAAAGGGACTTGGGGGTGCTGGTGGATGAGAAGCCGGACATGACCAGTTAGTGTGCAGTTGCAGCCCAGAAGGCCAATCGCATCCTGGGCTGCATCAAAAGATGCGTTGCCAGCAGGTCCAGAGAGGTGATTCTGCCACTTTACTCTGCTCTGGTGAGACCTCACCTGGAGTACTGTGTGCAGGTCTGGAGCCCTCAATATAAGAAGGACATGGACCTGATGGAGAGGGTCCAGAGGAGGGCCACAAGGATGATCAGGGGGATGGAGCACCTCTGCTACGAGGACAGGCTGAGGGAGCTGGGGTTGTTCAGCCTGAAGAAGAGGATGCTCCGGGGAGACCTAATAGCGGCCTTCCAGTACCTGAGGGGGCTACAGGAAAGCTGGGGAGAACCTGTTTAGAAAGGCCTGCAGTGACAGGACAAGGGGAAATGGCTTCAAGCTGGAGGGGAACAGATTTAGACTGGAGATGAGGAGAGGGTTCTTCACTGTGAGGGTGGTGGAGCACTGGAACAGATTGCCCAGGGAGGTGGTTGAGGCCCCTTCCCTGGAGATATTCAAGGAGAGGCTGGTCTAGTTGGGGGTGTCCCTGTTGACTGTGGGGAGGTCGGACTAGATGACCTTTGGAGGTCCCTTCTGGCCTGGGCAATTCTATGATTCTATAAGAATTGCTCTGACAATTGGGGAATCTTTATCCACTTTCTGTTACCTTCATAGAAGTACTACTATCCCAAGCAACATAAAATGCAAACAGTGACTAATAGCAGTAGGCACCATTACTTTTAAATCACAATTTATGCTGTAATTCCCTGTTGCAAGTAAGATGGAATTTAACATTTAATTTAGGAAAAGTGTTAGATACTATCCTAGTACTAAGCTCTAAATCCTCTGTCCTTCAAGCTATTTTGAACTGACAGATTTTAAACCTATGCTGCATGCAACTATTTAAATATAGGCAGATGTCTTGCTTTTGCTGTGAGTTGGGCTGTTTCTGCATTAACTTCTGTCATTTTCTCCATTGGTTTTGCTGAACCAGTACACCAGTGTAGTAAGCAGAGAATGTCTGAATGCATACAGGGACCTAAGTTGCACAGTGACTCAGAAGGTTCAATTTTCATGGAAATATTCAACACATATTCATGGCATAAGTGTTGTCATGGTTTTTGGCCAGATTAGCCAATCACAATGACAGATGGTCCCTCCCTGCCCCCTCTAAGAAAAAGGGAGGACAGGAAGAGATAGAAGATATTTATGAGTTTAGAAAAAAACTAAACTACTTTAATGAAAATATTAATAAATAATGAAGTAATAAATAATAATAAGAAAAGAAAAAAAGGGAGAGGAGTGAAGTATACAGTATATGCAAAACTGTATCAAGTTTCCAGGATGACGATCACATCACCAGGGAGGGGGGGGGGGGGGAGTATACAATATGTACAAAACCGTTTCAAACTCTCAGGATGATGATCACATCACCAGCAGCCACAGGGTAAAGTCCCAGAATGGACTCGGTGATGAACTGGAGCTGGATTCTGGATCTGGAGTCTAAGATCCAGATCAGGATGCTAAGATCGGGATCAAAGGCAGACGAACAGACAGGGTCCTCCTCGGACGCTGGCCATTGAAGAAAGAGAGTTGACGCATTGATTCCTTGGCTTTTTTACTGAACATGATGCAGATGGGATGTGATACCCTGTTGGTCAGTTTTGGGTCACCTGTCCTGTCTGCTCCTCTCTGCAGGTGTGACCCCTCTGCGCTTTTCTGCTTCTGACCCTCCGATGGGGCAAATAACAAAGTTACCTGACCTTGGTTGTTATAGCAATAAGCAAGGGCCTCTCTGCAAACCATTCCTTGGTATAATCAGGTCTTATCGCTATGAGAGTTAACAGTTTCTGAACAAGATGTTAATTTCAGACTTTAGTTAGTTAGAAGAGGCCCAGCTAAAAGAGTAAAATTACTGAACAGAAGATTAGTTCTGTTTTACCTCAAACCAGGACAAGTGTATACTGTTTTTATAGAAGAGTTGTACTGTAAAGTTAACATTACATTTAGAGGCAGACATCATTATTAAGTTATTATTATTATGTTAGTGAAAATAGTATTGTTTGTGAGAACTGTTGCTTTTCACGAGAGTTGAAGATGAACTTTTAGTTTGTTATCTTGATTTTCCTTGAGAAATGTAGGAATTCAGCCATATTGTACCATTACATATTTTTGCTCATGTTGGATAACTGAAAATAAGGGTTTTGTTCAAGATAGATACCTACTAACGAATGTCTGCAAAGAACAAAGAGAAAATAGAAGATATTCTCTTTGGATTGTATTATATTTAAGCAATCTGGTTTCATCACACTAAAAGATGGCCTACCCAGGTATCAGCAGTCTTCACCCAGCATTCTGTCAGTGATAAATGGTTCAACTAGGAAGTTAAGTTTAATTGGATTTTGATTTTCTTTTATGCAAAAACAGTTAAATTATCTTGCTGCCAAATCAATAACTGTCAATTGTCGATGTCACTTTCCTTGAAAAAGCCTCAAACTAGAATTCCATGTGTAATAGACAACATGTTAAGTAAACAGTGTTAACAACTTCAGAGATCCATTATGTTAATATATTGCTCTTTCTGCCTTATCAGACAGAATGAAGTGAACTGAGAAGTTTTTCATATATTAACTGTAAATTACACTTAGCTCAGCTAATAAAATTTTATTGTCACAGAACTGTTTTCCACTTCACATGCATTTGGGAGATTGAAATGTAAATTATTGTAAGCTACCTCTCTCTCGTTATAGATGTCTGAGCAAATGAAATTTACATGATTGAAAAAAATGGAAGTATTCTCTGGGGATACCAAGAGCTATCACTTTTCCTACCATAATCATGGAATTTCAGAAGTAGAAAAATATAGAGAAAAGCAACCTTAATCTTCTTTGTGGACTGTGTAATTCCACTTCTACTTACTAAGGTTTCTCAGAAATTAATATTCCTCTGATTTGTTTTCATGTTGGTTATAGAAGCTAGCCAATAAGTTGCACTTCTTTAAAGTCATAATAACAATGTTGAAAAGGTAATTAAAAACATCATACTGCTGCACTATATAATAGTTAATGGTTTAAAATAAATATGCATCTGTTCTTACTCCATTTTAGTCCAAGCATGGTGCAGGTGAAGTCAGTGTAAGTCTGTATCAGTGAGAATCTTGCTTTTGAAAAGCAGTGGAGACTGTTTTGCAGAATATACTTTAGATATAGGGCCACACACATTAGTACATGTGTAGTAACTGTGTAATAATTATGATAGTGAACTTAAGTAAGACCTCTTGGCAAATAAAAGACTTTAAGGTTATTGTAACGATGGAAAATACATTTTACAAGCGATAAATAAACACCCCCACTGTAATGAACAAATCTTTCTTAATTATAAATATTTTGTGCTATTTATACATGCAAGTTATCTTGCTCCCTTCTCTATTGATGCTGTTTCTTCATGCCATGTATTCCATACTGCTTATTTCAAGTACAAAGTGATAGGTGCAATTTTTCCAGGGATAGAGCTGTATTGAGAATACTGCACAGCCTCAATTTATTTCTTACCTTTTGCTTTTTTTTTTCTAATAATGTGAACACTCAGCCAATCGGCAACAATTAATGTAAACTTCCTGTTACAGTAAAGGAAAATACCTAGGGCCTGCAGTTCTGTATGCCACACCTTGTCACAGTAGTTGAGCCTGGGACCTCAAGGTGCAATCCCAAACCCTGGGAGAGGCATATAGGCAATGAAGAACGTTTGGACAATTAGGCAGGTTTCAATAACACCAGGAAGAAACAATTCACTGAGTGAAGAATTATCAGAAACCTGTTCAGGATAAAGCTAGCTACAGCTAGCCAAAGAGGAAATGCTGAAGATGAAAGAGTGCCATAAATTCTTTTCTAATGCAGGCTAAAACCTATCTGTAAGACACCACTACTTTTTCTTTCAGAAATAGGTAGGACATTGCATCTCCTAAAAGAAAGCACCACATGGTCTGAGTTTGGTTTATTTATCCAGCAGTAAAGTTAAGAATCTGATCTAATGATCCAAACAACCAGCACAGAGCAGGCCTAAATCTGGAACTTGTTTATGACTTTTATTCAAAGGAAAATTTATACAATGTACAGAAACAATCTAGTGGAAAATTATCTTCCAACACTGAGGTACTGGAATAACTCAGAGTTTCAGCAGAAAAAAATATCTGTGTGAGATGCAAGAGATGCTAAAGGCTGAACTTCTCTAGTCTTTCAGGTAAATATTGTTCAGTAAATGTAAATAAGAAATAAATTACTTCAGGAGTTCTTCCAGCCCAAACCTTTGGTGCCTCACAAAAGCTTTTGCTGAGTCCTAGTTCTGCATTAACATGCTCTACAGACAGCTGTCAGTTCTGTTACCTGAGCATTTTGTTGGATCTTGCAATGAAGACACTGACATGTTTGATATGTACAACATAAAGCACAATTTTCTTTTACCAGTGGAAATCTTCTCTGAGATGAATACTGTAGGACCATTTCTAGCCTACTTGTTACTACTACTGATAAGGGGAAGGGCTATAAGATCTTCATGGTTTCCCTCAAATGTCTTCAGTACTCGAATTAATTAAAAAAATTCTGTATTACTAGATTTTTGATTTGTAGATGGCATGCAGACACTTTAAGGAAAATGTTTGAAATTTAAATTTGCTGGCTAATTGCATTCACCACCTGGCATTCTTTGTGTCTCCTTTTTTGGCTGAAGGAGGCCAGAGCCAGTTCATCCCCTCAGGCTGAAGAAGAAATTGAAAATATTGTATTTCCAATGAAATGTAAAAAATTTCTCTTCCTCATATATTCACAAATGGATTTCCCTTATGAATGTAAAGCTTTGCCAGTCTAAAGTACATTAATAAGGAGTAAGTACCCAAATGTAGAGGAGGTTATAGTATTTTCAGGGCTGAAGGTTAACTAGGCTATATTGCAAATACACCTTAAAAATGTACTAAAATCATAGAATCAAAGAATCATAGAATCATATAATGGTTTGGGTTGGTAGAGACCTTAGAGATCAGCTAGGTCCAGCCCCTCTGCGATAGGCAGGGACACCTTCCACTAGACCATGAAATGAATTATTTTGCAGTAAATAGTTCAGATCATTAATTAATAATCTGCTGAATGCATAAGTTTTTTGACATAAATTTAATCACATTCTGAAATTTCACTATAGTCTTCCAGTTTTCATGGCTATGACTTTTCCAGTATAATGGTGGGCTTTTTTATGAGTCCTCATGAGACTTCAGCATGTCTACAGAGAAATCTGATAATCTGTCTTGTCTGTATGTTCTGTGCCAGAGGAAAAATAAAAACAACCCACTACTTTTTAATGTTAATAAGTATCATTATTACAAATACATCATGACTCTCTGAATCTTCAGTGGTACTTTGAAAGGTACTATTCATAGAGAAAGGTACTCTATTCATATAGAAAATCATGTGTCATGACAGTGTTCAGAAGATCCTTAAAGGTACGGATTTTATAATTTTATTAACTTTTTATGGCAAAATTTATTTGGCACTTTTAAAAGTATTTTTCCTCCACCTTTTTCCCTTCTTTTTTCTTTTCTTTTGTTTATAATTTAATGTTCTATTTGAGATTATCCCCTGCACTGAAGTACTTTATCACTTAAAATCCGCCCAAATTCACTTTATGGTGTTTGAAAAATTTACAAACAATCTAAAATAAAACTATTTCTACGAAAACTTTTATTTAGATCTTAAAACATCTGAAAGATGTTTTCGTCACTCTCTTTGTTCAGCTGCTATTGATCTTCCTCTGAAAGAAGCCGTGATTTTGCCTCTACACCCATCTAAAATTGCCTTGTGTAGCCAGATTCATGTTGAGAGCATTCAGAGCAAGATGAGGTTTATCTCTTTAGAGACATTTGAAAATTCTTCCTTACCATGGTGAAATATGGAGACATGAGATCTATCTTTACACAAGTATTATAGACATTGAGTTTTGTGTGTTAAAACATTAGCAGCTGCTAAATGCTGAAAGCAAGTACAGATTACATACATTGCTTAATGTTTTCATGTCAGATTGCTGGAAAGATCAGTATTTAGCAGATAGGTCCGGAAAACACAGGTATCATGCAAATACGTCCCATATTTCCCCTTCATGTTTCCATTATCAGAACATGTGATATGGCCACCATACAGATGACCAAGAAGGCCAACAGCATCCTGGCCTGTAACAGGAACAGTGTGGTGATTAGTACTTGGCAGGTGATCTCCCCCCTGTACTCAGCACCGGTGAGGCCCCACCTTAAGTATAATGTCCAGTTTTGGGCCCCTTCCCACATTGAGGTGCTGGAGCAGGTCCAGAGAAGGGCAACAAAGCTGGCGAAGGGTTTGGAAAGTAAGTCTTTGGTGGAAAGGCTGAGGGAGTTGGGCTTATTCAGCTTAGAGAAAAGGAGACTGAGGGGAGACCTTATTGCTCTCTACAACTATCTGAAAGGAGGTTGTAGAGAAGTGGGGGTTGGTCTCTTTTCCCAAGTCATTGGCAGTCGGACAAGAGGAAATGGCCTCCAGTTGTGCCAGGGGAGGTTCAGATTGGATGTTAGGAAAAAATTTTGCACTGAAAGGGCTATTAAGCATTGGAATGGGCTTCCCAGGGAAGCAGTTGAGGCACCATCCCTGGAGGTATTTAAAAGATGGGTAGACATAGTGCTTAGTGCCGTGGTTTAGTGATGGTTTTTATTAGAGTTAGGTTGATGGTTAGACTAGATGGTCTTAAAGGTCCGTCCAACCTAGACAATTCTATGATTCTATGATTCTGTGTTTCTATGTAGCTGTCTAGAAGGACCTAGAGAAGAAAGAAGTATGAGTTAGATGAGTCTTTTGCTTTTTCTGTGAGAAATTACATACATGCTCAAGCCTGTAGCAGATTTTGTGACATCACTACTTACAAAATAAAAGAGGTTTTACCTAGCTGATGCCTTTAGTTGAATGCTTTGGCAAAAATAAATATAATTTGAGAGTGAGTTAAAAAAAAAAAAAGAAAAGAAGAGAACCTCTGTGGCCTTGTCTGTATTAGGCTGTTTTTAGTAGACTGAAAAAGCAGATTTAGAACATAAGCTAGCGTTTAGAGGTGCTTGCAAAGTGAGATTTTCACACGTTGGCATCACTCAGAACCCAGTCCCAGACCTGGACCTTTCTGGGACAGGCCACTAAAGAACAGTGTAAAAAGATGTTCTTCACTGGGAAGATCTTAAAACCTCTGTCTGGTCAGCAGTCAAGGTTTGGCATTAAGAGACTCCACAAACGCCCTCTATTTTCCCAGATCTTTGTCATTACCACTCTTTCTCAGTGTAACTCAATACCTTGTAAAAGTTCCAGGTGGCCTCTAACAGGCATAAGTGGAACATCAGTAGCATGTACACCTTGCTGTTGGCTCACTGCCAAAGTCTACATCTGATTTTGTAAGACACTGTTTGTAAGCTTGAATTTCCACCATCCCATACTTTGTAAAATCACCTGCCCTTTGCAAAGTGAATTTAACAGATATTAAATACTTCTAAAGCAGACTGATAATGTATTTGCCACACAATTAATTTGTTTCATACCACTTTAATTGTTATAAATTTGAGGCCAAAAATAACAAGCCATCAGACTTCATGCTTTCACATTTGGGCAGCTCTTACATAAAGGTCTATAGGGTGGGATGAATGCTTGTTCTATGTGAGTTAGAAGCTTATTAAATCCTTGAGCCTACTCACCATTGGAATCTTTTCCAATACTATTTGATCCTGAAGATGAATAGCGATGCATGGTAGTATAACAAGACAATTCCCAAACACGCCTCCCCCTGCTTCCCAAAACAAATCCTGTGATGATAATAACAGAAATCAATTCTATAGTATGAATACAGTAGAAATTGAGCGTCTTTGGCACACATCAAAAAAAGCACTTAGCAATTGACTTCAGAAAATGGTTAACTGAAAATCTATTGTAAGCGCTAGCTCAGAAATGCTAGAGGCAACTTGAAGAGATGCAGCAAGAAATAATATCCTTGCTTTTTTTAGGACAGCTTGTACTTTTAACTTCTGAGAGCTTTCTTAAGATACGGTTCATGAATTATATTTTTCTTTCAGAGGTTGATGAATGTGGACATTGAAGGCATAGTGTCTTCTTATTTGCATGAATATTTTTCTGAAAGTGGGAACTTTACTCTTGCGATGTTCCATTAGCATTTAGGCTTCTCAAAGTTCTAAGTCAATTAGAATCTTCTTTGTTGCACATTTTAAAAATAGCTTATTAGATTTATTACCTAATCGTCTCTTTGTTATTGTTACAGAGAATCAAGTGTTTGCTTTTAAAACATTTATTCTATTTGATTTTCACTAAATCCTCCTAAAGGCAGGTCCCGTATAGTTCATTTTAGCAGTCTTGTGGGCAATGGACCCAGTCTTGCAAACCTTGTTGAGGAAGCTGGTGATCATTGCAACTTTATGGAAATCTCAGGATCAAGCCTTTATTATAAAATAGATTTCATATTTCCAATAGCAGGTTTTTTTCAGAGTCTAAAAATAGAAGAAAGTGTTGCTGAGAATCAAAATGATACAAGAATAATATAGGATTTATTCCTTTGATTCTTTTTTTGCTTGGTCGAAGGTAATGTTTTCTTGTTTTCTATCTGTAATAATTAAGTATAAGATTTCTAGGCATGTATCTAGAAGGTCATTATGGCTTTATAATACATTATTTATCTAAAAGATTTTAACCACCTGTCCACAAACTGAAACTTTCTTAAAAGGAGATTTTATAAAAAGAATGCATTAAAATTTCTGTACACATGTAATTGGGACTGACTTGCTAGCTCCCTGCTGATGCCTTTATGTAGTGTGTCACTGAAACTCATACACCTATGGGAGAGAACTCACAGTTTAGGACTTCAATTTGCAGAACTATCTGTAGGGGTTTTTGACTTCTAATACTCAAGTAGTAATACCAGTGCAATACTTTTGCAACATGTAGTATTTTGGTGCAAAAAGTTCTTGATGACTAAATATTCCCTGTTTTACAAGACAAAATCTGTAGTTTCCAAGAGAATAACACAGACAAGTTTATAATTTATTTTCCTTCAATTTGACCTCTTGTTTATACCTTGTCTGCTTCCAGATTCCTCATATTATTGTTCAGTGTAATGAGAGACATGTTAATAATGTTAACAGACCTCAGCTACACATTTGTTCAGTGTGTTGCAGAGTTTACAGTACATGGTATATAACTACTGAAGAACAATTCAGTATCCCTTTGGTCTTCCCTCCTGTAAGCAAGCATCACCCAGAGAAGTGAATAAAGTACTCTCTGATCTAAGATCTCTGCAATCACACAGAGCAATGTGTCACTTAGGACACTAACAGAAAGCAAAAATTATAGCTGGGGGCTTGCAAGACATCTGGAACTGACTTTTTACAACTTCATTGGAAGAGAAAATTCTGGAGAAGAGGACAATCTCTCTTTTTCTCCACTCTTCTTCCTAACCTTCTGGCCTTTCCTCTGGCATTAATACTTACTCTGTGTCAGCAGTGTCCCCTGGGACATTTCCTTTGCAGTCACATTGAAAACAAACAAAACGCCTCGTCACTCTCAATTCCAGGTTCTTTAGCAATTTATTTAGTGACATTATTTCTTACAGGTGACTATGTTACTATGAGATAATCTGTTAGCGCAAAAGAAGACTCTATTTGCCACTCTTTTTGCCAACAGAATATCAAGGCATTAGTGGTGATGAAGGGTTTGGCTAGGGACAAGAAATCAACAAAGACCCTACAAATCCTCCCTGCCTCCTCCTATTGTTAAGTGTCCCACTGCTGCTGCAAGACAGGTTCCTTTGAACACACATAGAATTGATGTAGGCTATGCTTTTTCTACTTGCTCAGACCCTCCGGTGTGTCAGGATTACTGGTGCGTATGTGTGGTGTTTACATGACACAGGATCCGGTCTTACTGAGGGTGCTATTGAGCTTGCTCCTTGGTCCTTGGTTCATTCATGAACCCCAGCTGAACTGTACGTAAAACAGCAATTGCTATATGAGGTGTTTAAAAGAGGAATATATATTTTCTAGGAAATGTTTCACAGTTCCTGGCAATATTGTGTATAACTGTGATATACATAGCTACATAAGATACAAAAGTAGGTATATGAAAATTATATCAAAGCTATGGAAAGAAACTTAAAGTGAAAATATTTTTGGTTTGGTGTGGCTTAAAATAATAAGCTGAAAGAAATATTTTGCTTTTTCTTTTCAGGAGTTGTATGGCCCCTCTGAATACATTTTAGAAAATAGGTCCCATAAAAACTTTAATTCCGTTTTTGCAGGTTAATTATTTTCTCAGGACTTGGACAACCATTAATGTATTTGGAAGTTCACATAGCCTCAAGTAAAAGACTAGGTTATTAGTTTTGTTCTAATGATTCATTAAGGCCACGTTAAAAAAGTGGGGCCTGCTTCCTGGCTCCCATGCAATAAACTGATGTCTTAGACACATGGTGACTCGTTATGCTGGCAGCATATCTGACAGCAGGTAACACCAGGGCAAGTATCAGGTAAAGGCAGTCTGCAGTACCAGGCAAGGTGGTTATACTGGGGAGCAGGGATAACAGCTCACACTCCCCAGAGTCAGGCCCTACCCTCATGTATTGACTAGCTGAACTATACAGGGGGACAGCAATTAAATAAATTGAATTCTTTTATCTGTAGCTCTATACTGTACGTAGCAGAGGAAGGGTTAGCATAGAATGAATATTCCTGCTTAACAAGATAAATCCGGTCATTTTAATGAACTCTTCTACAGAGACAAACTAAGATATGAGATAACTCCTGTTTGTTCATTATGCTAATTAAAAAAGAGCACCTCTGGCCTTGTGAAAACAAAACTGATTAAAGCAAATTCAGTAAGTCAACTTGGAGTTGTGAAGTACAAATTGTACAGAGCACACAATGGACATTAAGTCAAAAATGAACAGTGTTTTTATCAAGAAGTGAATTTGGCTTTGGGCTTGCCTGTGACTTTTCCTGACTCTTACGTATTAAATACATATGGGATATGGAAATTCAAGAAGCGGAAATTCATTGAACAAGCATAAAAAAAAATCTCAGTTTAATTAAAATAAGCAGAGTAGATGACCTCCTTCCACAAGAAAAATATTTTAACCAGTTTACTCTCTTTGCAGGTATTTATTCCAGTTTAAGTATTGATCCAGATCAAGTATTGATACAGATCAAGTATTGATAATAAGATCATTATTCCACTTTGGTTGTGAATGGAGAAAATGTTAAGTTCTACTCAAATCGTGTCATACTGTGTATGACAAGCTTTTAGGAAACCAATTTTTCTTCTCTCAGAGTTTTGTCCATTTCATGACATTCTTGGGAATTTCTGGGAATTTCTTTTTTGTTTATTCGACTTTTATATTACTTTTAAGATACATATTTATTTGTGAAAGAAAATTAAAGAACATTCTAACGGACTTTTGATAAGAAATTTCAATTATGTTTAAGGAAGAAATGGTGGACATTGAATATTTTTTCTTTCTGAAGGCTAATAAGTTTGAAGGCTGTCTACAATTAAAATTGCTTCACAATACCTGTGGGTTTTACATTCTACACTGATATATACTTCTGAAATATTGGATGAACTATAGTATATCTGCACTAAAATATACACATGCATGCATGTGTATATTAGTGTTAAGATGAATTAAAGAACCACTTTTGTCATTTTATGACCTATGATAAAAACACAGAAAGATATGATGCACCACAAAGTGGCAGACCTTTCTTACTCAAGCTGCATTGAACAAATTGTGGCTGTAATTGTAGCTATAGCAATATTAGCTGTCTTACAGTGACTTTGGTCACCAACAGTCAGTATTGGAGTAAATCCATTTAGGACAGAGTTTAGCAGAATAAAAGAACTTTACTTTTTATATCCTAATCTGGCTGTAGACAAGAGTAAAGGAATCACGCTGATTTCGTCAGCTTTGCCAGCAGTATTTGATTCTGGTGACTATACAGTTCTGTTGATCTCCCTGTAGTACCTTGCAGGGATAGAGCATTTCTGAAATGCTTAAGGCTATCAATTAAGTTCCCAGAGCCACAATTTACAGAATATGTCATTTCAGTGAGTAATTCTTCTATTCAGAATTCCTAGAATATATGGATGTAAAAAAAAATAATATAAAAATCTCATGTTGTCTTTGATTTTTAACCAGAATTTGGCAAAATTCAGTAGCAGCAAACACCTAATCCTGCAATGAGACCATAATTCTCAGTATTAAGCTATATTTAAGTCGAAAACAGAAGTATCAATGTTAATAGCACTACGTATGTGTGTCCACAATTTATACCTCCATTTTCAGAATGCCAGTTATGGGAACAGTTCTCAGACATATTATGCAGACCAGTATCATGTTTCTCTATTATTTATTCCCTAATTTGAGGTTTTATAGGTGGTTCTATCTTTTTTTCAGGCAATAAAAAATAGTTTCACACAGGCAGTAACTGAATATCTAACTACCTTTGCTGATGATCACATTTGTAGTTCCAGTGTAGTAAAATGATTGGAAAAATTAAAGTTTAATTTTGTCTGTGTATGTAGAAATTCCACAGAAGAAAAGCAAGTTGTTCCGTCAAAACACTAGGTTGGCATGGAGGGAGAGTCTCAAAAGTTCTTTTCTTCAAGATAAGAAAGTAATAGATAAGGATTGAAATAATAGACTGAATAGTTAACCCAGAAGTAATGAGAAATAAATCACATTTCTTAAGACCTTATTCTTTATTTGACACCTAGTACTTCTATTTACTTTTTATATTTCCTTAAAACAATTTAAAAATAGTGATGAGGATTCACTCATAGGACACTGAAGATATGTCTTCAGCTTCCCTTTTTTAAGCAACAGATAAGCTAGTTGGAGCTATTCAAATTATGATTAGTCTAAGTCAAATTTAATTACTTTGATGACTCTTGGTAAAATTATTTTGATATTTCGGTTGCTCCAACAATGCTATTTTGGCTTGTGGATGTTTGCCCGTTACAAAAATGTATAGCTAGCATCTCCTGATAATCCAAAAAGATTGCTGACAACATGTAAAGGACAGAAACTCAATATGTTTAGGTCTGCTGGAAAGTGAAGGTTGATTAGATATGTACATAAATCCCAGAAACATTTTGAGAACAATGGTTTTTTTTTGTTTGTTTGTTTTTATTCTTTGACCTTCCTGATGTAAGCAACATTTGAAAAGGGCAACAAGTTGATGAAGATGGAAAAATCGTCCCAGTACTGCTCAAGATAAAGAAGTGTCATACACTTAATCAGCTTTTCATGCATAAGATACAGGAAAAGCCTCAGAGGCCAATGAGATAAATTCTATATTTTAAAATACCATGTGATGCTCTCCTTCTAAAAATGTGGGTTTATGATTAATTCCACATTGGAAAAAGAGGATATGAAAAAGAAGTAACATATGTAGTATTTACCAAAAAGATCAATATAAGGGCAGGTATTATTGTATAAAATCACATAATTACTTCTGGAAGAAGCTTTTTGGGCTTGTCATTGGTACACAGGGACCTGTACAGAGAGAGATGGTCTATTTGGAGGTAGAAAAAGGTTTTAATGCCTTTCATTTCTCAAGTTTCTGACACAGAGGCAATCTGTTCTTCTGGGGGAAAGACATGTCTCTTATTAGTCATTAACTAATGTAGAACATTTCCTTGCAACTACTAATAAAATTCTCATTAATGACCGTTACCTTGGTACCTTATTTTTTTCTTTAGGGCTTTTTCTTGGTAATATAATGGATCTTGGATGGAATATGTATTTATAGAAAAAAAAATCATACTAAGTGTTTATGAAAAATGAAGGAGTAACATCACTTTGAGTAAGACATTTTTTATAACCGAACCCTATTTAAACTTTGTTGCATCCTAGAATGTCAATATACCTGATTTTGATTTAAAAAAATAATAAATATTTCTAGGTCTATTGTAAACAAAATTTTTAAACAGCATATGGTTTGTGACAGATAATTATCATTGTTATTTTTCTGTATTGTTCTCCAATAGATCTGTGAAAAATTTAATGAATAGTGAATTTGGTATAAAAGATTAATTTCTGGGGGAGTTAAAACAATAAAGATTTGCAAATAATTTGGGCAAAATAAAAATCAAACCTTTTTAAACACTAGCATATATAATTTGGATGTTTTTAAACAAAATGTTTTTCGTTCCAGAAATGTTGAGATATTTTCTCTTGAAATTCTACACCAAAGCTTTTAGGATTGCACCTCTTCATTACACTTCATTACATGCAAGACCAACATAAGTTAAAGGATAGTGTTAAAAACTTGGAATGCCACACGGATTAAAAGAAACACATTAAGATGGTTGGAAACAATATATATTTCTTTTTAATATAAATCCAGGCATTGGAAAGATTCAGTTTTAATTTATGCTCCATTGCTCCCTTATTCCTTATATTTGAATAAGGAAATCTTGTCTCCTTTGGAGTCTTAATCATGGAGAAACTTGTCATGCATTGCACTGAAGAAGTAAGCAACCAAAAAAAAATGCAATGCCAGTGACCATGCAAAAGGTAAAAAGTAAAGGGAGCAATTGGAGTAAAGAACTGAAAACCCTATTAGAGATTTATTTTATTAGAATATGAATAATGTTTAAGTTGTAATTCATAAGGTATTGTCATGAAAAGAACTGGAAAAGCTTTGTGCAATAATATCCTAAGGGGATTCAGAAATATCTATAGTAGAAGGTGAACAGAAGTTGCGCTCTTATGTCTCTTTTTTTGGTAATGTTACTAATCAAAAATTGCGGTTATTATCAGATTGGGGGAAAAAAAAAAAAGTTGTATCATTTTGTACAGCAGGAAGGCAAATGCCAGAACCATACAGAACGAGCTGCAGCTGGAGCCCTCATCAGAAAGTGTTTTGAACAGGTGGCAACACAGCACTGGTTGGAAGAGTCCATGAAGTCCCCGAAGAACACATGCACGTGCTGTGGACAGACTAAACCTGGTTACAAATGGCCAGTGCAGAGGACAAGCAAGTACTGCCAGCAAAGTAGAACAATAACTGTCTTAAAACAAAGGGCTGAGAATCGGACACAGACACAAAGCCTTGGACTGGTCCACAAAGTTATTAGTTGCAGAGCAATTAAAAGCAAAACACCGGCCTGAACTCACAGAAAGAAAAGGAGCATACAGCAAGTACTGAACAAAAATAACAACCCAGAAGAAAAGTACAGCAGTATTTTTTCCTTTACCCTTTTGAAAGTATAAGAGAGCAGTATTTTCTTCATGTAATGGTCATGAAATCAGTGACACAGAAATGCAAAAAAAAACCCCAGAGAAAATAAAGAAAAGGAAATTTTGCCTAACAATGGATATTTTTAATAAAAAGTAATGTTACTGCTTGGAGTTTCTTCAGGTCCAATTTGGAAAAATATTGAGTCATCACATGAAAAAATCCTCCAGTGTGTGGAATTTGCACTCTGCTCCCCACTAGTGGTACAGCATCCAGCTGGGACAGTGACTCCCTGCCACAATTATTTGGTTTGTTGAATTCAGGGGCATAGACAAGTATGCACAGATGGAAGATTTGAGACTGTTTTGTTTTGTTCTGGGGTTTTTGAGAGTTTTGGGGAAGCAGGGTTGGCTTGGGTTGGTTTGGCTGAAGTTTTCAAAGAAGCGTAAGGAAGAAGGAATCCAATCTCATTGAGTTTCTCCATACATTTATTGAAAGCTTTTATACTTAAAATAAGGTTGCAAACAGAGACTCTGTCAGTTATAAAGTTGAAGTTTAACAAGGTTTGGAGCTAGGTGCACAGATTGGACTTGGGGTTTTTGGGGTTTTTTTTGCTATTCACTATATATGCAAGTTACTCAGGACTTAAACTTTCACATTTTCGTAAAACAATTATATGACAATGCCTCATCATTGTGAAATGATACATTGTGAAATGAAATTAATGTGAGCTGAATGTAAACTCAGGCAGAAATTTGCAGACGGATTTATTCACTAAGGTATGAACTGCCTCACTGTTCTTTGTGAAGCTGGATGATGATTTTTTTAATGTACCATTCCACTCCCTGGAGACACTGAGGGGATAAAATATAGAGGAAAGAACAGAACAGCACACAGTAAGGCAATAGAAGTCAGAAAGAACAATAGAGGAAAGAGAAAGAAATAATTGTACCTGAACCTAAGAAAGAAACTTTTCAATGTTGCATGTCAGGACAATGGATTATTAAAGTTAAGATAATATTAAAGTTATTTATTATATAAAGTATTTGTTTTCTTTCCAAGATATGTTTGTACCACCTGGTGAGGTCAGTGTGAACTCTGCTCAGGAGAAAGCTATGCAATCCTGAAAAAAACCTACCAACTTACTATTATATATATATTTATATACACACACACATACAAGCAAATGGTCCATAACTCAGGGTAGGATTCAGCCCTTTCCACAAATATGTGTGATGCCCCTTGGGTACAATTTAGTTGAAAGAAATTATAAACCTCCAGAAGGTATCTTCAGCTGCCCTGATTTCAGTGGATTTATTTAGCAGTATGCCAAGAGCCCAAGGCCTGAAAATGGTATAATCTCTGCGGTAGCTTTCCTAGATGCAGGGCTGAAGCGTCTCTCCTGCTACATTCTTTGGAAGCTGCCCTTTTGGAGAAGCCGGTGAAACCAGCTGCTGCCTACTGTGGCTTTGAATTTCGTTCCTTTCTGATGCCAGCACAGCAGAGGCAAAGGATCATTCTCTATCACTCCAGTCTGTTCTAGTAGGCAGAGACAAGGCTTTCTTTTGAAAAGGCAAATCAGACAGACCATATAATGGATTCCAGTGGAAATTTACTCTGGGTGCTGGGTCTATATACTGTGTTGGTATTTGTACTGACAATGGTACCTGTGTTTTGTTGTAGATGAACACAACTGTTTTAATCTTCATTAGTGTATGTGTTATCTCACTATAGGTAAAAGAAACGTATCTTCATCATCTGCAGATGGTGATGAGTAAAGGAGAGTCTGACATATACAGAGAATGATAATTATCAAATATTACGTTAGCACAAAGAAGTATGGAAAATCTCACTACCCAAAATGCTCTTACCCAAGTTACTTCTGCTGCTACATCTATCATAGCATTCCTAATTTCATTACTTCAGTGTGCTTTATAATTAGGGACTGTTATATATAAGGTTTATTGAAATGCAAATGTATTTGAGGTTTCCAGGTAGGCTCTTCCCTGTATTGAAACAAGATCTATTATCTAGACTTGGGAAGAGAAGGTAGAAGAGAGAAGAAGTAAAAATTGCTACAGCAGTGACACAACTACTGAAAAGTTAAAAAAAAAAAAAGAAGATGAAAGTAGTATTACTTAGAAAGTGGGTAGCAGAAAACATCAAAAAAGCATTAAAACTTAGTTTAAAACTGGTCTTCCTTGTCACTAAACAATGTCATTGACATGAAAACCATTGAAAATTTCATGGCTTTTTCAGCATTCTCAATATTGCACTAACTATCCAAAAAGGTGTTTGTCTGTCTTTTAGAGTTCATAAAGATAACAGCTTCTAAAGGGAATGAAAATAATACCCATTTTTGCTGTAACTCAAGCTTGGATTTTCAATCAGAAATTTAAATGCAGAGTGCTGCTGTTCTAATCTCTCTTGCCAAAAGATTTTGGCTATGTATATGGAAAAACGGTAAGAGCAGCCCTGCAGAAAGGGATCTGGGTTTGCTGGTTGGCAGCAGGCTCAGTAGGAGTCAGCATTGTGCCCAGGCAACCAAGAGGCCAAACCACACCCTGGTGTGCATCAAATACAGTATAACCAGCCGGTCAAAAGAGGTCATTATCTTGCTGTATTTAGTATTAGTGTGGCCTCAGCTTGAATACTGTGTCCAGTTCTGGGCCCCGCAATGTAAGGAAGATGTAAAGGCACTTGAATACATCAAGATAAGGACAACATAGCTGGTGGAATTGTTGGAGGGCATTTCCTGTGAGAAGTGGCTGAGGACTTTGGATTTGTCTAGGTTTGAGAAAAGGAGGCTGAGGGGCAATCTCATTGCTTGCTACAGTATCTTGAGGAGGTGAAGTGGAGGGGGATGTGCTGATCTCCTTAGGACCCAGTGACAGGATGTGTGGGAATGCTCAAAGCTGCATCAGGGGAGGTGCAGACATGACATTAACGAAACATTTCTTTCGGATGTGGTTGATTTGACAAGCCTGTCAGTGTTTAAGAGGAATTTGGACAATGACCTTAATAACATGCTTTCACTTTAGGTCATCTCTGAAGTATTCCCTAGATGATGATTGTAGGACCTTTCCATATGGAAGGAACTCAGCTCCTCTTGCCTTGCCTTGCCTTGCCTTCCCTTCCCTTTAACTTTAAGAAATACATTTTGAGGTTTGTTTAAATAAAAAATGTATTAAGGACAATGTATTATGTGGGGGTATTTTTTTTTATTTTAATAAATTTATTTCAATACCTACGTTAAAATACATGCATTGAGAGATATGAATTCTCACACAGCTATTTTAGATCCAGATCCTGCACTGTAAAGGAAACTTTTGTGGAATAAGGTTTTCTGAATTGTTTATTGGAGAAATTTAGATAGCCAGTGCACAGAAATAACATTTTCAAAATGTCTATTTAGAGTTCTGTTCCTGATGCTGAAAGTGTCCATTAATAATATTTGAAATTAATATTGCAAAGCTTTTGTTTAACTGTTTAGTTAGACAAGCTCCTAGGCTCCACACATATGGTAAGCAATATGTTTCCCAGACTTGATTCAGAAATGAAAGAAATTGGCCTGTTTGTGAGCAATACCTGCTTGTAATGAAGCTCAATATGAAATGGTGGTGTATGTATACCCACATACACAGGAACAAAAGCTGTTAAAGCTGCACAGACTTACAGACCTCTTGCTAATCTTTCATTGTGTGATATGCTATTGCGTATATGAGAACCTCCAAAATGCCAAATACTGTTAATTCATGAGGTAATTTACTTTGCTCACATGACAGGATATTACTGCAATATAGTGAGATGATTGGCCTTGTACTAGAACACCTTAGGAGGTATCTGATCAACTTCAACAAAAAGTAGAAATAACTCAACCTCATTTTCACTGAAAGACTTTGGATTCATTGTCTCTGCTGGAAGATGGTGGTTCATATATGTATCAGATTACCATATTCTAATGTCAGCGAGTTCCTGCAGAATTCACATGGAGCTTAAATATACCTTAGAGGTTTTTATAATTTCAAAAAGGATAATAACGCTTCATTAAGCATTGAAACTACATTTTGTTAATCTTCTGCAAAGATATTCCCTATATTTTGAGTGATATTCCTGAACATAAAAGGAGAGCCTCAGGACATATGTATTTTTTCTCATTCATCTAATTACGTGCTAAGAAAATTATGTACCCATATGCTTGCATTTGCTGACTCACTATTGTCAATATTGTCATTGAAATAATAAAACACACTGGAATACAAGAAAGTACTTAACAATATAATGCAAATTTGGTTCTATCTCCTGCTATTTTTAAATGACATACAATAAAACAAAGTTTTCTGAACTATACCTACCTACTAACATCAACAGTGCTAGTTGATGAAGGAATAGAAAATACCCCCACAATTATTTGACTGATTTACATTTTCTTAAGAAATCCAATTGATTTTTCTTGCCTGATTGCTTTCACAAACAAAACAAAAGAAAGAGATGACTGATATAAGAGATTCTCCTTTAAAAGCCCATTGCAGATCACAAGATAGCTGGAATGAACTGCAATCAGGCTGAAATTGTTAATGTTCTTAAACAATTTTCCCCCTTTCTCTGTGAGAATCACACTGCAGGAAAGATGAATTGCTGAGAATCTTAGAGTACCATCATCTACTGAAAGAGCCACAAAATGGTGGCTACTTCTAACAATTAGCTTGATTTACTTGCAAATTGAAGGTATGTTAAACTGGTGTATGACCCCTATCAAGCTAAAAATCTGTTCTATGGCTTTCTTTTAGGTGGGGTAGGTTAAGAGAAGTTTTCACCTTTTGAGAATTAATTGAAGAGTACAGAATTTACAAATGAAAATAAATCAATCCAACATATGAAGGAGAAAGAGTGAGGATTTTGAGAGTCACATCCGACTCCCAGGAAAGAGTGGGGGTTAAGTGACTTAGATTTGCAAATCCCCAACAGTGCAAACTAAGGTGAGATAAATCTCAAAGTCCATATACAAACATTTATTAGATTAGTGTAGGTCTTAATAAGTTCATGATAATTTGTTAGGTATATAAGAAATTATGGTAAGCAGTGAGGTATGCATTGTGTTTCTTAGGATGTTACTTATACAATATATGGTAAGGGGTATTTAAGGTCATTGTTTAACTCACTGTTACTCAACAACTCTACCAGAAACCGAGGGATAGAGAAAGGAAAAGATAGAGAAAAAGACAGAGATAAAGAGATCACCACCCCTGTTTCCACTGTCTTTTTCAGGGAATCTTCCCAGGCATAATCTTCTTCATTTTCATTAAAAGCATGGTTTGTTAAGATAATTGCATAATTATGTAAATTTGAAAGGTAAGAAAGGAGAAGTGAATGTGCAACCAATCACAGCTGCTCTGATTGTGTACGTGTAACCAATCAGAGACGTAATTAGAAACATAGAAAATGAGGAACACTTTTTATAAGGCAAAATTACAATGTGTTCTTTGTTTCTTTTTGTTGTTGTTGGGGTTTGGGGGGTTTTTGTTTGTTTTTTGTTGTAACAGAAAATTATTGACAGCAAATAAATGCCAACAGGATCCTGGCCTACATCAGGAACAGTGTGGTGAGTAGGACTAGGGAAGTGATCATCTGCCTGTACTTGCTACTGCTGAGACCATCACCTTGAGTACTGTTTTGGACCCCTCACTACAAGACAGACATTGGAGTGCTGGAACACGTCCAGAGAAGGGCAATAAAGCTCGTGAGGGGTCTGGAATACAAGTCTTATGAGGAGACGTTGAGGGAGCTGGGGTTGTTCAGCCTGGAGACGAGGAGGCTGAAGGGAGACCTTATCGCTCTCTACAACTACCTGAAAGGACACTGGGGGCCAGTTGGGGGTCAGTCTCTTCTCCCAAATCACAGTGATGGGACAAGAGGAAATGGCTTCCAGTTGCACCAGGAGAGGTTTACGATGAACATTAAGAAAAATTTATTCACTGAAAGGGTTGTCAAGCATTGGAACAGGCTGCCCAGGGAAATGGTTGAATCATAATCCCTGTTGGTATTAAAAAGATGGGTAGACATAGTGCTTAACGATATGGCTTAGTGATGATTTTTGTCAGTGTTATGTTGATGGTTGGACTAGATGATCTGAAGGTTGCTTTTAACCTAGGCAATTCTATGGTTCTATGATTCTAAATTACTCCGAAAAATGAGATATGCAAATACAGTATTGACTAATTTCTACATTATATGTTTCATTAAAAACAAGAGACATAAACAATTCACCATTCTATTTAACAATCCTATGCATTGATAAATTAGCCCAAGAATGTAAAGAAACCTGGGGAAAAAAATGCCAGAAGTTTGGGAATGCTTTGGGAGTACAAAATTATTTCTACTTTTACCAAGCTCTAACTTGTGTACCAGTATGCAAAGGATTGCATGTGTGTCAGACATTGGGTCCTATTAATACTTGATTAAAATGTATAGTGTCTGGCTTTGTTGATGTAAATAAATGTTTTAATCACTCTCAAAGATGGGGAATTTACAGAAAATTATTACTCCTTCCAGATATTTCCTTCACTTCAGATGATAAAGTAGATTCAACTCTTTGCTCTTTCTTTCTTTTATATATCTTTCATATATGTGCAGAGATTGATGATCTGAATCTGACTAATTCTTGAACTATAGCTCTTATTCAGCCTAGTCATTATCACTGGAACAATTTCCTTTGGGCTCTCTGGAGCAACGATTTCATGGAACAATTAATAGCAACATTGCAGATCATCTAGTAGAAGGAATTCAATGGGTAAATTGCACAGATTAATATAGAGAAGTGTTTGTAGCACAAACTAGTAAACTGGTTTAGAGGCTGGTGTTAATGGAAGAGCAGAGAAGACAAGGATGATATTCTTAGTGCTACAAGAGCATAATAGCAATGTAAAAAAATCTGAAGTACAAAAGCACGAAGTTTTAATTTGCTATACTTGACAACATGGTGGAGGAAGCTAAAGATATTATCCAATCCAGTAAATTAAATGGGCAAGGTACAAGATTTTGACAACTGTCAATTGAATAGATGTGTCATTCAAAAAAAAAGGATCTGATGTGGGTTGTACTGGGTTGGTTGGTGAGCTTAAATAAATTTTGCTCAGTGTAAGTTCTAAAAGAAAGTGCAAGCGGTTTTGAATGTATAAATTTAGAATGCACATCAATTCCATTACCATACATAAAATGTCACACACTAAATTGAGGATATTTAAAACTGGTTTTATGCATTACAATTTATGTATTTAGTATCATATGACTCACATAGTTATTCCAGAACATATGTTCTTTTATTGCAAATCAGCACTCTCCCCTCTCAACTGCTCAAACGCAAATCATCTCTATACCACCAGGACCATTTAATATCCAGAATAAGCATAGTTTAAATATTTGTGCAATTGAAATTTACATATTTGAAAGATTATGGAGATATTAATTTATATTTAGTTTGCTTTTTTTGGTGTTCTGTAAGTTTATCTTCTTCTTGCTGTCATACGTCAGGGAGTTACATTCTCTGAAGTCAATGGACCTGATCCTAAGCTAATGGTGTAATTCTCATTTAACCAGTGGAATCTGGTTAGTCAAATGGGAACATAATGCAAATTTCTGACAGCAGAATATGGGCTTTAATTATCTCAAGAATGTTAAGTTTTAGCTCATGTAACCCCCCCCATCTCACTCCCTGGGGTGTGTTTTAGTGCACTTAGAAGCATTATGTCACCTTCTCTAATTCAGGAGCAGTTCTAATTCAGGAGTAAAGTTTTAGCAACTGTTCAAATTTTTCCCTGAAAAGGAGACATTAACTCTTGCAGGCTAATGTAGTTTTTTACCTCAGGCATGGGTGCTAAGAGAAACAGTAAGCTTGATTTAGAGAAAAAAAGAACTGGAACAGCAGAACTCAGAGGGATGTCTTTGTAATTACTGACCAGCTGGCCATCTCCAGCCAGAGATTTTTCACTAGAGAGACATCATTCATGGCCACTTGTTCATGTCCAGGCATCTTCCCGGTGCAGTCTTCTCTGCTGGCAGGGACAAGCAGGAAAAAAGCTGGCCAGAAAAGTAGCTTCTGGATTCTGAGAAAAGAGAGATTTAGCTTCCCACTGGTAACTAACAGGAGTTAATACCTGTTTTGCAGAAAATAATTCCTATGTGAGGACTCATGTACAAGATGAGACAACTAAAAGCCATATGACTGGAGCAAGCATCTAGTTTACTCTCCCATTGATGTCAGGTGAGAAGGTGCCGGCTGATCCATAGAAGCATCTTGGAATTTTCTCCTTTTCTGTGGACAAGTAGAGCCCTGGGTCAGGGGCTACTCTAATTTTTCTCTCACGTTCTTCCTGTGAAGTTGAGAGCTTGCTGGAGGCACACCTGTTACTAGCTGATAAGGACATTTCAGCTTGGGGTTGCTGCTGACAGGATGTGTAAATCTTATCCTGTATAGTGAAGCTGAATGTAAGAGTTCCCACCAAAGGATTAATAGGTGTGCATTTTTTGCTGCTTTTTTCTCACACAGTTTAACACAAGTCTCACATATGATTCTCATGCTTCCAGTATTTGGAGGGACTCATTTACATCTAAAATTAATAGGGGAACCTGGTGATGATGCTAGTTGGCAACTCAGTGGCTGCGTGTTGTGGTGAGTATGTCCTCAAACTGGTGAGTGGGCCACTGCATAAATTTGTAGTCTCTGCCAGACATCTGTGAATGTGCTGAAGAAGTCCTCAGGGTAGAAATGCTGGCACTAGTCCACTTGGAATGACTTTTTAAAGAAAAGCAGCACATATGAGAAAGAGGAGGTTATTCTGATTTCCTTGTAATTGGTATGGGCTCAGGGCTGGAATGCTTGCAGTGCACAAAGTGATTGAAAAGCTGTTTGTCTTCAAGGGAAGATAACCACAGTCTGTAATGCAGTATTATTAAATAGTTATGAAACATATTCTAGCCTTAACCATAGGAATAATCTCTTCAGTTTATAATGGGACTTTCTGCAAAACAGCTTTCTTGCATGCCTCCAGTTTGTCTGCTGTACCCCCCACATATCCTTATAGGTACCACAAGTGTATAGTAATTTCTTAATTTGCCTCTCATTTTAGGTTCATTAAAACTACTGCAAAATCAAATTGACAATAATGGTCACTTCAGTTACTCTGTGAAAGATTTTAGAAAATAATTAGCTGAAGGAGAGGAATAAGTATTTTAAACAAAACCAGAAAGATTGTAACAAATGTATTCATCACTTAAGGAGTATGCTGCTAGGTTAAGAAAAAAAGGAAAAGTTAATTGCATGCATATTTACACCTTGTTCACATGCATTATATTGGAATGTTTTGTGTTAAGTTACACAAAGTTAGATGAAATAATTGGTTATAGAAAAAATTGGCTCTAAAAAAGTACTTTTAGACCACCAAATGTTGTTGCAATATTTTATGGGTTCCAGGTAAGGAATGAATGCTCATGCAACTGAATCCCCTGGGGAAACATGGGCCAAAGAAGTTTTCCAAAAGAAAGCCCATTGGATAAAGGTATAAAACCCAACAGACAGGCTTGTGAGTCCTGGAGGAAAAATGATCAAATGTGGACAGTGAAGCATCTATGAGTATAAAAGACAGAGGAGTCAATCCGAGTTAACAGTACCAGAGATATTTCAAATTGTTTTAAATTCTAGTGGAGACAGAAAGACATAAGAAGTCCTAGAGAATATCCAGATTGCTCTAGTTCCCACCATTATTTGAAAGAACAATTTTCAAGGCCCATTACCAACTCAGACACTTGAACATTCCCACACTCTCACAGCAAATAGTTTTAGTATCTGACTAGTCCAGAATCTCACTGTCTTCTGCATCTGGAAATTCTGTCAGCAAAGTTTTCATCAAAACCAGAATATATGTTCATGGAAAAGTCATCCGGCTGTTGTTTATACTTCTTACTTCTGCAATACTGAAGATAGTTTCCTGAATAATCACACATATATTTCTGCAGTGTTTACGTTTAAGCTTTGAAAAGCATTCTTGGGTTTAGAATCTCCAGCTTGTCTTAGAGGCTTTTTAAGGCAGGGGGGTGGGGAGGGAGATGGAAAAAGGGGGGAGAGTAAGAAAGGTTGTGATGTTCATTTATTTAAAGGAAACATGGAAACATAAAATTAAAAAAATATTTGGAGATTCACATTAATGTATGCTAATATATTTATATGTTAGAATTATTTCCCCATGGAAATGACGGTCTCACAATAAGGAAGGACCTTATTTACAGGGCCCCGAATCCAGGATCTAAATCCATGGGTTGGATCTTGATAAGAAAACAGTTTTTAAAACCTTTCGATCTCAGTTCTACTGAGATAGCAAATGCTGATGCAGTACATATAAACTACGTATGTCAAGCATCACTGCCCACAGAACTCACTTAAGATTATAAAGGATCAGATATTAATTACTTAAATAAGTTTTTCATTAATACTCTATTTTCTTTGTTGATTTTCTTTTTTTTTTTTTTTTTTTTAAAAA
>NW_015090926.1:3170955-3176184 GCF_001431845.1 Calidris pugnax
CAAATGCTGATGCAGTACATATAAACTACGTATGTCAAGCATCACTGCCCACAGAACTCACTTAAGATTATAAAGGATCAGATATTAATTACTTAAATAAGTTTTTCATTAATACTCTATTTTCTTTGTTGATTTTCTTTTTTTTTTTTTTTTTTCTAGAAATACACTGTTGAGAGACAGCAGTAAATGGAGTAAATAATATTTTTTAATTTTTTTAGGTTCCGCTCAGGGCTGAGAAAAATGCAAAATACTGAATTCAGACTAATCATTCTCAGTTTTATGAAAATAACTCTTTCGACTACTAGAGAACATGGGATCTCTGGCAACAAGGAGAATAAATCCTGTACAAAAAGCTAATAGTGACAAAACATTTTATTTTGGTCTGATTAAGCAGGTATGTCCATGGCTGTAGCACTGGAAGGAGATAAGGAAGAAGATTGAAAGCTTTGTATAGAATTCTTTTTCCTGTAATTTTGCCCAATTTCTTGTAGAACTTTGAAACTGTAATTGTAAGATCTGTGCAATCAAAAATTCTGTCTCTTGAGCAGCTCAATCACACTTTCAATGCTAATGAATGGACATAGACAAAATTTCCTCATCTGCAACTCAATTTAAAGCAGTTTAGGTATAGGACAAAAGATATGCAAGAAATGTATGTAATGTAAAAGTCTAGGTCAGACTTTCACTACCTGCTTACTAATACTTTAAAAAAGAGTAGCAGTTTAGAAAATTTCTAACAGTTTTACAATGTGTTGTCATATTTTCTTCCAGTAAGAGCAGGGATGCTGTTAAAGACAAGAAAAAATAGATAAATTTTAAAGAAATTATTCTGATTTTGTAGAATGTTGTAATAGGATTTGCTGGCAACTTTTTCAAAAACATTAACTGATGTTTTCCTGATTCTGAGATATGATACCTGTTGCTCTATATCATACATTCTTCTTAGTGATGGAGACAGCTATGCAATTTAAAAACAAAACTCAAGAAAACAGTCTTTGGGTAACAGGAAACATAAATGGAGGAGTCAAAATGTAGATTAAGCATGGTATTTATTTGATAAGAAATTGAAGTAAAATATTGTTAAAAGAACTTGTTAGTTTCCATTCAGCAAATAGGTTATGTATTATGTCTCTTGTTGAAAAAAAAATAACCAAATAACTGCTTACCCTGAGATAAGAATCCCAATTCTACAAACCCTTAGTTTCTAATTTTATTACCTGTGTTCTCCCCTCTAACGGGTTGAAAAAAAAAAAAAAATTAACACTGGAGAAACCAAGAGCGGCCAGATGCAAAGTGAATAAATGGGCTTTCAAAACCATTAAGGAGAGAAGCATGGTTTATATCTAATTGTTATACAAGTTGGACTGTCAAGTTTGGATCAGGAGGAGAGAGCTTTCTGATTTTGCACATCATCTTCTGTCCCAGAACTGGCCTCTGCACTGAGCCCGTTTCATTCCCTTCTGACTGTTCGGGCTCCTTGAAGCTGACGTAACACTTGTGCAAAAAAGATGAGCTTACAACTACAGCAAACATAATGAAGTTCCCAAACTCAGGAAAAAGAATATAAACAAAGATTGCAAAGTCAGCAGTTTTTACAGGCCTATACTACTTGAAATTGATTCCTGACAAATATTGTGTCCTATAGAATGTATAAATTTGTTTCCATAGCTTATGTACAATTTCAGACCTTTGCTTATACACATTCATTGCTTATGGGGTTTTTTGCTATTTGTCAACCACTAGGGATCATTCAATTTACGTGTGTCAAGAACCTGAGAAATTAATTGAAACTGCAGATGCTGCAGTTTCTGCTGCAAATCTAAATTTTGCTTATATTTAAAATCACTATGTTAAATTAAATAGAGACAACTTTACATAAAAAACTGTATAGCTAGTCCAAGTCTGAATGAAATATCCTCTTCCATCGAAAGAGTAAAATGGATTTGGAGCAGCATTGATATCTTTTGTACTGTACGTGAATTCAAATTAAATGAAGACACTTCAAGTAAATTTTCAAGGAAAAAGGAAAATATGCACAATGCAAGTTGGATAGCTTGAATATTGCTTTATAAATGAATCTGATTGTTTCTGCTTGTCTTAGATATTCTTAGATATTCTTGAATTCTCTTCTTTTGCCTTATCTCTTCATTACTGACTTTCTTATTGTATTCAACTTCAGAGTACTTTTGTGAGAATAAATTAATGTTCATGTACAATTTCTCTTGTTCTGTCTTTTCCAGTAGAAAAATATTCCAGAAACTGGTGTAAATTCTCTTATTTGGGGAATACAGTCAACATTTGTTACTCTCAGAAATATAGCATAGAGTAGCATCAGGAATTTCTGTCCAACTCAGGCCTAAAGAATACATTGTCCTAGACATCCTTCTGTAATACTGGATTTACACCTCATACTTTTGAGTCAGCTGCCGTATTTCAGCACCAATGTCTTTCAGAGAGTTTCTGAAAGTTTGTGACACTGTTATGTTTACATTTTGGAACAATGTGGAAAACAAATCTGAATTATTCAAGGTAATTGTACTTCCATAGAATTCATAACACATAAGAATTTGAATATTGTGTTTCATTCCCTATTAGATATCAGTTTGGTAGCATACATTATAGTTTGCTAAACTTTAAAAAGTGCTACTTTAGATTTTCTATATATTCTGATTTACAGGTGGAGCATTTCAGTCAGTGGTAAGAATGAACCGTACAGTAGAATATATAATTAAGAAGATAATCCATGGTCTCATGGTTCTTTAATATGCACTGTATAAAGGCAATAATATGATGAATAAAATTAATAATGTGAAGGTCAGCTAATGCGAGTGTCTACACCCCATATATGAAATATTCTATTACTTCTCTTGGACAGTGTAAGAATGGACAATATAAATCCATTGAAGAAAATGTCTGCTATCCTTACATGAATATAAGGAATAGTTTGCACAACAGGAAAATATAGACAAGAATCAAGTTGATTGCCTGATACACAAATGTCCCCCAAAATCTTGACTAAGAAATGTTGCAGGTACTTTTTTTTCACAGTGAGATATGCTGGAGTAGATATGGGCTTGGATTTACCTCATTTACCTTTATATATGTAATTAAGGTGTATAAATTAGCAGTGTTATTACAGTAGCTCATTTCTAATATTACTTGAAAGGATTGAACTAAGGATTAAACTCCTCTACAAAATAAAAATCATTTCAGGTAGCCTGCATCCTGCAATGGAAAATGGAGTGACCTTAATGCAGATACTTCAGCTATGTGCCTAAGCACAGATAGGAGGAAATCTAGATGTTCAGCCGCGGAAAAATCTGTAAAATCTTCCACTTATCTATTATTTTATATTCCTGTGTCAGCAGATTGTCAGCTTCAATAACTAGAGGTGAAAACATGCAATTTAAAAATTTAAATGCAGAATCTACTGAGGTCAGGAAAGTTTAGAACCATGACAAATATCATATTGACCACATGCCACTGAGGAGTGGAACAGAAGCTTTCACTTCCATAGGCAAAGAAAGAAAAGACGCTAGGAAATGTTCTCATTATAAAAGAAATGAAGACACAGAGATTGTTTGTAAAATGGAAAGAAGACAAATGAAAAGCAAAATAGTATTGAAAAAAAAAATATCATATTTATTTTAGCAGCATCATATTTAGTTACATATGCCAACTTTTTTTAGCAACATTTAATCTCTTAATTACGAAAAGTGTCTTTTTCTTATCTTGAAAACACACATTGTTATTTTACTGGTTTAAACACCTTTGAAATTATAAGAATTTAAATTACAGGAAATGAAACTTTGAGAACTCATACCAGATCAAATCACCAAACAGCCTGAGATTTGAAAAATCTTATTCTCCCATTCATGCCATTCACCCATCTCGATAGCCTTATGTAAGAAGTTGTAGTAAAACAATTTTGATTTGCAGAAAATTAACGTTTATTTCTAGATTACTGTCTAGAAATGAAATGTGGTAGCCATTAATTGGAGACTTACTGGTTTGGGAATATCAGCATATTTTGATGTAGGTGGGAATTAAACATTTTCGAATGCAAGCTGAAATGTCTGTCTTTTTTCCTGATTTTAGAAAAGTTGAAAAATACCCTGAATATTTAAGAATCACAGGTGTTTTTATCTGTTAGACTAAGTTTTACTTATAATGAGTAAATAAATTAAAAGAGGTGCAAGTAAACATACAGAGATAAGCTAGACTAATGGGAAACCGGTATTTGCTAGAATTTATATTAAGTCTGATAAGTAAATATATTTCTAGAACACTCATAGCATAATAGTTGAAACTACCCAAATATATATACATGCACAACCCCTTGCTCTGTGTTTGGAATGAATAAGCATAAGTGTGGGAAACATAATGCCTTAAATATAAATCTAAAGGAAAAATCTCCTGTGGTCAGAAACACAGGTTTTGTCTCATTTCAGGAATAAATGACACATACATTATGAGAGGTTATTCTGAACTATTATATCGTACATATTCATTATGTGGTCATTTTCTCTGTTTTAAAATGATACTAGCTTGCCCATACCTTATTCAGTCTAAAAATTGTCATCTTACCTTTCTCAGTTGTCTTTGTAAACGATGACAGGTCACAGTACATTACAGAAAATGATTAATGTATCGAAAGCATATACAAGTGAACTAATAGGCTTTTTTTTAATTTATTTTTGGTATGCAGTAAAATATGATAGTGTGTTTTTTATGTGAAAACCCTTCTGCTTCAAAATAATTACCAGAGGGCCCCAGAAAGTTAGGCATAACAGAAACATATGTGAAGGCAGTCAGCTGGGATTTTTTCAATTAAATAATCACAATATAGCACCTTTGACAGGAAAGTTTTTTCCAAGTAGAACTTTTTGTAGAATCCAAATGATAGAATGCTACCACAAAATAGCCACTAGCCAGCACAACAGATGTGAGATAAATGGAAGAGCAGGGACTTGGTCATATGCAGCTCAGTTCCCTTGCCAGTAGCTATAGAATCATCTTTCTCTTTCTGTCAGAATGACATTATTTTAATCAGATAATATCTGATTAATCATCTGTTAAGAGGAACAACTCCAACGTAAAAAAAAAAAAAAAAAAAAAAAAAAAAAAAAAAAAAAAAAAGAAAAAAAAATAATAGCTATGTTGGTGTTTGTGTGTTTTGTTGTTGGGTTTTTTTTTTTTTGTTCTCTTTTTTAAGTAGGAAAGCAAAGG
>NW_015090926.1:3788260-3946378 GCF_001431845.1 Calidris pugnax
GTATATGTTTCATAGGTTACACTGTTTTATAGTCTTAAAATGATGGCACTTGGTAGTTAATTTTAAAAAAAAAAAAAAAAAAAAAAAAAAAGCAGTATTCAGTAGTCTACACAAATTTTTAATAAGGAAAAATAGCAAAGCTTCAAATAAATTATACTGTAGGTAAACTGGTGCTTGTTGATTTCTGAAGCGTTATTGCTCCTGTTAGAAATAAAAATATTTTGTTAAATGAGATTATCTGATCTCCCTTTCCACAAGTCACAGTCCATGACAGAAAACTTGTCAGTAGCCAGTGAGTCATTATGGTTGGAAGCAGCTGACATTGATTGAAAGATGTGATTCCGAGTAGAAGTGAGTAAGAAAAGGGTGTTATATGTGGAAAATAGAGAAAGAATCCTAAAAGACCTGAAAGTGTTTTCTTTAGATCAGGTTGTAGGCTACAGCTGCAGCCCTAATGTTCACAATTCCCTCTGCTCTCCTCCTTGCTTAGCCAGAGTACAGATATTTCAACCTGGGCACTGATCTGAACAATTAGTGCACAAGGACTGTGGTTCTCACTACAGTTGTACAGTCCAGACATAGCTTCACACATCGAAGTGAGCAAAAGACAAACGTCCCTCTGTCTTCTACAGAACAATTATCCAAATCAACATTATTTTCTCTGGAAATAAAAATATTTTCTCTGTTCTAGAGGTTTTCTGTAACATGAATTTTAAACAACACATAAATTCATAATTTAATTTAGATTTAGTACCTGCAGATGAGAGTTTCTAGAAATAAAGCCTGTTAATCTGTACATTATCTGTATTTTAGCTTTTCATTCATTCTATTTTCTTTTCTAGCTAATCCACTGTTCATTTAAACATACAAATACACTACTACTTTTTAGCGTAGGAACCAGTTTACCAGACACGTATCATGTTACTTACAATATTATCTATTTTGAGTTAGGTGTCTTATTCTCAGAAGCAAATAATGCGCACAGCTGTCTAGCTGTTTAGGTTGTCATTGTATATATATTCAGATCATTGTATTGCTTAAAAACTAGCTTGAACTGTAAATAAGGAACTAAATATTCTGATATCTTATCTTCTCATGACAAAGCCTGTAATGAGAACTGGGAACAGCACAGCTTGAGTCCATTCCTGTGACAATTACAGGGGGAGCAGGAAATGTCAGGAACAAAAACTTACAGCTTCAGGTTTGTAATCATGACTGATGGAGGTCAGGTGCTGCAATGAAATGTGTCCTCATCATCACAGAAATGCATTTCAAACCAAATTTGAGACCTAACCCCAAAGCAGAAGGAAGCTGAATAAGTTTCAGAAAAATGACTACAGGCAACATAGTTAACATCACAGTTTTAATTCACAGAGAGAGCCATTGTAATCAAATCAAGATAATATTACTTACTTGTATGTACTTCTGACCAGAGGTGAAGGCCAACAGTAGGATAAACAAAGAAAATAAGGTAGATGAAAAAGCCACGAAGTGGAATACATTTTCTGGATTAAAAACACAGAGTTTCTTCCCTTTGTGACAATCAGACACTTTGTTAATCCTTCTGTCTAAAACACATATGTGAATTTTTAGGGCAATTGAAGTGAAATTGATTTAATTTTCTGGTTTTATAATAACTTCCATTGTTTTTCTTACTAGGCTTAAGTTCCTGAAATCAGAGTTCTCTTAGTTCTCCATATTAATAGGTGAAGATTTTTAACATTTCTATGAATTATTTATCCCTAACTGCTAAAGTGATCACGGATCAGAAATAAGAATGATTTTTGAAACTATTGTTATTTTTTTCTACTTATGACCTCAAGAAGCTTGTGGATAATCCTCTTTATTTACTCTCACTCCTTCCCTAGAAAGTAAAAGGAAACTTCCTTGGTAGGGTACCAGAAATGTTTCAAAGTGTAAAAGTGAAATAGGGCTGTTAAACCATTTATCACAGAGACTAATAGACAGAGGTGCTAGAGATACTGTGATACTTAGAAAACTGGAGATTTCTTAAGCATTGCTGCAAAGGTATTAGAGACCAGTGATGTGACAGTGCTAAAAAATAAAACAAACAAACATAGATGTCTTGATTAAAGCATGATTAGCATTTATTGACAGAAAAAGAACAATTCATTCAAATTCCAACTGCAGTGCTCTGGAAAGCTCTCTGAAGGTAGGAACTGGGCCTATATACAAAGTTAAGGGAGTGGCTTTATGCATGATCCCTTCATTATGAGTACCTTCAAAGCTGCCACTTCTTCAGTTGCTAACAAAACTCTTTTAGGGGTTTTTTGACTGAGGTCTCATAAAAGCAAGCCATGAAGAAATCCTCATGTTATTTATTGCAGCAGGAGGACGGAAGGGTTGCTTAAATTGTAATTGTTTATGCAACAATGTAGATGATGCTCCGAAATTCACCATGGTGAGCTGCCTAACGTACTCGTAACTATGAAGTGTCTATCTTGTCTCCATTGCTCTGCCTGATCCTTGTAATAATTTGGAATATAGGTATTGAGACAAATGCCATGACAGCTTCAGAAAAGAAAGCCAAACTCAATTTCTCCAGGAAGGCTGTGGCAAAATGCCCACTCTCTACAGGTGTCCCACTGGGTTTTTGTCCATACCTCCTATGACCAACTTGCCCTCTGGCAGAAGCAGGTAAGGAGTAGCCACAGGAATGTGAATGGACTGCAAGCTGCATTTAGATGAAACAAAGAGTTCCCACCCCAGCCCCAGACTCTTCAGAAGGAAGATCAGGAGTCAGCACTGGGAAATCACACTGGAAGAGACAGTAGAAGCAAGGTGTTTAAAAGTATCTCTCAGTAAATGCCATTCCCTGTTAAGAACCTTTCTATTACAAAAAGCTCCTACTTGGTTACAATAAGCTGCCGGATAAGGTAGTTTCTGATGAGCCACTCTGCTCTTATTTTTCTTAGTGAAGAGGTGAAAAGGGCCGTTTCTTTCTGTCTTCTCTGAGAAACAGGGTTGCGCTGTCCCCCATTAAGCCATTTCTTTCACAATGAAGTATCCCCATATCATCTGTCTGACTTTTAAACCATCTAGATGATTGCTTTAAGTTATGTCAACAAATAGTTTTATATCTCCACATGGGAGTTCAATTCAATCTGTACTTGCAGAAGCTTCCATATCTTCTGTGGGCCATACTCCCTATCAGTGTCATGACGGATGGATTTGTAATCACTTCTAATAAACAAGAATTTGTAAATAAGATTCCCTACTTTGGAAAACAACTGTTTATTTCCTTTCCTGTGATTGAGTATGAATACCTTTTCAGCAGAAAAATTAGAGTAAAATGAACACAAAAATGATTGCCTTGTCCAAATAAATATTTTTTATTTGAAAATAAGTTGTTAGACAAAGTTTCTTTGAGATATTAAATTGATCTGCATTTACATTTAGATCTTTGCTCCCCAGACAACTTTGTACTTTCTAAATATCTTTCTTCGGTAATTTTTTATGTTCATTATGTGTTTAAATTTAAATCCTTGCATAATTACACTAGTTTCCGGTTTTATTTTTTTCTGATTTTTTTGCCTGTTTTTAGGTAGCTAGCACACACATATTCCCCTGCTGTTTTACTCATCAACTGGACCTCTGATCCTCCAACCATAGGACAAGATGCTCTATACATGAGGGCAAATCTAGATTTGATCCATTAAATATCTATTCCTTGACATTCTGTTTTAGTTTTGATATAAAACTTGTTGCCAGAATTTTGGGTTTCATGTGTTCCACACTTCTTTCCTTCCAGTAATATACACCTATAGATATAAAATTACAAGGCTATTCTTCTGCCACTGAGAGTGGAATATTCATCTTGTCAGATCTCACATAACAAAATGAAGTGACCAGGTCTCAGTTTAGGACAATTCCTTGTATTTAAGCTGACAGAGAGCTCTTGCCCTGCAGCTTAACCAAGATGATGGTAAATGCTCTTTTTTTTTTTTTTTTTTTTAATTACCTCCTCTAAATAAACTTATACAAAGCTATTAAAAGAGCTTTGTTGCACTCTTCACCACTGACATTACTTGTGTGGCAAATCACGGAATTGTGAGAGTTGGAAGAGACCTCTAGAGATCATCTAGTCCAACTCCCCTGCTAAAGCAGGATCACCTAGAGCACATTACTCAGGACTGCATCCAGGCAGGTCTTGAAGATCTCCAGAGAAGGGGACTCTACAACCTCCCTGGGCAGCCTGTTCCAGTTGCTCCGTCACCCTCACCGTAAAGAATTTTTTTCTCATATTTGAATGGAACTTCCTATGTTCCAGCTTGAGCCTGTTGCCTCTCATCCTATCACTGGAAACCACTGAAAAGAGTCCGGCTCCATCATCCTTCAACCCACCCTTTAGGAACTTGTAAGCATAGATGAGGTCTCCCCTCAGTCTTCTCTTCTCGAGGCTAAAGAGCCCCAGCTCCTTGAGCCTTTTCTCATAAGGGAGGTGCTCCAATCCCTTCATCATCTTGGTTGCCCTACGTTAGACTCTCTCCAGTAATTCCCCGTCTCTCTTGAACTGGGGAGCCCAGAACTGGACACAGTATTCCAGTTGTGGCCTCACCAGTGCAGAGTAGAGGGGGAGAATGACCTCCCTCGACCTACTGGTCACACTTCTCCCTGTGCAGCCCAGGATTCCATTGGCCCTCTTGGCGACAAGGGCACATTGCTGGCTCATGGAGAGCCTGCCATCCACCAGGACTCCCAGATCCTTTTCCTCTGTAGTGCTTCCCAGAAGACCTACCCCTAACCTATATTGTGCCTGGGGTTCTTCCTCCCCAGGTATAGGGCCTTACATTTGCCCTTGTTGAACCTCATTAGGTTCTTCTCTGCCCAGCTGTCCAGCCTGTCCAGGTCAGGCTGGATGGCAGCACAGCCCCCTGGAGTGTCATCCAGCCCTCCCAGTTTGGTATCATCAGCAAACGTGCTGAGGATACACTCTGTCCCCTCGTCCAGGTCATTGATGAATATGTTGAACAGGACTGGGACGATTATTGACCCCCAGGGGACACTGCTGGTTATAGGCCTCCAACTTGACCTTGCTCCATTAATGACAACCCTCTGAGTTCTGTCACACAGCCAGGACTCAATCCACCTCACTGCCCCCTCATCTAGCCCACACTTCTTTAATTTTCTAATGAGGATGTTGTGGGAGACAGTGTCAAACGCCTTGCTGAAGTCAAGGTAGATGACATCTGCTGCTCTCACCTCATCCAGCCATCTAGTTCTAACATCATAGAAGGCTACCAGATTGGTCAAGTATGATTTACCCTTGGTAAATCTGTGTTGACCAATACCAGTAACTTCTTTATCTTCAATGTGTTTGGAGATGAGATCCAGAACAAGTCGTTCCATTATTGTCCCAGGGACAGAGGTGAGGCTAATTTGCCTGTAGTTCCCTGGATCCTCCTTCTTGCCCTTTTTGTAGACTGGAGTGATATTTGCCTTCCTCCAGTCCTCAGGCACTTCTGTTCTCCATGACCCCTCATAAATGATGGAGAGTGGTTCAGCAATAACATCTGCCAGCTCTCTCAGCACTCATGGGTGCATCCCATCAGGGCCCATAGAGTTAAGGGATTCATGAAGGGTGTCTTGGCAGTGAAGACCGAAGCAAAGAAGACATTCAGCAGCTCTGCCGTCTCTGTGTCTTCCACCACTAAGGCACCCACCTCATTCATCAGCGGGCCTACATTTTCCCTAACCTGCCTTTTTTTATTGATATACTGAAAAAAACTTGTCTTGTTTTCTTTAACTGTGGTGGCCAGGTTAAGTTCTCCTTGGGCTTTTGCCCTTCTAATTTTTCCCCTACATATCTTCACTACACCTTGATATTGCTCACGACTAACCAACCCCTTTTTCCACAGATTGTAGAATTTCCTTTTCTCCCTGAGGTCCAGCCAAAGCCCTCTATTTAGCCAGACTGGTCTTCTTTCCCATCAGCTCATTTTATGGGACCTGGGGATGGCCTTCTCCTGTGCTTTTGAGAGTTCCTCCTTGAAGTATGACCAGTCTTCATGGGCATCTGTGCTCTTCAGGACTGTCTCCCAAGGGGCACTCTCAACCATGCTCCTAAGCAGGCCAAAGTCTGCCTTTTGGAAGTCCAAGGTGGCAGTTCTGCTGGCTCTCTGTCTTGTTTCTGCAAGAATTGAAAACTCTGTGATCTCGTGATCACTCTGCCCAACACGACCTTGAACCTTTACATCCCCCACAAGACCTTCTCTATTAACAAGCAGCAGGTCCAGTAGGGCGCTTTCCCTGGTTGGCTCGCTCACCAACTGTGTTAGGAAGTTATCTTCCACACACTCCACACATGGGACTGTTCCCTCTCTGCTGTGTTATATTTCTGGGAAGTTGAAGTCCCCCATGAGAACAACGGTGAGTGATTGCGAGAGCTCTTCCAGTTGCTGATAGAATATTTCATCAACTTCTACGTCCTGGTCTGGGGGTCTGTAGAAAACTCCCACCATGATGTCTGTATTGTTGGCCTTCCCCTTGAGTCTGACCCATAAACACTCTACACTGTTATTCCCATTATTAACTTCTAGGTATTCAAAACTGTCTCTAACATAGAGGGCCATCCCACCACCTCTCCTTCCTTGTCTATCCCTTCTGAAGAGTTGGTAGCCATTGATTGCAGCATTCCAATTCTGTAAGTCATCCCACCATGTTTCTGTGATGGCAACTATATCATAGTTTTCCTGCAGTTTCCTGTCCTCCAGCTCCTCCTGTTTGTTGCCCATATTGTGTGCATTTGTGTAGATGCACTTGAGCTGGGCTCCCTATTTCATCCCCATCCTTGTCCCTTTTGTTCCAGGTTTGTTACTATTGGGTCTGGTTTTATCCCCTTCCCTCTTCACATCTAGTTTAAAGCCCTGTGTAAGAGTTTTGTTAACTCTTTGCCTAATATTCTTTTCCCCTTTTGGGACAGGGTTTTCCCATCATTCTCAAGCAGACCTCGTGTCCTGTAAATCAAACTATGGTCTGAATACCCAAAGCCTTGCTGGTAGCACCAGTTACAGAGCCATGTATTGAACCCTCCTGCTCCCCCAAGCAGGTACCTGCTTCCACTCCCCCTCATCCTCTCCTAGTTCCCCTCCTCCTGCCTGGTGGCAAGAGGGCAAGGGGTCCTTTTCCCCTCATGGAGCCTTCCCCTGCTCCTTTTTCCCTAAGGACAGCACAGTGTTGCAAACGGTCCTTAGTCTTTCATCTTCCTCTTTAAGCTCAGCCACGAGGCTGAGCAGATCGCGGAGCCGCACCCAGGCGCTGTCTTTGCTGTCCTCCCGTAAGAGCGACGCGACGCGACGCGACGCGACGCGACGCGACGCGACGCGACGCGACGCGACGCGACGCGACGTGTGTAGATGCACTTGAGCTGGGCTCCCTATTTCATCCCCATCCTTGTCCCTTTTGTTCCAGGTTTGTTACTATTGGGTCTGGTTTTATCCCCTTCCCTCTTCACATCTAGTTTAAAGCCCTGTGTAAGAGTTTTGTTAACTCTTTGCCTAATATTCTTTTCCCCTTTTGGGACAGGGTTTTCCCATCATTCTCAAGCAGACCTCGTGTTTCCAATTCTGTAAGTCATCCCACCATGTTTCTGTGATGGCAACCTCTAAATAAACTTATACAAAGCTATTAAAAGAGCTTTGTTGCACTCTTCACCACTGACATTACTTGTGTGGCAAATCACGGAATTGTGAGAGTTGGAAGAGACCTCTAGAGATCATCTAGTCCAACTCCCCTGCTAAAGCAGCAGCACAGTGTTGCAAACGGTCCTTAGTCTTTCATCTTCCTCTTTAAGCTCAGCCACGAGGCTGAGCAGATCGCGGAGCCGCACCCAGGCGCTGTCTTTGCTGTCCTCCCGTAAGAGCGACGCGACGCGACGCGACGCGACGCGACGCGACGCGACGCGACGCGACGCGACGCGACGCGACGCGACGCGACGCGACGCGACGCGACGCGACCCCCCCGCCCGCGCGCCTGGTCCGGCTGCCTTTAAATCCCCGCGCGGCTCCTGGCCACGCCCCCTCCGCGCCTGATTGGTTGTCGCGGGCTTCCGGGTTCCGGCTGGGGCTGTGGGCGGGGGGTCCCTGAGGTAGGACAGCGCTCTGTGCGGCGCCAGCCGGCCCCGTCCCCGGGAGAAACGCGGGGCTCCTCGCCGCTGCCGCCGCCTTGACAAGGCCTGGTCAGGACCAGGACTAACGGTGCCCCCCCCCGACTCTCACAAAAAAACGGCTTCTGGGGGTCTGTAGAAAACTCCCACCATGATGTCTGTATTGTTGGCCTTCCCCTTGAGTCTGACCCATAAACACTCTACACTGTTATTCCCATTATTAACTTCTAGGTATTCAAAACTGTCTCTAACATAGAGGGCCATCCCACCACCTCTCCTTCCTATAGGGCCTTACATTTGCCCTTGTTGAACCTCATTAGGTTCTTCTCTGCCCAGCTGTCCAGCCTGTCCAGGTCAGGCTGGATGGCAGCACAGCCCCCTGGAGTGTCATCCAGCCCTCCCAGTTTGGTATCATCAGCAAACGTGCTGAGGATACACTCTGTCCCCTCGTCCAGGTCATTGATGAATATGTTGAACAGGACTGGGACGATTATTGACCCCCAGGGGACACTGCTGGTTATAGGCCTCCAACTTGACCTTGCTCCATTAATGACAACCCTCTGAGTTCTGTCACACAGCCAGGACTCAATCCACCTCACTGCCCCCTCATCTAGCCCACACTTCTTTAATTTTCTAATGAGGATGTTGTGGGAGACAGTGTCAAACGCCTTGCTGAAGTCAAGGTAGATGACATCTGCTGCTCTCACCTCATCCAGCCATCTAGTTCTAACATCATAGAAGGCTACCAGATTGGTCAAGTATGATTTACCCTTGGTAAATCTGTGTTGACCAATACCAGTAACTTCTTTATCTTCAATGTGTTTGGAGATGAGATCCAGAACAAGTCGTTCCATTATTGTCCCAGGGACAGAGGTGAGGCTAATTTGCCTGTAGTTCCCTGGATCCTCCTTCTTGCCCTTTTTGTAGACTGGAGTGATATTTGCCTTCCTCCAGTCCTCAGGCACTTCTGTTCTCCATGACCCCTCATAAATGATGGAGAGTGGTTCAGCAATAACATCTGCCAGCTCTCTCAGCACTCATGGGTGCATCCCATCAGGGCCCATAGAGTTAAGGGATTCATGAAGGGTGTCTTGGCAGTGAAGACCGAAGCAAAGAAGACATTCAGCAGCTCTGCCGTCTCTGTGTCTTCCACCACTAAGGCACCCACCTCATTCATCAGCGGGCCTACATTTTCCCTAACCTGCCTTTTTTTATTGATATACTGAAAAAAACTTGTCTTGTTTTCTTTAACTGTGGTGGCCAGGTTAAGTTCTCCTTGGGCTTTTGCCCTTCTAATTTTTCCCCTACATATCTTCACTACACCTTGATATTGCTCACGACTAACCAACCCCTTTTTCCACAGATTGTAGAATTTCCTTTTCTCCCTGAGGTCCAGCCAAAGCCCTCTATTTAGCCAGACTGGTCTTCTTTCCCATCAGCTCATTTTATGGGACCTGGGGATGGCCTTCTCCTGTGCTTTTGAGAGTTCCTCCTTGAAGTATGACCAGTCTTCATGGGCATCTGTGCTCTTCAGGACTGTCTCCCAAGGGGCACTCTCAACCATGCTCCTAAGCAGGCCAAAGTCTGCCTTTTGGAAGTCCAAGGTGGCAGTTCTGCTGGCTCTCTGTCTTGTTTCTGCAAGAATTGAAAACTCTGTGATCTCGTGATCACTCTGCCCAACACGACCTTGAACCTTTACATCCCCCACAAGACCTTCTCTATTAACAAGCAGCAGGTCCAGTAGGGCGCTTTCCCTGGTTGGCTCGCTCACCAACTGTGTTAGGAAGTTATCTTCCACACACTCCACACATGGGACTGTTCCCTCTCTGCTGTGTTATATTTCTGGGAAGTTGAAGTCCCCCATGAGAACAACGGTGAGTGATTGCGAGAGCTCTTCCAGTTGCTGATAGAATATTTCATCAACTTCTACGTCCTGGTCTGGGGGTCTGTAGAAAACTCCCACCATGATGTCTGTATTGTTGGCCTTCCCCTTGAGTCTGACCCATAAACACTCTACACTGTTATTCCCATTATTAACTTCTAGGTATTCAAAACTGTCTCTAACATAGAGGGCCATCCCACCACCTCTCCTTCCTTGTCTATCCCTTCTGAAGAGTTGGTAGCCATTGATTGCAGCATTCCAATTCTGTAAGTCATCCCACCATGTTTCTGTGATGGCAACTATATCATAGTTTTCCTGCAGTTTCCTGTCCTCCAGCTCCTCCTGTTTGTTGCCCATATTGTGTGCATTTGTGTAGATGCACTTGAGCTGGGCTCCCTATTTCATCCCCATCCTTGTCCCTTTTGTTCCAGGTTTGTTACTATTGGGTCTGGTTTTATCCCCTTCCCTCTTCACATCTAGTTTAAAGCCCTGTGTAAGAGTTTTGTTAACTCTTTGCCTAATATTCTTTTCCCCTTTTGGGACAGGGTTTTCCCATCATTCTCAAGCAGACCTCGTGTCCTGTAAATCAAAC
This sequence comes from Calidris pugnax, assembly GCF_001431845.1. Lineage (NCBI taxonomy): Eukaryota > Metazoa > Chordata > Aves > Charadriiformes > Scolopacidae > Calidris > Calidris pugnax. The sequence goes on from NW_015090926.1 coordinate 3,798,860, forward strand.
TATGGTCTGAATACCCAAAGCCTTGCTGGTAGCACCAGTTACAGAGCCATGTATTGAACCCTCCTGCTCCCCCAAGCAGGTACCTGCTTCCACTCCCCCTCATCCTCTCCTAGTTCCCCTCCTCCTGCCTGGTGGCAAGAGGGCAAGGGGTCCTTTTCCCCTCATGGAGCCTTCCCCTGCTCCTTTTTCCCTAAGGACAGCACAGTGTTGCAAACGGTCCTTAGTCTTTCATCTTCCTCTTTAAGCTCAGCCACGAGGCTGAGCAGATCGCGGAGCCGCACCCAGGCGCTGTCTTTGCTGTCCTCCCGTAAGAGCGACGCGACGCGACGCGACGCGACGCGACGCGACGCGACGCGACGCGACGCGACGCGACGCGACGCGACGCGACGCGACGCGACGCGACGCGACCCCCCCGCCCGCGCGCCTGGTCCGGCTGCCTTTAAATCCCCGCGCGGCTCCTGGCCACGCCCCCTCCGCGCCTGATTGGTTGTCGCGGGCTTCCGGGTTCCGGCTGGGGCTGTGGGCGGGGGGTCCCTGAGGTAGGACAGCGCTCTGTGCGGCGCCAGCCGGCCCCGTCCCCGGGAGAAACGCGGGGCTCCTCGCCGCTGCCGCCGCCTTGACAAGGCCTGGTCAGGACCAGGACTAACGGTGCCCCCCCCCGACTCTCACAAAAAAACGGCTATAAGGAGGGCGAGCAACCAGAGCTGCTAACAGAGCTGGACAAACAGCTTGGGAGGCGATACTCAGGGCCTGGCATGGAAGTTCTTTGGTAAGAGCACTCAGGGAGGACACTTCTTTGAGGGAGAGGCATTCCACTGGCTAAGTGGCAGATTTGGAGTATGTATAACCCAAAAATCGGGCATGTTTCTGTAACCATCTGGACAGGTCAAGGACACTCAACCGACCCGATTCTCAAGGCAGAATGGTGGGCACTCATCTGAAAGCAAAAGCTACATCTCTGGCTGGGGGATCTGAACCTTTTACCCTAGTGGTGGGTGATGTTATTGACCCCCAGGGGACACTGCTGGTTATAGGCCTCCAACTTGACCTTGCTCCATTAATGACAACCCTCTGAGTTCTGTCACACAGCCAGGACTCAATCCACCTCACTGCCCCCTCATCTAGCCCACACTTCTTTAATTTTCTAATGAGGATGTTGTGGGAGACAGTGTCAAACGCCTTGCTGAAGTCAAGGTAGATGACATCTGCTGCTCTTCCTTGCTCTGGGCTTAAACACAGAATCACAGAATCTTCTAGGTAAGCAAAAGCTACATCTCTGGCTGGGGGATCTGAACCTTTTACCCTAGTGGTGGGTGATGCCTCCTCCCAGATAGAGCTGCTGGAGGAAGAGGTTCCAGTGCAGACCTCAGACTGCTGGAGGAGCCTTGAACTTTCTCCTGGGGCAGGGATAGATGACAGTCTTGCCTGCAGAACATGTGCCAGGGTGGAGGACATCCTGCCACAGATGGCTGAGTGACACGAATCATAGAATGGTTTGTGTTGGAAGGGATAGAAGGCTACCAGATTGGTCAAGTATGATTTACCCTTGGTAAATCTGTGTTGACCAATACCAGTAACTTCTTTATCTTCAATGTGTTTGGAGATGAGATCCAGAACAAGTCGTTCCATTATTGTCCCAGGGACAGAGGTGAGGCTAATTTGCCTGTAGTTCCCTGGATCCTCCTTCTTGCCCTTTTTGGTATCTCCCAGCACTACACCAACCCGCCTTTTGGACACCTCAAGGCCTCATAAATGATGGAGAGTGGTTCAGCAATAACATCTGCCAGCTCTCTCAGCACTCATGGGTGCATCCCATCAGGGCCCATAGAGTTAAGGGATTCATGAAGGGTGTCTTGGCAGTGAAGACCGAAGCAAAGAAGACATTCAGCAGCTCTGCCGTCTCTGTGTCTTCCACCACTAAGGCACCCACCTCATTCATCAGCGGGCCTACATTTTCCCTAACCTGCCTTTTTTTATTGATATACTGAAAAAAACTTGTCTTGTTTTCTTTAACTGTGGTGGCCAGGTTAAGTTCTCCTTGGGCTTTTGCCCTTCTAATTTTTCCCCTACATATCTTCACTACACCTTGATATTGCTCACGACTAACCATATCACCTTCCACAAGACTAGGTTGCTTATTTCCCCCAGGTCCTGCACGTGGGTTGGGGCAATCTTAAGCAGAAGTACAAGCTGGATAGAGAATGGATTGAGAGCAGCCCTGAGGAGAAGGACTTGGAGGTGTTGATTGATGAGAAGCTCAACAGGAGCCAATGGGCATCTGTGCTCTTCAGGACTGTCTCCCAAGGGGCACTCTCAACCATGCTCCTAAGCAGGCCAAAGTCTGCCTTTTGGAAGTCCAAGGTGGCAGTTCTGCTGGCTCTCTGTCTTGTTTCTGCAAGAATTGAAAACTCTGTGATCTCGTGATCACTCTGCCCAACACGACCTTGAACCTTTACATCCCCCACAAGACCTTCTCTATTAACAAGCAGCAGGTCCAGTAGGGCGCTTTCCCTGGTTGGCTCGCTCACCAACTGTGTTTAGCAGGTCAAGGGTGGTGATTCTGCCCCTCCACTCCATTTTGCTGTGAAGACAGGCTGAGAGAGTCGGGGTTGTTCAGCCTGGAGCAGAGAAGACTCCTAGCAGCCTTCTAGGGGGCCTACAAGAAAGCTGGAGAGTGAGTTTTTACCAGGGCATGTAGTGATAGGACAAGGACAGTGTTTAAAACTGAAAGACAGTAGACTTAGATTAGATATAAGGAAGAAATTTTTCACTATGTGGGTGATTAGACACTGAAACAGGTTGCCCAGAGAAGTGATGGATGTCCCATCCCTGAAAGTGTTAAAGGCCAGGCTGGATGAGGCTTTAAGGAACCTGGTCTAGTGGAACGTGTCCCTGCCCATGGCAGGTGATTTTTAACTAGATGATCTTTAAGGTCATTTCCAATCCAAACCATTCATGATTCTATGATTATCTATTGAAAGCTTGTGCTATAAAAAACAATACCAGGTGTATCATTGTAATTGGAGTACAAAAATAGCTACACATACTGAAACTGACAGCAACTGATCAAGAGCAGCACAGGGGTCAGGATAATAGGTCTCATCAGCTGTTGAAACACTCACCACATGTGTATTAACAGTATGACAAAATACCAAACATCATGCAGGAATGCTACTAACTAGGGTTACCTGTCAGCTTTTCAATTTTCATGTATATTCTATCCTTTCTCCACTTTTTCATACTGAACGATTCTAGTCAGGTGTTTACTCTCAAACAGAGTATATATGAGACCTGACTGAAAAATAATTTCCGAATTTTGTTTGTTACAACAAGCTAATCAGGTGGTATAACTTCAGATTATTTCACATTAAATAACAGAACAGGTATTTTGGTATTATGGTGATGAATATGTTATGATATCTGATTTTTGAGTTACTTTTTTCCAGCATTGGAAAGAAAATGATGCTTCTGAGAAGTTTAATGCCATTTCACAGGGACAGATTCTGGCTGTGTTCACAAGATTTCATATTTGAGGAATAGGAACATATGCATATACAACACCTGAAGTCATCAGAACAATGTTGGATTCTGAGAATCCAGGAAATTTCTATAGCAGTTATGAGATAAGCAAATAATGCAAGTGAATCTTTCATAGTTTATTCTAAATGCTGATACATACTTGTCCTGGTTTCATGTGGGAACGAGCTATCTGTTCTTCTAGTGATTGCTGTAAAAGGAATGTCAATACTGCATATTGGTTTTGTAGTTGCTAAGCAATGTTTTTACTACTGAAGGACTCTTTTCAGCCTCCCATAGAAGCTGAGAAGGAGCACAGACAGAACAATGGAATGACCAATGGGGTTTTTTTGTACCATAGACATCATGCTCAGTATATACATGAGGGTTGGCCTGGGGGGTTGGAGTCTATGATCACTGCTCCCGGAAGGTATCAGTTCAGTGGCTGGTGAGGGTAATTTGTGTCGTCATCATCAACATTATTATTATTATTATTATTATTATTATTATTATTATTATTATTATTATTAATGTTGTTGTTATTTTTTTTCTGCTGTTGTTCTATTAAACCATCTTTATCTCAGTCCACAAGGTTTTTTCTTTCCATTTCCCCTCCTTTTCTCGCTCTTCTCCCAGCCCTTCTCAGGGGAAGGAGGAGAACTGCACAAGTAGCTGTGTGATCCCAGCTGCCAGCTGGGGTTAAACTATAGCAATATTCCAGGTAAATTTATAAAGGTATTAATGAAAAAATACATGGTTTATTAAGGCAAAAAACTAAGCAGTATATTGTGAATCAGAATTTGTGAAAGTACTTAAATCTTGTGAAGTTCTTGGGCTTCTTTCTTCTTTAGAAATTTTTAAAAGTTCCTGACCGTAAAGTGAATTGTTTAACAAGTGTATTCAAATTCATTTTGGCCAGTATAGAAAAGCAGTAAGACTATAAAATATAGTAAGTGTAAATGAGGAAAGAGATAAACAGGGAATTATTAAGAGCAATACAGCATCATCATTTTGCTGTCAGAGAACAGAAAAGCTGAGAAGTAGGAGAAATTAGAGAAAGAATATCCTTTGGTTTTTAATCCAAATCAATATGATTGAAAATAAAACATTTTAAAAGTACATTGATTTCCATGTGGACAGAATAAGTAGTGACCAATAATTACGCTAGAACACTCTTAGGTACAACTGACAGTTTCTCCCCCTGGAAAACTTCCATTAAATAAGTAAGAGAGAGTTGGAAGAGAAATCCAGTGTGTATATAAAGCTATATATTATGCAGCATTTACAACTCTGCTATTAACCACTGCAATCTTCTTCATTAGCATGATACATAAATTAATTAAAAAAACTCTTGTGTTGTATAGGAAAACAGACAAAAGAACAATAGATACTGCTATAGCTTGTTATATATGATTTCTGCAGTTTCAAAGGGAACATTATTATTATCTAAATTGGACTGTCTAGTCTTCTAAGACAAAAAAAAAAAGAAGCACTATAAAATATTGTAGCAACAACTTTGCAGCAGAACCTTAAAAATGAAATATACTTGATCATTTCATACATGACTTGCAGCCCTCCTTATCTGTGGCAGAAAAAGAAAAATAACAGTCAGGAGTGTGTTTTCCTCTTCTAAAGATCCTAAAGAAGTTTTTGTGTTTAGGCAGCCTTGCAAGTTAACTCTTTCACTTTCCTATACTCTGCAGACATTTTCTTTTAACTTATTTCTTGGTTTTCTCTTCTTTACTGAACTCTATGTTGCAGACTGACAAGACTCTTAGTACTAGATCATGTGATGACAAAAAACACCTCCCTCTTAATCCTGTTTTACTTACTGTGTGTCTCTGCTGTGGTATCCGAAGTGAACAACTTATTTTGTTTTTTTTTTAGTGATGCTTTTAGAGGCTGACAGGTATTGAGATATGAACCTTTCATGGTTGAGTTGAAGACTGTCTTCTAGTTGAAAACAATTTTGGAGTGCCAAAAGGATAGACTTTGCTATTCTAGGCTGCTTGGGGATAGTACTCTTGTAAGATTTAGGGCAAAATATAGAGATTTTTTTCTCTTACTATAGATTTATTACATAAAGTGAGAATGTGAGATCTTAGCATGAATATGCAGCAGAATTATTTCAAAAAACCCACCTGGCCATAGCATAGACATGCCACAAATTTCTCCACTCTTCAATTTCTGAGCCAGATGAGTGCATTTATTACTTAATGATATATAATGTTTGGTAAACCTTTCAGAAATCTACAAGCATTTGAATCTCTATGCTCTTTAAAGCCACCAAACCTTAGCTTCACTGGAACAGAGAAGACTGAAGACAGGCATTGTCTGCAGGGAGTCAATGATGAACACTTTATCAGAGTTTAATTACATTTTTCTCTTTGCGTGTGAGGATTCAACATGCCTTTCATAGCACACTGAATTGAAGGACTTAGTTGGCATGAGCTCAAGATACTTTTGTAGGGCAACACCCAGTGGCAGGAGGAAATCAGAGAAAAGCATCTGAAACATAATAATATAAAGAGGATATTTTCAACAAGTAATTAAATATTTGATATATGGATTTCCACTGTTATTCTTCAGGTTGTGATACTGACACCAGAGCTAACCTCACTTCTCAGTATATCTCACATTATTGTTGAAAGTAATGTCAGCAATGCAGGAAAATATAAAGCAGAGTAATGCTAGGAACTGTATCTTTTATCACCACTACAGGGCTGCATCACAACAAATCAAACAAAGTCGGTATGATCAAGCTCTTATATCTGTGCAGTAAAAAAATTATACCACCACAGGAAGATCTGCACACAAAAAATAAATTGTTTTTTGCCTATGGGCAGATACTCTTTTTGGTCTGCTTTTTCCTTAAGAACAGTGACAGACTAGAGCTATATTGGAGCCAGTTCAAAGACAAGTATTTTTCATATATCCCTTTCTTACACAAACAGTACACTGTGAAGAACCACAGGTGTCTTTACAACATTAGGATTATGCACAAAATACTAGATCTACTGTAGACTGTTTCTAAACTTAGATAAAACCTTAAAGTCTGGCCAATAGACCACAGTCACAGGTACTCCAGATACACAGGTCTATATACGCCAAACCTTGCCAATGTTGTAGTCTCTCCATTCCTGTCTTACAAACTGAGTCTGCGTACCACAATTCTTTTCTCACAGTCTGGCAGCCTTTCGGAGAAAATGTTCAACTAAAGGTGGATGAGTCGGCAGAAAAATTGAAATTGAGGCGTTATCTTACAGAGAACTATGCTGAGGATCAGTTAAACTAAATGGAAAAACTCCCAAAGGGCTTAGGCTGTATTCAATTAAAGCTTAATTATAACTAAATGAGAAACCCCAAAGAGGTGTCAGTTCACTAAGGAACTAAGGAGTGAACAAATATGTCTGGTGATGAAGTCTCTCTTTATTAGTGCTGTGGTCTGTTTGTAGTGCAGTGGTCCTCAGCAAGCTGTGGTGAGTCTGCTTCTCCAACCATTAATCATTTAAATTAATTATTCCTTAGAAATAATAAAATTCTGATATCTCACAGGGCACTGTCACAAAATATTACACCTTATCTTGGCTTTTAAAGTACATATATCAAATGAAGCTAGTGGAACCAGGAGTGAAATCAGGCTGAACACAAATGAAAGTATCTTTGCATGGCAGAAAGCACCCTGCCAAATGATCCCTGCTAAAGGATACTGTGAACAAAGTTTCCAGGAAAGCCTAGGCAAGCTCAAGCAACAGAAATTACTAAGGTTACTAAGGACAGAGAAGTCACGTGAGGCTCATATATCCTCTGAGATGAAGGCAGCTGTAGATTGGGAGAGTACACTAGAGGGTGGGGAGAGTACCAGCTCGTTTTTTGCCACTACTATATGGTTATGGACCTTGCAATCCTTTGCTTCTGTATGCAATGTAAGGAATAAATTATGACGCTTTTTCACCTAAGTGGAACTATCAGGCAGGTACTTTGGAAGTATCAACAACAACTATGTTTAAGGATGAGAAATTGTGAGCACTAAACAAAAAATGTTAAATCTTCACAGATTAAAGCTTTTTTCAAAATACCTTGTAATTTAAAGGTGGAATATCAAGTCCGAACTTCTATGCTAAAGTGAGATTCAATAGAAAGTAGAATCTACTATGATTAAGACTATCATATAACTTGGAACTAGTAAGACTTTAGACATTGCTGCTACAACTTAGGGGAAGAAATATATTTGAGAAGCTCTGAATCAGACTAATAGCAATGTTATCTAATGATTTACAACAGTGTAGGGAAGCAATGACAGATTGTCAGTTACTATGATCCACAGCTTCCCATGCAAACTACTTATCAACTAGAGACTTGAAACTTTATTGGTATTCTTCTTTCTGTTATTATTTTTGACAATATTTTGTTTCTGATGTTATTTAATGCAGAGAGTTAGGTGTCTTTGTGCCATTATTTATAAAGTTAAATCAACAGACAAAGATAAATTCCCTAATGTTTATTTATTCCCTAAATACTTGTACTCAGTTACTAGTTATTTTTTCCTTAAGATGGCCTATAAAGTTGACACTGGTCTTCCAGTTTTTTTGCTGTAGGAATAAATTCAAAAATAATTTAAAGCCTAAATACAAACTTTCAATTAAGCTAGATGTGAACTCCGTAGGAAGTATAACATATTTATAGAGGAGTGAAGAAGCAAGAGAGGGAAATAAGCTTTGAGGTGAGAAATAGAAAAAGATCAAATTTTAGTTTTATAAAACAGAGTTTAATTTGTAAACTTTTACCTGGTCATTGTTGGGGTTTTTTCAACGTCTGTTTGGATCCTGACATGCTGAGACCTTTACAGAAGAGGAAAAAAAAAAAGAAAGACAATATTCCAGAAGAATGCTGCTTCAGCATTACAAAAAAAGCACACAAGTGACACTACACCTATTTCAAATAATATGCAAAGGAACCTTTACTAGACAGGCACTGAAAACTGGTGAAAGGTAAGGCTCAATGTGGTGTTCAGATAATTACCAAATAAATTTCATTCTAAAACATCTAAAAAGACTGAAACTGTAACAGGAAAAGATACCTCACATAAGTCAAGCAAAAAAAAACCAACAAAAAACCACAACTATCTGGCTTTTCTCTCTGCCTTTGTGATTCATGCTTTTTTAGTCTGTTACAAGTACCTTTGTTTGCTACAACACAGATTCCACTCTCCCATGTGCTTGCAGTCCTGTAGTTCAGCCCTGTTGCAATAGCCACTATGTTCAGATGTTTCCACTGTCATCTCTTCGGTATTCATAGTGTGCCATTTAAGTGTAAATGACTCTGTGCAACTAGCTATGCAGATTTAATAATTTGTTTGTTAATTTCACTACGTTTTTAATAATGGTCTCCATTTCATTTGACCCCTAATTTTATAGGTATTTTCATTCACGTTTAATATTTTTTGCATTATTTTATAATAAGTGGGTACCAATGAATATAAGTTCTGCATATGTATTGATATGGGTAAGTAGCTTTCTTACGGTAGCATCTAGTTTGGATACCTTTTTTATTGGCCGGCAGTGACTTTGGTAAAATATTGAAAGAAAGTTTTCTAATTAGTTTAGCAAGAGCTTAATTTCCTCCTCAAACTGTTTAACTGTTGAAACTTTTATAAAATTATATGATGTTGCTATCAAGCTACAAATCAGTACTGAAATAATTGAAGCAACATCATAAAAACCAAAATTTGGAAATAAAATTTAACCTTAGCATGATGGAAAATATTTCTGAGTTGAAGCTTCCAGAATCATCCATGTGTCTGTCAGTCTGTCTGTCTCTCTATATTTTTGCATCGGGAGTGCCATTAAATCCATATGACTTTATGAAGGAAAATCACTGTTACCCAGATGCATTTTTTATTTTAATAACTCGAGCTTGTTTTTATTCATTTTGAATTGGCTTAAAAGAGGAATAAAGATAAGATCTTCTTCCTATTAGATAGAACTACACTTTCCACTAGGAGCTCATATTAACAGTAACTTCCAAAGAGTTTTGGATCAGCAGAGGTAATTCTTTCAATCCTCCCATTGTGGGATATTATTTATTTGCAGCACTTTTCCCAGCAGAAATAATATTTGACGTGAGATAATCTTAATTTTTATATAATGCATTATGGCCTTGAAAAAAAATTGAAATAAAAATTTGAAATAATTTTTTTCTAATTTTTTTAATTTATTTCCTAGTTTACAAGTGCCTCAGCTGTTACGTCCTACTTCCCAATGAGTTTACACTTCCAAACCTAGTCATGTAGCAATATGAAAGTGGACATAAGCTAAAAGCATACTTTTGCTATTAATGGTCTTACTCTTTCCTGACCTTGAAATGCATTCATGTTGTTTGATATGCACCGGGTCTTTAACCTCCTAATTACCTGAGAATAATGTTCCCATTCTTTCTGTGGGTAAATTAATTTGAAATTATTAACTTGTCAGAGGATCAATTGGCATAGTAAACATTTTCTGTTATTTACACTGGGTAAGATTGCTTTTTAATTAAAACGACAGTTATGGTGCTACTCATTAGAAAGCAAAGTGAAATACAGTCACCTCTGAGGTTTTCTTGTGATGTTGACAGTTTAATAACCATTTGTTGCTAAATGTTTTCTAATACTCTGACATTTCTGAGCAGCTTTATTATTTTAAGGCACTCATTCTGTCACTGCTATGTAAGGATGCCATAAAGAATTCATCTGTCTATTTGTAATTATTATGGCAAAGTGCTAATATGTGGATGAGGTTTAAATTGTGTAAAAGGAGGATGGGGGAAGGAAAGATTTATATTTACTTATCCAGTTTGTTATTTAGAAACATTTTTGTAGCACTCACTATAGAGTCTAAATGCCAAAGCCGTCATTTTTTTATACGTATAATGTTCATGTGCACTTAAAGTAAGAAAGTGGTTTTACTGCTTTTTAAAAACTGTGTTTCCAAAAAAAGGAGAAGCAACAAAAGAGAAGCAAATTGTGTACATATTGCTTTCAGCTCACTATAAAAATGGCATAGCTTTATGGCTGCTGTTTCCAGGGGACTTTTGTCATTTTTGTAATTTGTAGTCATGATCATCCTCATTACAATAATAAAAAAGAAGGAAACTATTTCTGCTGAATTCATTTTTCCTATAGAAATTAATATATGTTACTCTTTTATTGCTGCCTTTTTACTTACCTTTCCTGTTCCCTACACTGGTCATTTCAGTATGGACAGCACACGAGAAAAAATGCTTAAGGCTTAAGGCTTTAAAGACTAAACTAGTCACTTAATTTTGTGTCTTTAATGTACAATAGTCTTGAAAAAAATTAGTTTGTACACATTTATGATCATGAATAAACTATTCCACTCCTTCATTTATAGAAAAAATATAATTGTTTTTGGAGAATTGGTTAATAAAGCGTTGTGTATCTAGTCTAAACTTGCCATAAACTGAGCTTTCCCTTTGCGCACTAGGAAAATGTGGATCCATTAAGATTAGTTCATGTGACCGCTCGAATTTTTCAGTCTAAAATTCTTTTTTATCGTTCTTTTTAAGAGCTTTCAGCTATGTCTTTCAAACTTGGAAGTGTTTGCAAAAAAACAAGAAATGCATTGAATTATTAAATTATTCTGTTTTGTTACTATAGAGGTGCTTACTCTGTTCAGAGCTGTTACAAGGAAACCTGGATGAAATCAGTTGAAATTCATTCATACGCGTAAGCAGAATTTGCTCTACTAAATTTTCCAAGTAGCTCAATCACTTTTTTTTTTCATTGTTGTCCTTGTTTTGTGGTCTTAGCCAGCTCAAGTAAAGCAGAAATAAGCAGTGGCAGTGACCATAAATGAGATGTGTGTCACTAATGCAAGGTTTCACTGTGCAACATTTGTCAGGAAAGAAAACAGGGCACCCCTGTTTCACAAAAAACTCAGACTTCTTCTTGGTCTCTGAGAAACATCTACTTCAAATTTATTGTGTTCATACTTCTAACATGCTATCATCCTGTTTGCACAACAAATAAGTTTGTACTTATCTTCACAAGTTCCAATAGTATATTTTTAGGACTGTCAGAAGAGGAAGTGCTTATATTCTTACATAGATATTCTTTCTTTTCTCAGAACATAACAAAAGCATTGTTTTTTTAATACAGTAAATGCAATGTCCCTGTTAATTCAAACAAGGAAAAGGTATACTTCTGGATTTTCAACATAGAAGCCTACTCCTACCTTTCCCTGTTTGCAGGAAAGGTAAAAAGAAGTGGTGTGGTATCTACCAATAGGTCACAGTAATGACATTTAGAGAGGTAGTCTTGGATGAGCAAGCAATATCAAAGATTAACCAAATTATTTTAGAGAACTGCTTGAGACTTATAAGCTGACTTTCATACACAGAAAAGTGTGCTGCATTCTGAAGAACAACCCAAATATTAGGTTCCAAACATGATTAAAACAAATATGCCAAGAATGGTCTTGCCTGTAATACAAAATAACTTCTATTAAAAGCACAGGAGCTCCCAGTTCCCCTGTATAAGAAATCAGGTAATTACAGCAGAAGACTAGAATGGCTGCGTAAGGACCTTCTGGACAAACTAAAGTGTAAGAAGGAAATGCATGGGCAGTGGAACCAGGGACATGTATCCTGAGAAGAGTGTAGGGACACTGCATCTACACGTAGGGCTGGGGTCAGGAAAGAAAAGGCACAGTTGCTGTGTCTTGTTTTCTTTAACTGTGGTGGCCAGGTTAAGTTCTCCTTGGGCTTTTGCCCTTCTAATTTTTCCCCTACATATCTTCACTACACCTTGATATTGCTCACGACTAACCAACCCCTTTTTCCACAGATTGTAGAATTTCCTTTTCTCCCTGAGGTCCAGCCAAAGCCCTCTATTTAGCCAGACTGGTCTTCTTTCCCATCAGCTCATTTTATGGGACCTGGGGATGGCCTTCTCCTGTGCTTTTGAGAGTTCCTCCTTGAAGTATGACCAGTCTTCATGGGCATCTGTGCTCTTCAGGACTGTCTCCCAAGGGGCACTCTCAACCATGCTCCTAAGCAGGCCAAAGTCTGCCTTTTGGAAGTCCAAGGTGGCAGTTCTGCTGGCTCTCTGTCTTGTTTCTGCAAGAATTGAAAACTCTGTGATCTCGTGATCACTCTGCCCAACACGACCTTGAACCTTTACATCCCCCACAAGACCTTCTCTATTAACAAGCAGCAGGTCCAGTAGGGCGCTTTCCCTGGTTGGCTCGCTCACCAACTGTGTTAGGAAGTTATCTTCCACACACTCCACACATGGGACTGTTCCCTCTCTGCTGTGTTATATTTCTGGGAAGTTGAAGTCCCCCATGAGAACAACGGTGAGTGATTGCGAGAGCTCTTCCAGTTGCTGATAGAATATTTCATCAACTTCTACGTCCTGGTCTGGGGGTCTGTAGAAAACTCCCACCATGATGTCTGTATTGTTGGCCTTCCCCTTGAGTCTGACCCATAAACACTCTACACTGTTATTCCCATTATTAACTTCTAGGTATTCAAAACTGTCTCTAACATAGAGGGCCATCCCACCACCTCTCCTTCCTTGTCTATCCCTTCTGAAGAGTTGGTAGCCATTGATTGCAGCATTCCAATTCTGTAAGTCATCCCACCATGTTTCTGTGATGGCAACTATATCATAGTTTTCCTGCAGTTTCCTGTCCTCCAGCTCCTCCTGTTTGTTGCCCATATTGTGTGCATTTGTGTAGATGCACTTGAGCTGGGCTCCCTATTTCATCCCCATCCTTGTCCCTTTTGTTCCAGGTTTGTTACTATTGGGTCTGGTTTTATCCCCTTCCCTCTTCACATCTAGTTTAAAGCCCTGTGTAAGAGTTTTGTTAACTCTTTGCCTAATATTCTTTTCCCCTTTTGGGACAGGGTTTTCCCATCATTCTCAAGCAGACCTCGTGTCCTGTAAATCAAACTATGGTCTGAATACCCAAAGCCTTGCTGGTAGCACCAGTTACAGAGCCATGTATTGAACCCTCCTGCTCCCCCAAGCAGGTACCTGCTTCCACTCCCCCTCATCCTCTCCTAGTTCCCCTCCTCCTGCCTGGTGGCAAGAGGGCAAGGGGTCCTTTTCCCCTCATGGAGCCTTCCCCTGCTCCTTTTTCCCTAAGGACAGCACAGTGTTGCAAACGGTCCTTAGTCTTTCATCTTCCTCTTTAAGCTCAGCCACGAGGCTGAGCAGATCGCGGAGCCGCACCCAGGCGCTGTCTTTGCTGTCCTCCCGTAAGAGCGACGCGACGCGACGCGACGCGACGCGACGCGACGCGACGCGACGCGACGCGACGCGACGCGACGCGACGCGACGCGACGCGACGCGACGCGACCCCCCCGCCCGCGCGCCTGGTCCGGCTGCCTTTAAATCCCCGCGCGGCTCCTGGCCACGCCCCCTCCGCGCCTGATTGGTTGTCGCGGGCTTCCGGGTTCCGGCTGGGGCTGTGGGCGGGGGGTCCCTGAGGTAGGACAGCGCTCTGTGCGGCGCCAGCCGGCCCCGTCCCCGGGAGAAACGCGGGGCTCCTCGCCGCTGCCGCCGCCTTGACAAGGCCTGGTCAGGACCAGGACTAACGGTGCCCCCCCCCGACTCTCACAAAAAAACGGCTATAAGGAGGGCGAGCAACCAGAGCTGCTAACAGAGCTGGACAAACAGCTTGGGAGGCGATACTCAGGGCCTGGCATGGAAGTTCTTTGGTAAGAGCACTCAGGGAGGACACTTCTTTGAGGGAGAGGCATTCCACTGGCTAAGTGGCAGATTTGGAGTATGTATAACCCAAAAATCGGGCATGTTTCTGTAACCATCTGGACAGGTCAAGGACACTCAACCGACCCGATTCTCAAGGCAGAATGGTGGGCACTCATCTGAAAGCAAAAGCTACATCTCTGGCTGGGGGATCTGAACCTTTTACCCTAGTGGTGGGTGATGCCTCCTCCCAGATAGAGCTGCTGGAGGAAGAGGTTCCAGTGCAGACCTCAGACTGCTGGAGGAGCCTTGAACTTTCTCCTGGGGCAGGGATAGATGACAGTCTTGCCTGCAGAACATGTGCCAGGGTGGAGGACATCCTGCCACAGATGGCTGAGTGACACGAATCATAGAATGGTTTGTGTTGGAAGGGACCTTAAGATCATCTAGTTCCAACTTCCTTGCTCTGGGCTTAAACACAGAATCACAGAATCTTCTAGGTTGGAAGGGACCTTAAAGATAATCTTGTCCAACCGTCAACGTAATTTTGACAAAAATAAACACCCACACAACAAACAAAAAGCAACACCATCAGTAAACCGTATCTCCCAGCACTACACCAACCCGCCTTTTGGACACCTCAAGGGATGGTGCCTCAACCACCTCCCTGGGCAGCCCATTCCAATGTCTGATAACCCTTTTGGTGAAAAATTTTTTCCTAATATCTAGCGTGAACCTCCCCTGGCATAACTTGAGGCCATTTCCTCTTGTCCTGTCGCCTGTGACTTGAGAGAAGAGACCGACCCCCACCTCTCTACAACCTCCTTTTAGGTAGTTGTAGAGAGCAATAAGGTCTCACCTCAGCCTCCAGCTCCCTCAGCCTCTCCTCATAAGACTTGTGCTCCAGTCCCCTCACCAGCTTTGTTGCTCTTCTCTGGACCTGCTCCAGCACCTCAATTTCTTTTTTATGGTAGGGAGCCTAAAACTGGACACAGTACTCAAGGTGGGGCCTCGCCAGTGCCAAGTACAGGGGGACTATCACCTTCCACAAGACTAGGTTGCTTATTTCCCCCAGGTCCTGCACGTGGGTTGGGGCAATCTTAAGCAGAAGTACAAGCTGGATAGAGAATGGATTGAGAGCAGCCCTGAGGAGAAGGACTTGGAGGTGTTGATTGATGAGAAGCTCAACAGGAGCCAGCAATGTGCCCCTGCAGCCCAGAAAGCCAACTGCATCCTGGGCTGCATGAAAAGAAGTGTGGCTAGCAGGTCAAGGGTGGTGATTCTGCCCCTCCACTCCATTTTGCTGTGAAGACAGGCTGAGAGAGTCGGGGTTGTTCAGCCTGGAGCAGAGAAGACTCCTAGCAGCCTTCTAGGGGGCCTACAAGAAAGCTGGAGAGTGAGTTTTTACCAGGGCATGTAGTGATAGGACAAGGACAGTGTTTAAAACTGAAAGACAGTAGACTTAGATTAGATATAAGGAAGAAATTTTTCACTATGTGGGTGATTAGACACTGAAACAGGTTGCCCAGAGAAGTGATGGATGTCCCATCCCTGAAAGTGTTAAAGGCCAGGCTGGATGAGGCTTTAAGGAACCTGGTCTAGTGGAACGTGTCCCTGCCCATGGCAGGTGATTTTTAACTAGATGATCTTTAAGGTCATTTCCAATCCAAACCATTCATGATTCTATGATTATCTATTGAAAGCTTGTGCTATAAAAAACAATACCAGGTGTATCATTGTAATTGGAGTACAAAAATAGCTACACATACTGAAACTGACAGCAACTGATCAAGAGCAGCACAGGGGTCAGGATAATAGGTCTCATCAGCTGTTGAAACACTCACCACATGTGTATTAACAGTATGACAAAATACCAAACATCATGCAGGAATGCTACTAACTAGGGTTACCTGTCAGCTTTTCAATTTTCATGTATATTCTATCCTTTCTCCACTTTTTCATACTGAACGATTCTAGTCAGGTGTTTACTCTCAAACAGAGTATATATGAGACCTGACTGAAAAATAATTTCCGAATTTTGTTTGTTACAACAAGCTAATCAGGTGGTATAACTTCAGATTATTTCACATTAAATAACAGAACAGGTATTTTGGTATTATGGTGATGAATATGTTATGATATCTGATTTTTGAGTTACTTTTTTCCAGCATTGGAAAGAAAATGATGCTTCTGAGAAGTTTAATGCCATTTCACAGGGACAGATTCTGGCTGTGTTCACAAGATTTCATATTTGAGGAATAGGAACATATGCATATACAACACCTGAAGTCATCAGAACAATGTTGGATTCTGAGAATCCAGGAAATTTCTATAGCAGTTATGAGATAAGCAAATAATGCAAGTGAATCTTTCATAGTTTATTCTAAATGCTGATACATACTTGTCCTGGTTTCATGTGGGAACGAGCTATCTGTTCTTCTAGTGATTGCTGTAAAAGGAATGTCAATACTGCATATTGGTTTTGTAGTTGCTAAGCAATGTTTTTACTACTGAAGGACTCTTTTCAGCCTCCCATAGAAGCTGAGAAGGAGCACAGACAGAACAATGGAATGACCAATGGGGTTTTTTTGTACCATAGACATCATGCTCAGTATATACATGAGGGTTGGCCTGGGGGGTTGGAGTCTATGATCACTGCTCCCGGAAGGTATCAGTTCAGTGGCTGGTGAGGGTAATTTGTGTCGTCATCATCAACATTATTATTATTATTATTATTATTATTATTATTATTATTATTATTATTATTAATGTTGTTGTTATTTTTTTTCTGCTGTTGTTCTATTAAACCATCTTTATCTCAGTCCACAAGGTTTTTTCTTTCCATTTCCCCTCCTTTTCTCGCTCTTCTCCCAGCCCTTCTCAGGGGAAGGAGGAGAACTGCACAAGTAGCTGTGTGATCCCAGCTGCCAGCTGGGGTTAAACTATAGCAATATTCCAGGTAAATTTATAAAGGTATTAATGAAAAAATACATGGTTTATTAAGGCAAAAAACTAAGCAGTATATTGTGAATCAGAATTTGTGAAAGTACTTAAATCTTGTGAAGTTCTTGGGCTTCTTTCTTCTTTAGAAATTTTTAAAAGTTCCTGACCGTAAAGTGAATTGTTTAACAAGTGTATTCAAATTCATTTTGGCCAGTATAGAAAAGCAGTAAGACTATAAAATATAGTAAGTGTAAATGAGGAAAGAGATAAACAGGGAATTATTAAGAGCAATACAGCATCATCATTTTGCTGTCAGAGAACAGAAAAGCTGAGAAGTAGGAGAAATTAGAGAAAGAATATCCTTTGGTTTTTAATCCAAATCAATATGATTGAAAATAAAACATTTTAAAAGTACATTGATTTCCATGTGGACAGAATAAGTAGTGACCAATAATTACGCTAGAACACTCTTAGGTACAACTGACAGTTTCTCCCCCTGGAAAACTTCCATTAAATAAGTAAGAGAGAGTTGGAAGAGAAATCCAGTGTGTATATAAAGCTATATATTATGCAGCATTTACAACTCTGCTATTAACCACTGCAATCTTCTTCATTAGCATGATACATAAATTAATTAAAAAAACTCTTGTGTTGTATAGGAAAACAGACAAAAGAACAATAGATACTGCTATAGCTTGTTATATATGATTTCTGCAGTTTCAAAGGGAACATTATTATTATCTAAATTGGACTGTCTAGTCTTCTAAGACAAAAAAAAAAAGAAGCACTATAAAATATTGTAGCAACAACTTTGCAGCAGAACCTTAAAAATGAAATATACTTGATCATTTCATACATGACTTGCAGCCCTCCTTATCTGTGGCAGAAAAAGAAAAATAACAGTCAGGAGTGTGTTTTCCTCTTCTAAAGATCCTAAAGAAGTTTTTGTGTTTAGGCAGCCTTGCAAGTTAACTCTTTCACTTTCCTATACTCTGCAGACATTTTCTTTTAACTTATTTCTTGGTTTTCTCTTCTTTACTGAACTCTATGTTGCAGACTGACAAGACTCTTAGTACTAGATCATGTGATGACAAAAAACACCTCCCTCTTAATCCTGTTTTACTTACTGTGTGTCTCTGCTGTGGTATCCGAAGTGAACAACTTATTTTGTTTTTTTTTTAGTGATGCTTTTAGAGGCTGACAGGTATTGAGATATGAACCTTTCATGGTTGAGTTGAAGACTGTCTTCTAGTTGAAAACAATTTTGGAGTGCCAAAAGGATAGACTTTGCTATTCTAGGCTGCTTGGGGATAGTACTCTTGTAAGATTTAGGGCAAAATATAGAGATTTTTTTCTCTTACTATAGATTTATTACATAAAGTGAGAATGTGAGATCTTAGCATGAATATGCAGCAGAATTATTTCAAAAAACCCACCTGGCCATAGCATAGACATGCCACAAATTTCTCCACTCTTCAATTTCTGAGCCAGATGAGTGCATTTATTACTTAATGATATATAATGTTTGGTAAACCTTTCAGAAATCTACAAGCATTTGAATCTCTATGCTCTTTAAAGCCACCAAACCTTAGCTTCACTGGAACAGAGAAGACTGAAGACAGGCATTGTCTGCAGGGAGTCAATGATGAACACTTTATCAGAGTTTAATTACATTTTTCTCTTTGCGTGTGAGGATTCAACATGCCTTTCATAGCACACTGAATTGAAGGACTTAGTTGGCATGAGCTCAAGATACTTTTGTAGGGCAACACCCAGTGGCAGGAGGAAATCAGAGAAAAGCATCTGAAACATAATAATATAAAGAGGATATTTTCAACAAGTAATTAAATATTTGATATATGGATTTCCACTGTTATTCTTCAGGTTGTGATACTGACACCAGAGCTAACCTCACTTCTCAGTATATCTCACATTATTGTTGAAAGTAATGTCAGCAATGCAGGAAAATATAAAGCAGAGTAATGCTAGGAACTGTATCTTTTATCACCACTACAGGGCTGCATCACAACAAATCAAACAAAGTCGGTATGATCAAGCTCTTATATCTGTGCAGTAAAAAAATTATACCACCACAGGAAGATCTGCACACAAAAAATAAATTGTTTTTTGCCTATGGGCAGATACTCTTTTTGGTCTGCTTTTTCCTTAAGAACAGTGACAGACTAGAGCTATATTGGAGCCAGTTCAAAGACAAGTATTTTTCATATATCCCTTTCTTACACAAACAGTACACTGTGAAGAACCACAGGTGTCTTTACAACATTAGGATTATGCACAAAATACTAGATCTACTGTAGACTGTTTCTAAACTTAGATAAAACCTTAAAGTCTGGCCAATAGACCACAGTCACAGGTACTCCAGATACACAGGTCTATATACGCCAAACCTTGCCAATGTTGTAGTCTCTCCATTCCTGTCTTACAAACTGAGTCTGCGTACCACAATTCTTTTCTCACAGTCTGGCAGCCTTTCGGAGAAAATGTTCAACTAAAGGTGGATGAGTCGGCAGAAAAATTGAAATTGAGGCGTTATCTTACAGAGAACTATGCTGAGGATCAGTTAAACTAAATGGAAAAACTCCCAAAGGGCTTAGGCTGTATTCAATTAAAGCTTAATTATAACTAAATGAGAAACCCCAAAGAGGTGTCAGTTCACTAAGGAACTAAGGAGTGAACAAATATGTCTGGTGATGAAGTCTCTCTTTATTAGTGCTGTGGTCTGTTTGTAGTGCAGTGGTCCTCAGCAAGCTGTGGTGAGTCTGCTTCTCCAACCATTAATCATTTAAATTAATTATTCCTTAGAAATAATAAAATTCTGATATCTCACAGGGCACTGTCACAAAATATTACACCTTATCTTGGCTTTTAAAGTACATATATCAAATGAAGCTAGTGGAACCAGGAGTGAAATCAGGCTGAACACAAATGAAAGTATCTTTGCATGGCAGAAAGCACCCTGCCAAATGATCCCTGCTAAAGGATACTGTGAACAAAGTTTCCAGGAAAGCCTAGGCAAGCTCAAGCAACAGAAATTACTAAGGTTACTAAGGACAGAGAAGTCACGTGAGGCTCATATATCCTCTGAGATGAAGGCAGCTGTAGATTGGGAGAGTACACTAGAGGGTGGGGAGAGTACCAGCTCGTTTTTTGCCACTACTATATGGTTATGGACCTTGCAATCCTTTGCTTCTGTATGCAATGTAAGGAATAAATTATGACGCTTTTTCACCTAAGTGGAACTATCAGGCAGGTACTTTGGAAGTATCAACAACAACTATGTTTAAGGATGAGAAATTGTGAGCACTAAACAAAAAATGTTAAATCTTCACAGATTAAAGCTTTTTTCAAAATACCTTGTAATTTAAAGGTGGAATATCAAGTCCGAACTTCTATGCTAAAGTGAGATTCAATAGAAAGTAGAATCTACTATGATTAAGACTATCATATAACTTGGAACTAGTAAGACTTTAGACATTGCTGCTACAACTTAGGGGAAGAAATATATTTGAGAAGCTCTGAATCAGACTAATAGCAATGTTATCTAATGATTTACAACAGTGTAGGGAAGCAATGACAGATTGTCAGTTACTATGATCCACAGCTTCCCATGCAAACTACTTATCAACTAGAGACTTGAAACTTTATTGGTATTCTTCTTTCTGTTATTATTTTTGACAATATTTTGTTTCTGATGTTATTTAATGCAGAGAGTTAGGTGTCTTTGTGCCATTATTTATAAAGTTAAATCAACAGACAAAGATAAATTCCCTAATGTTTATTTATTCCCTAAATACTTGTACTCAGTTACTAGTTATTTTTTCCTTAAGATGGCCTATAAAGTTGACACTGGTCTTCCAGTTTTTTTGCTGTAGGAATAAATTCAAAAATAATTTAAAGCCTAAATACAAACTTTCAATTAAGCTAGATGTGAACTCCGTAGGAAGTATAACATATTTATAGAGGAGTGAAGAAGCAAGAGAGGGAAATAAGCTTTGAGGTGAGAAATAGAAAAAGATCAAATTTTAGTTTTATAAAACAGAGTTTAATTTGTAAACTTTTACCTGGTCATTGTTGGGGTTTTTTCAACGTCTGTTTGGATCCTGACATGCTGAGACCTTTACAGAAGAGGAAAAAAAAAAAGAAAGACAATATTCCAGAAGAATGCTGCTTCAGCATTACAAAAAAAGCACACAAGTGACACTACACCTATTTCAAATAATATGCAAAGGAACCTTTACTAGACAGGCACTGAAAACTGGTGAAAGGTAAGGCTCAATGTGGTGTTCAGATAATTACCAAATAAATTTCATTCTAAAACATCTAAAAAGACTGAAACTGTAACAGGAAAAGATACCTCACATAAGTCAAGCAAAAAAAAACCAACAAAAAACCACAACTATCTGGCTTTTCTCTCTGCCTTTGTGATTCATGCTTTTTTAGTCTGTTACAAGTACCTTTGTTTGCTACAACACAGATTCCACTCTCCCATGTGCTTGCAGTCCTGTAGTTCAGCCCTGTTGCAATAGCCACTATGTTCAGATGTTTCCACTGTCATCTCTTCGGTATTCATAGTGTGCCATTTAAGTGTAAATGACTCTGTGCAACTAGCTATGCAGATTTAATAATTTGTTTGTTAATTTCACTACGTTTTTAATAATGGTCTCCATTTCATTTGACCCCTAATTTTATAGGTATTTTCATTCACGTTTAATATTTTTTGCATTATTTTATAATAAGTGGGTACCAATGAATATAAGTTCTGCATATGTATTGATATGGGTAAGTAGCTTTCTTACGGTAGCATCTAGTTTGGATACCTTTTTTATTGGCCGGCAGTGACTTTGGTAAAATATTGAAAGAAAGTTTTCTAATTAGTTTAGCAAGAGCTTAATTTCCTCCTCAAACTGTTTAACTGTTGAAACTTTTATAAAATTATATGATGTTGCTATCAAGCTACAAATCAGTACTGAAATAATTGAAGCAACATCATAAAAACCAAAATTTGGAAATAAAATTTAACCTTAGCATGATGGAAAATATTTCTGAGTTGAAGCTTCCAGAATCATCCATGTGTCTGTCAGTCTGTCTGTCTCTCTATATTTTTGCATCGGGAGTGCCATTAAATCCATATGACTTTATGAAGGAAAATCACTGTTACCCAGATGCATTTTTTATTTTAATAACTCGAGCTTGTTTTTATTCATTTTGAATTGGCTTAAAAGAGGAATAAAGATAAGATCTTCTTCCTATTAGATAGAACTACACTTTCCACTAGGAGCTCATATTAACAGTAACTTCCAAAGAGTTTTGGATCAGCAGAGGTAATTCTTTCAATCCTCCCATTGTGGGATATTATTTATTTGCAGCACTTTTCCCAGCAGAAATAATATTTGACGTGAGATAATCTTAATTTTTATATAATGCATTATGGCCTTGAAAAAAAATTGAAATAAAAATTTGAAATAATTTTTTTCTAATTTTTTTAATTTATTTCCTAGTTTACAAGTGCCTCAGCTGTTACGTCCTACTTCCCAATGAGTTTACACTTCCAAACCTAGTCATGTAGCAATATGAAAGTGGACATAAGCTAAAAGCATACTTTTGCTATTAATGGTCTTACTCTTTCCTGACCTTGAAATGCATTCATGTTGTTTGATATGCACCGGGTCTTTAACCTCCTAATTACCTGAGAATAATGTTCCCATTCTTTCTGTGGGTAAATTAATTTGAAATTATTAACTTGTCAGAGGATCAATTGGCATAGTAAACATTTTCTGTTATTTACACTGGGTAAGATTGCTTTTTAATTAAAACGACAGTTATGGTGCTACTCATTAGAAAGCAAAGTGAAATACAGTCACCTCTGAGGTTTTCTTGTGATGTTGACAGTTTAATAACCATTTGTTGCTAAATGTTTTCTAATACTCTGACATTTCTGAGCAGCTTTATTATTTTAAGGCACTCATTCTGTCACTGCTATGTAAGGATGCCATAAAGAATTCATCTGTCTATTTGTAATTATTATGGCAAAGTGCTAATATGTGGATGAGGTTTAAATTGTGTAAAAGGAGGATGGGGGAAGGAAAGATTTATATTTACTTATCCAGTTTGTTATTTAGAAACATTTTTGTAGCACTCACTATAGAGTCTAAATGCCAAAGCCGTCATTTTTTTATACGTATAATGTTCATGTGCACTTAAAGTAAGAAAGTGGTTTTACTGCTTTTTAAAAACTGTGTTTCCAAAAAAAGGAGAAGCAACAAAAGAGAAGCAAATTGTGTACATATTGCTTTCAGCTCACTATAAAAATGGCATAGCTTTATGGCTGCTGTTTCCAGGGGACTTTTGTCATTTTTGTAATTTGTAGTCATGATCATCCTCATTACAATAATAAAAAAGAAGGAAACTATTTCTGCTGAATTCATTTTTCCTATAGAAATTAATATATGTTACTCTTTTATTGCTGCCTTTTTACTTACCTTTCCTGTTCCCTACACTGGTCATTTCAGTATGGACAGCACACGAGAAAAAATGCTTAAGGCTTAAGGCTTTAAAGACTAAACTAGTCACTTAATTTTGTGTCTTTAATGTACAATAGTCTTGAAAAAAATTAGTTTGTACACATTTATGATCATGAATAAACTATTCCACTCCTTCATTTATAGAAAAAATATAATTGTTTTTGGAGAATTGGTTAATAAAGCGTTGTGTATCTAGTCTAAACTTGCCATAAACTGAGCTTTCCCTTTGCGCACTAGGAAAATGTGGATCCATTAAGATTAGTTCATGTGACCGCTCGAATTTTTCAGTCTAAAATTCTTTTTTATCGTTCTTTTTAAGAGCTTTCAGCTATGTCTTTCAAACTTGGAAGTGTTTGCAAAAAAACAAGAAATGCATTGAATTATTAAATTATTCTGTTTTGTTACTATAGAGGTGCTTACTCTGTTCAGAGCTGTTACAAGGAAACCTGGATGAAATCAGTTGAAATTCATTCATACGCGTAAGCAGAATTTGCTCTACTAAATTTTCCAAGTAGCTCAATCACTTTTTTTTTTCATTGTTGTCCTTGTTTTGTGGTCTTAGCCAGCTCAAGTAAAGCAGAAATAAGCAGTGGCAGTGACCATAAATGAGATGTGTGTCACTAATGCAAGGTTTCACTGTGCAACATTTGTCAGGAAAGAAAACAGGGCACCCCTGTTTCACAAAAAACTCAGACTTCTTCTTGGTCTCTGAGAAACATCTACTTCAAATTTATTGTGTTCATACTTCTAACATGCTATCATCCTGTTTGCACAACAAATAAGTTTGTACTTATCTTCACAAGTTCCAATAGTATATTTTTAGGACTGTCAGAAGAGGAAGTGCTTATATTCTTACATAGATATTCTTTCTTTTCTCAGAACATAACAAAAGCATTGTTTTTTTAATACAGTAAATGCAATGTCCCTGTTAATTCAAACAAGGAAAAGGTATACTTCTGGATTTTCAACATAGAAGCCTACTCCTACCTTTCCCTGTTTGCAGGAAAGGTAAAAAGAAGTGGTGTGGTATCTACCAATAGGTCACAGTAATGACATTTAGAGAGGTAGTCTTGGATGAGCAAGCAATATCAAAGATTAACCAAATTATTTTAGAGAACTGCTTGAGACTTATAAGCTGACTTTCATACACAGAAAAGTGTGCTGCATTCTGAAGAACAACCCAAATATTAGGTTCCAAACATGATTAAAACAAATATGCCAAGAATGGTCTTGCCTGTAATACAAAATAACTTCTATTAAAAGCACAGGAGCTCCCAGTTCCCCTGTATAAGAAATCAGGTAATTACAGCAGAAGACTAGAATGGCTGCGTAAGGACCTTCTGGACAAACTAAAGTGTAAGAAGGAAATGCATGGGCAGTGGAACCAGGGACATGTATCCTGAGAAGAGTGTAGGGACACTGCATCTACACGTAGGGCTGGGGTCAGGAAAGAAAAGGCACAGTTGCTGCCAAGTTTGGCAAGGAGTGTGAAGAATAATAAGGGCTTCTACAGGTACATAGGTCATGAAAGGAAGATTAAAGAAAATGTACTTCCCCAATAAATAAAACAGGACAACAAGTGACAGCTGATGTGGAGAAGGCTTATGTACGAAACATTTTTTTTGCTTCAGTTTTCACTGGGAATCACTCAACCCACATTTCTCAAGTCCCCAAACCTCAAGGCAGGACTGAAGAAACAAAGTGCCTCCCATCATAAAAGAAGACCAAGTCTGCAGCCAAGTAACATTAATATACACAAGACCACAGGACCTGAAGACATGCATCCTAGAATCCTGAGGGAACTGGCAGATATATTTCCTAAGCCACTCTCATCATATTTTAAAAGTCATGGCAGTCAGGCAAAGTCCTCAGTGACTGGAGAAATGGAAATACCACACCCCACATATTTTTTAAAAGGGTAGTAAGAAAGGGAATATTATACCCATTTTTTAAAAGGGTAACATGGGAACCCCTGAGAACTACTGACCAGTCAGCCTCACTTCAGTGCCTGAAAGATCATAGAACAGATACTCCTGGAAGTTATTTTGAAGCATAGGGAAGTCAGGGACGTGATTAGAGGCAGGCAACATAGCTTCAACAAGGGCAAATCATACCGGTCTAATCTAGTGGCCTTCTGTGCAATTTGGATAACGAGGTAAAGTCTCTATTCTCAAGAGCAATTAAAGACTGGGTTTGCTATCTCTTGCGCAACCCAGGGGAGTGAAGACTTGTCTGGCTAACACAGGATGTATAAATAATGGGGAGTCCTGAGGAGCTCGGACAGTCCTGCTTTTCATCAGCAAAGACAGTAAAATCAAGATAACAGATACTTTCTGTAGTTCTTTGTTTCCTCGAGAGGCTACCATGCCGAATAATTGACCTTTGCCTCATTACCTGTGAAATGCAGATTAAAGTTGACACCCCTGTAAATGCTAATAAAGATTTTAGAGATCATGCTAAACATATATGACTATAGCACTCATCTCTCCACCCAAATTATACTACATGTCACCTCGAGGAGGGAAACCTCATAATTTGGGGGATAAAAGACATAGAAAATGACTGTTAAATGGGAGGAGAAGAAACTTGATACCTGATGGGCCAGTCAAGGGGCTGTGTTCTCCTCCTCCACCCCAGGCAGGGATGTCTTTCTGTGTAAGTGCTGCACCTTTCATCCTCTCATGAATATGAACCTCAGGTTATTTTGCTACCATAATTTTTGCTAGCAATATTAACCTTAATTAATTAGCACTATTGTAGTTAGTGAATTTATCAATGGCAATCTCATCTCTCCACCCAAATTATACTACATGTCACCTCGAGGAGGGAAACCTCATAATTTGGGGGATAAAAGACATAGAAAATGACTGTTAAATGGGAGGAGAAGAAACTTGATACCTGATGGGCCAGTCAAGGGGCTGTGTTCTCCTCCTCCACCCCAGGCAGGGATGTCTTTCTGTGTAAGTGCTGCACCTTTCATCCTCTCATGAATATGAACCTCAGGTTATTTTGCTACCATAATTTTTGCTAGCAATATTAACCTTAATTAATTAGCACTATTGTAGTTAGTGAATTTATCAATGGCAATCTCAAATCTGTTCTGTTGCTATCAATAAAATAACTAATTTCAATTATTTGTGAGTCTGACTCGGTGAAAGTCCTTTACTGGAACTCTGACAGACAAATACCGAAACTATAGTCCCTCTAACACAACACCTTCTACGATGGAGTAACTGCCTGAGTGGAAAAATGAAGAGCTACTTGGATTTCTGTAAGACCTTTAATATGGACTATCCCGATATTCTTACATCTAAACTGGAGACATATGGGTTGGATGGATGGATTGTTAGACAAATAAGGAATTAGTGGGATGGCTGTTTCAGTAACAGTCAATGGCTCAATGTTCAAGTGAAAAACAGTAATGAGTGGTGTCCTGACGAGTCTGCACTAGGACCAATATTATTTAATATCTTAATCAATGACATAGTGGGATCAATTGCACCCTCAGCAAATTTGCAGCTGACGCCAAGCT
The DNA here is from genome assembly GCF_001431845.1 of Calidris pugnax. Classification (NCBI taxonomy): domain Eukaryota; kingdom Metazoa; phylum Chordata; class Aves; order Charadriiformes; family Scolopacidae; genus Calidris; species Calidris pugnax. The sequence goes on from NW_015090926.1 coordinate 3,826,107, forward strand.
GAGTGGCGTGATTGACATGCCTAAGGGATGGGATGCCATCAAGAGGAACCTTGACAGATGAGGAGAAGGCAAATCTGAACCTTATGAAATTCAACAAGGCCAAGTGCAAGGCCCTGCACCTGGGTCAGGGCAATCCCCAGTATGAGTACAGACTGGAAGATGAACTGATTGAGAGCAGCCATGTGGAGAAGAACTTGGGGATACCGCTTGATGCAAAATTGGACATGAACCAGGAATGTACACTCACAGCCCAGAAAGCTAACTGTATCCTGGTCTGCATCAAAAGAAGCATGGCCAGCAGGTCAAGGGAGGTGATTTTCCCAGTCTGTTCCGCTCTCATTATTCTCCACCAGGAGTAACACGACCAGCTCTGGGGTCCCCAGCACAAGAAGGACATGGAGCTATTTGAGTTAGTCCAGAGGAGGGCCACCAAGATGATCAGAGGGCTGGAGCACCTCTGCTTGGAAGATACGATGAGAGAGTTGGGATTGTTCAGCCTGCAGAAGAGAAGGCTCCAGGGAGACTTCATTGTGGTCTTTTGAAGTATAAAGGGGTCTTATAAGAAAGATGGAGACTTTTTACCAAGGCCCGTAGTGACAGAACAAGGTGCGATTGTTTTAAATGAAAAAAAGGGTCAGTTTAGATTGGATATTAAGAAGAAAATTTTTTATGATGAGGATGGTGAGACACTGGAACAGGTCACCCAGAGAAGTTGCAGATGCCTCATAACTGGCAGTGTTCAAAGTCAGACTGGATGGGGCTTGGAGCAACCTGATCTAGTGAAATATATTCCTGTCCATGGCTGGGAGGTTAGACTAGATGACCTTTAAGGTCCCCTGCAAATCAAACCATTCTATGATTCTGTGTTTCTGTGAAAAAACGTCTATTTTATCAAATTTTAAGAAACAGGGAATTGGTAGATAGCAGCACTGTGGGTCTTTAGGTTACCAGGACTTTTAAACTTACAGAATCAAATGAAAGAACTTTTCACTTGTAGTTCTCTGGTAGTCTGTGAATTGACCTGATAATGTCACTCTCACTTTTAATGGAGAAATGTCCACTTCATAAGCACTTCATAAGCATGATATAGCAGACAGCTTTCGTAAGCATCAGCCTCATTAAAAATATCAAAGACTGAGTGGGCTTGAAAGGGATCCAAAAGTTAGTTCCCCCAAGCCTTGATTTATACTTGTTGCTAGAGTAATTCCATGTTCCACTGACAAATTAGTATCCCGAATCCCTTATTCTATCTATCTGACAACTTTCATAATAATTTTATCTTCTTCTTTTGAAAAAATGAAATAATTTTGTTCTCCATGAAGCTTTACAAAATCACAGTTAGGCACTACAAGAGGCAATAGCTGTATCATGGGAAAAAAAAAAAAAAACCAAACAATATGTACAAAATAAGTCCACTATCCACTCAAAAGTTGCATGCAAGCTTTCCTAGTTTTATCTGCAGTTATCTATTTGTTTGTCTGTTTTCTAATTTTATATAATACATATTATATATTGTATAATATCCAGCTTCACAAAGTTAATATTCCTTCTTCCTTATTTTTCAATTGGAGTAGGAAGTGATTTTATGTTCTCGCTCTTTCATATGAATTTTGAAGATTGGATAGTGGGCCTATGAATGTCACATGACCACATCTCTACTGTTTTACAATAGGTATACATCTCAATGTCTGTGAATTTTCCCATCCCCATGAAACTGCTGTCCGAAATTTAATCTCCAAATGGCTGCTGCAGCTTCCTCCCTCTTCTTTGTCATCAGCAAGTAGCCCTGCTTTTGTTTTAAAGCTGAAAAATGTAAGGCAATTTGTGTGGTGTTTTGAGATATACAATCATGGAAGAAATTGCAAAGGCTGAAAAAATTCTATTTTTGTCTGTAGGCATAAAATGCAGTATATTGACTCAAAATCAAATGAATCTACATCTTCAGTATCACAATATTCAGAAACCCATATCTTATCAGACTCGGCACAGCTGAGAACTAGGCAGTTACAATTCCTGTTCTCTCTCTCCACTCTTTTCCCCTTTGTTAATCTCTTTTCCAATTCAGAATCCAATCCCAGGAAGAAGGCAGAAGTTACATACTTGCCAGTTACAAAGCCATGAATGCATGAGGAATTATTTCATCCTTTCTTGGCATGCAGCATGGTTGAATGTATGCTGAGAGACATTGCTTAACAAAAAGAAGTATTTTTCCTCCACAAAATAAAATTAGGAGAATAAAAATAATTATGTCTCCCAAGCAAGATGATTCTCTGGTTTGTTTTTGATTAAAGGTGCTGAGATCTTGACTGTAAATCTACTGCTCCAATGGTGGAGAACAACAAAATGATGCTGTTTCCATGTTGTAGCTTTCTATAGCACTCAATATCTGAATGCACTTAGCTCTACAAGACAAAGGTATGTATTCTAACAGACAACCTTAAAGTGTCTGGAGGCTAGAAGAAACAACAGTGGGCAAAAATAGGCTGAGACTGCAAACAGGGAAGAGACATAGAGATGTTATTTTCAGGAAATGAGAGGACTAAAGGAAACCAACATTGCTAATGGATTTGAATCAAACACAAGCTGCGTTTTACATCTGAGATTGCAGTCCCAATACTTTTTGAAATATCTAAATCTTATCTCCAATTTTGCGAAGATATTGAAGTGAATGTATCTGTCACTTGATGGTGTCATTTAAAAGCTGTGAATAATCCTTAAGAATACTTCCTGCTTCTGTACCAAAGAAAGAAAGGGAATGATCAAATTTCCAGCTTTTGCCAGAATTGTCCTCTCCAATATGATTAACAACAGTATTCTGAGAGGAAAATAGAAATTTTTAACAGGTATAAAATAATGAAAAATAAAGAATCCATCCATTTAAAACCCAAAGAAACTTTGAAACCCTGAGGTCAAAGCACAGATTAATAGGGAAGAATAGTGATTGCATATAACATAAGTGAAGCAAACAAACAGGGAACAGATTTTTGCTTTCATTTTAGTACTGAAATGGAACATTTCATTTTCCATCTAGCTTTCTGTACCTTTATTTATTTAATAAATAGTGTCTTTCACAGAGAAGTAATAAAAAGCTCCATAGATGTATTAGTATGCAGACCATAATCAAATCATATAAATCCAGGTTTCTAGGCTATATATCAGCATACCGTCATCAATAAATGTGGTAGAGCACATATAGAAAGGGGAAGAGAGGGCAAATTCTTCAGAGATTTATTGAGCAGGTAAACCTGGGAGATTTGAGGAATTGACTAGGAAAAGCAAATCTCAAGAGGATAGAGTTTTGCAAATATATGTACGCAGGCACAAACTCTTCTGCAAGTTGTCTGTCTGGCTTTACGTCGTGAAACAGCAAGTCATTTTAGACAGGTGAGGATAACAAACACAAATAAATTCTATGAATGCTGCTTGAATGTTGAATGCCTGCTTGCATTTTTTGGTGGTTTATTTGATCTGAAAAGCTCAAATCTAGTCTCAAATACTGAACAAATGATAATGCACAGCTGTTCTTATTTTATAAGACTCATATTTGTAGTATTTTAAGCTTTCAGGTCTCCACAGTGCATGTTTAAGATGATAATATTAACATATTCACTTAATATGTTAAGTGACTATATGTTTTGATTTGAGGGGCAAAAGTATAGAATCATTCTATAAATATTCTGAAAATGTTTTATATTTAAGCTTAAGCAATTTGGAAGAAATGTTACCTGAGATGAACGACTTGTGCTTTGATCCCAAAGCATTCTCTCCCAGTTGTGGATGTAGCACCGAGTGAGTATTGCCTGACTTTAAAATATGAACTGCAAAGCAATTTTTTAAAGGACAAAATAAGATTGTAAAACCATTACCGGAATACTACTAAAATGTTGACTCCCTGCTTAGGTTGTTCAACATTTTCATTGATCTGAAAATATTGATTATACCCTCAAGTCTTAAACAAATGGCAGAACAGGTTACTGATATTTTCTTAAATTCAACCATTGACAGTAGAATTATCAAAAGATTACTTTTTGCTAGCAACGGCCCATGGCCTGTTGCTCTGAGATATGCTGGCTACACTGTAGCACACTCAAAGCCACACCATCCTTCTCTGTGTACTGGAGATAGAGGGATTTGATGGGTTAACTGTTCAGTGGATGAGGAATTGGCTGGATGGTCAGATCCAGAGGGTAGCTTAACAGCTTAGTTGGCTGTTAAGGTCTTAGTAGGTCAGGCTTAGTAGGTCAACAGCTTAATGTCCAGATGGAGATCAGTGACAAGTGGTGTCCCTCAGGGGACCATACTGGGACCAGTACTGTTTAATATCTTCATCATAGACAGTGGGATGGAGTGAACCTTCAGCAAGTTTGCAGCTGACACCAAGCTAAGTGGTGCAGTTGACACACCTGAGGGACAGGATGCCATTCAGAGGCACCTGGACAAACTCAAGAACCTCATGAGGTTCAGCAAGGTCAAGTGGGTGGTGCTGCACCTGGGAAGGGCAAGCTGCATTATCAGTACATGGGGGATGAAGGGACTGAGAGCAGCCCTGCTGACAAGGACTTGGGTGTGTTGGTTGATGAAAAGTTGGACATGAGCTGATAATATGCCTATTCTGCTCCTCTACTCTGCTCTTGTGAGACCCCACCTGAATTACTGTATCCAGCTCTGGAGCCCTCAGCAAAGGAAAGACATAAACATGTTGGAGCAGGTCCAGAGCAGGGTCACAAAAACAATCGCAGGGCTGGAACACCTCTCCTATGAAGAAAGGCTAAGTGAGTTGGGGTTATTTAGCCCAGAGAAGAGAAGGCTCAGAAGAAACCTTACTGCAGCCTTTCAATGCTTAAAGGGGCCTACAGAAAAGGTGATGAAAAACTTTGTGGCAGGGCCTGTTGTGACAAGACAAGGGGTAATGGTTTTAAGTTAAAAAATGGTAGATTTAGGCTGGATGTAAGGAAGAATTTTTTTTTCAATGAGGGTGCCGAAACACCAGACCAAGTTGGCCAGAGAGCTGGTAGATGCCCCATCTTTGGACACATTCAAGGTCAGGTTGGATGGGGCTGTGAGCAACCTGATCTTGTTGAAGATTTCCCTGCTTATTGCAGGGAGGGTTGGACTAGATGACTTGAAAGGTCCCTTCCAACTCAAACTATTCTATGATTCTATGGTCTAGGTTTTAGAGTTTGGCATGAAACTCATATTGCCTGCTTGAGGTGGCCAACCCAAGTTTTTCTACTCTCTAAGGAACTGCTCCCAGTAGACTGATTAGTGCTCTTTGATGGCCTATCAAGTCAATGGAAAGATTTCAGTCCTTCAGATAATTAACTCCACATTTTTGCTGAGCACGTTAGCCATAAGACTGTATCTACTATATCACCTTTTGTGATGTTTCTTTCCAACTTCATGTTTAAGGATAATATGCTTTCTAGAGTTTACTGGGGTTACTTTCTATATGTATGCCTGGGCACAGGGATGAATTTCCTGAAAGATGTTATGTGGGTACATGAGCTTAAGCCAGGGAGACCTAGAAGAATGCTTTGTTCTATCTGGATCATGTTGGAACTACAACAGCATGTTAGGTCCTTTAAGGCTCCAAAGTCTGAGTCCTCCTCTGAGTGACATCATTGTAACCTCTTAAAAGGTTGTATTCCACAGGCACCTCCACATATGGCATAATGTGAGAAAGCTCATTTATGTGTTTGGAAACCTAGGGGTAGTTGAGGTAGGAAACTAACTCTTGAGAGGTTCCACTCACAGCCTGAGAAAAAGCACCATCAACAGATCGTAGAATCATGGAATGGTTAGAGTTAGCATGGACCATCAAGTCATCTAGTTCCAAACCCCCTGCTGTGGGCAGTGACACCTTCCACTAGAGCAGGTTGCTCAAAGCCTCATCAAACTTGGAACACTAGTACACTTCCAGCGATGGGGCATCCACAGCTTTTCTGGGCAACTTGTTCCAGTGTCTCACCACCCTCAGAATGAAGAATTTCTTCCTAATATCTAATTTAAATCTACCCTCTTTCAGTTTAAAACTGTTACCCTCGATCTTTTCATTACGTTCCCTGATGAGAGTGTCTCCTCATCTTTCCTGGTGGCTCCCTCTAGGTACTGCAAAAAAGTCTCCTTGGAACCTTCTCTTTTCCAGGCTGAACAAGCCCTACTCTCTCAGCCTGGCTTTCTAGCAGAGGTGCTCCAGCCCTCTGATCATCTTTGTGCCCTCCTCTGAACATGCTTCAACAGTGCATGTCCTTTTTTTGTTGGGGGCCACAGAGCTAGATACAGTACTCCAAGTAGGTACTCCAGAGCAGAGTAGAGAGGCAGAATCACCTACCTCACCCTTCTGGCCATGCTTCTTTTCCTACAGACCAGGCTTTCCGGGCTGTGAGCACACATTACTAGCTCATATTGAGCTTCTCATCAACCAATATCTCCAAGTCTTTTTCCTCAGGGCTGCTTTCAATCCATTAATCCCCAGCCTGTGTTTGTGTGTTTGTGCTTGGGATTGCCCTCCAGGTGCAGGACCTTGCACTTGGCCTGGCCTTTCATGGGGTTTGCATGGGCCCACCTCTCAAGGCCATCCTGGTCCCTCTGCATGGCAGCATGGCATCCCTTCCCTCCAGCATGACAACCACACCACACAGCCTGGTGTCATCAGCAAACTTGCTGAGGGTGCACTGAATCTTACTGTCCGTGTCACTGACAAAGATATTAAACAGCACTGGTCCTAGTAGCAACCCTGCCTGTCACTGGTCTCCACTTGGACTTTGAGCTGTTGACCACAACTCTTTGAATGCAACAATCCAGCCAATTCCTTATCCACTGAGTGGTCCAGCTTTCAAATCCATATCTCTCCAATTTAGAGACAAGGATATGTGGGACAGAGTCAAATGCTTTGCACAAGATGAGGTTGAAGATGTCAGTTGTTCTTCCCTTATCCACCAACACTGTAATCCTATAGAGAAGGCCACCAGATTTCTCAGGTACGATTTCCTCTTGATGAAGCCATGTTGACTGTCACTAATGACCTCCTTATTTTCCATGTGCTTTAGCATGGTTTCCATGCTCCATGATCTTGCCAGGCACAGAGGTGAGGCTGACTGGCCTGTAGTTCCCCAGGTCTTCCATTTTTCCCTTTTTAAAAATGGGGGATTATGTTTTCCCTTGTCCAGTCAGGAGAACTCCACTGGGCTGCCACAACTTCTCAAACATGTGTGGGTAATGGCCTGGCAACTTCATCCTCCAATTCCCTCAGGACCCACAGATGAATTTTTTCAGGTCCCATGGACTTGTGCACCTTCAGGTTCCTCAGATGATCTCAAACCTGATCTTCTCCTACAGTGATCAGTTCCTCATTTTCCTGGTCCTTGCCTTTGCCTTCTGCAACTTCGGAAGTGTGGTTAGAGCCCTTGCTGGAGAAGACCAAGGCAAAAAAGTCATTGAATACATCAGCCTTCTCTGTGTCCCAGATAACCAGTCTTCTGTTTCTTTCCAGAGACGGCCCATATTTTCCCTAGGCTCACTTTTGTCACCAACATATCTATAGAAGTTTTTCTTGTTGCCTTTGATGTCCCTGGCCAGACTAAATTCTATCAGGGCTTTAGCTTTCCTAAACTGATCCCTGGCTGTTCAGGGAATTTCTCTGCATTCCTCTCAGGCTACCTGTCCTTTCTTCCACCCTCTGTAGGCTTTCTTTTTGAGTCTGGGTTTCTCCCAGAACTTTTTGTTCATCTATGCAGGTCTCCTGGCTTTTTTGCCTGACTTCCTCTTTGTGGGGATGTATCACTCCTCACCTTGGAGGAGGGCATCCTTGAATATTAACCAGCTTTTTTGGTCCCCTCTTCCCTCCAGGCCTTTTTCCCACAGTATTCTACCAAGAAGATCCCTGAAGAGGCCAAATAATATGAAGGAAGGGAAAATTATTTACAGCAGGTCTGCACTATAAAATCAAAACTAACAGAAAAAAGAGTCTGCCTACTGCATCTGAAACTTTAAAGTGAGGCAAGGGCTCCAGAATCCAGATTCTGCTCTAAGGATATTTAGGCTTTTTAGGTTTGTTGCTAAAGTTGTTGTGGTGTTTAGACTTTTTTTTTGTACTCTCTGTGTCAAGCTGGAATAAAACAAAACAGAAAAAAAAATCCAAACGACAACAACAACAAAAACCCTCACAGCCAAATCCAATGATTAAAGGTAAAGTGAAGAATATAGCAAAAACTGTACACACATAGTTGGTAATGTCTGAGATCATTGATGATAGGGTAAAAGAGACAGAGGAAAGCAGGTAGGACTGACCAAAAAATGAAGAATTTTGAGAACATTAACACCATTAAAACTTTTTAATGCATAGTAACACAGCAACAGTTTCAGCTTATGAAAGAGTAAGACCATGGAAACAAACCAAGGAACAAAAGTAAACTTCCTACAAACAGACTGCAGAAGCAGCAAGCTGGAAAGAATGCTAAACATATTTCAAAAAGGTATCTAAGAAAATGAGCCTCAATGCCCTAAATCAATTGTATATGTCTTAAGCACGTATGCAATTTCTTTATTATAATACAGAAAAATACTGACACAGGACTAAATGTACTGTGAGAACAGAAAAGATATGTAGGTCACTTTACTATTCTAGGGGAGAGAAGAAAGAAATGTTTTCATAACTGCTTCAATTTTCCGAACTCTTCCACAGACTTCTTTTCATACCTGTGATAGGATATGAGATCCTAAGAGACAGTATAAATATTTGTTTCAAATACAGGGAGAGAAGGAAAATATGGATGAGGATACAGGAAGCATTAATAGAATCTGGTTTCATAACCTAAAAAGGTGGTCACGTGACTTTAGGTTCATCTAATATATGATTCGTAGTTCCTTTTTTGTTATTTAGAATTACGACACCAACATCTCCACAATTTCTGTGAAGCAGTTTATGCATTTACACTCTAATGTTTATGGGTCAATAAAAATGAAAGGGATTTCAATCAATATTACTTTCACTTTATTTGATTGAATTACTTCAGCAGCACCTTACAATTTTACAACTTAACAGGCCAAGCAATAAAATATGATACAGCAGGTGACACCAAAGCATACTTTCATTTGCAGTTGCAGGACTGAATGAGTTCCTTCTTCATGCTTTTTCAGTTTTTCCTATGAATAAAATAGAAAATGTAAAATGAATGACCAATCAAGGATATTTATAATATTTAAAACATAATTTTAGTATTTTTAAAAATTAGATTAGAAAATCTTTTATAATGGCTACCTTATATAAAGAAATCTTGACAACACCAGCCTACTTAAAGGTGCTGTGAGTGCAGCACTGGTTTCTTACTCTTTACTTCATTCATTTGTACATGAGGTTGTTTACTTTGTTCATTCCGCAACTTTGAGAACAGCAAATAATTTCCATAAGTCCAGGAGTCAAGCCATGAAATGTAAGCTGACCAGTGGGATGATAACAGTTTAAATTTGTACAGTTTCTTGTATCGCCAACATAGTCAGTACACAATTCTATTATGTGTCATACTCCTGTAGGCTTCAAAGGAGTTATAAGCAGAAAAGTAACCCTATAAAAATGCCCACATATTCGTGGCTGTAGACGGCCTTCCTACTCATTCCTGTACTCTCTACTTCATAACTTACTGTCAGCAAAATATTTTTAAAATTCCATTCAAGATTCTCTACTTTGGAAATGATGATGAGAGGGAAGAGAGGGGTGTGAAGGAAGAAATGCTTGAGTCAAAAGGGTCATTTTATTTTGGGGTGACGGTTAAAAGATTGGAGGGGAGTGGGCTGGTTACTGCTGAGCCACGTAATTTCACGTTTAGTATAAATTGAAAGTCTTCATGCAGAGCAATGAGCTATGAAATTACCAAAGCTACATCACAATTATCTTTTCCTACTGCTGGTCTGCTTGACATTTAAAAAAGTGTATTTCCTTTTTCCAGTTTTATTCAAACTCACAAAATTCATACAACACAAAAATTTATCACACAATCTAGTCCTTCAGTCTTCCAAGGTGAAATTGTTTCCTACTGTATATTTACCAAGGCACTGTCCCAACAGACATATAGTTTAGTCTCATTTTAAGTATCCTGAGGGAAGTCATTCCGTGGCCTAATAGATCTCACTGTCAAGAAGCTTTTATGTGAAATCCAGCTTGAGTTTTGCTTTTCTTAATCTTATCCCATTACTCAAGAGTTATGCACCCTAAACAAATGTATATATTTCTTCTCTTACCCAGCCGTTAAACCCCTCCAGGAGTTGTGGGCTGTCATCATGTTTCTTTATTAGTTATTACTGACACAAACTAGAGAGGTAGCCTCAAAGTCTGATATTTTATCATAGGAGAAAATATTAATAGTATTAGCCAAGGTTCCATTCCAACTGCAGATAGCAACTACTGTTATCCATACTGTTAATAAGTGCTTCAAGTGTATAAATCCAGTTTTTATCTCTTACTGTACTTAAAATTCTGCAAAATGCATTCCTTCAATTTTCCTTTCGTATTTTATTATTGCTATATTTTTTTCATTCTTTTTTTTTTTTACATTATACACTATGAAACACAAGCTAAAAAGCCAAATGGCACAGTCACTTCTTCGAAGATATTATAAAATAAAAAGCAAAGTGACATATGAAATAAGTTACAGACTGAAAGACTGCTTACTGTACAATTTATGTACTAAAGTCATGTAATATAAAATGACAAATAATTCCCAGCTTCACCTCTTAACACATTAAGGCCTTCTCAGTTTCATAAGTGAAGTGGAAAGGAAACAGTTTGGCAAGAAGAGCCCTATGGTAGGTTAGGAAAGAATTGCCATGTGCTTAGGAATGACTCTAGAACTGGTGACCATGGCCAGTGGTACTATCTTGGCTTTTGTAGTGTGGACGAGATGTTAAAAAACACATAAAGCAGAGTTAGGACTGGCTTTGGAGGCAAGGAGGAGATTACTGACTTTGGGGTGATAAAAATGTAGACGAGACTGGAAAGGGTGACAGGCTCAGGAAATGGAGTCTCATTTTTCTTACACATTGAAGGAATATTTACACTTGGGAGTATCAAAGAAGGGGTATTCACAGTAATCAGATAGAATTTGCTGAGGTCTGATATAAAGGTTTTAGGCTAAAATAAATATTTGTGTAGGACAAACTCCAATCCAGAAAAAGAACAACCCCACTGAAGACGACAGAGCAATCTCTGAGAAAGTGAACCAGGCTCCAGGAAGGCAACTTCCTTAAGTGTTAGCTGACAATACACATGGCAAATAACAGACAAAAATGTTTCTCCTTTTACTAAATAAAGTAGTGAACTGGTTTTACTTAAGTGGCTTGAATCTTTGATTACCTTTCTCTCTACAATAAGACTTTACAGACTCATACCTAGTTCCAGTACATACCTGCTTCCTATATTACTGTTACATGCCGTCAAAACAACTTCCCCTTCCTATGTGTACTTTTAGATTAATTTCTCTAGAAGTCTTAAAAAACTTCTTTTTTTCTGAGCTAAATCTCTTTCATTGCATGTTTCCAATTGTTCTGTAGCAATAGGTTTCCAATGACTACCGGTAAGTTCTTCTATTCTAACACAATTTGTGATTGTCATTAAGACGCTGTTTACTCTCTTGTTGAGATCATAAATCAAAATATTTGAGATGACTAAATGTTGCATCATTCCAATAGGCTCCTCTTAAGTTGTGGCTATTTATTAAGGGTGGGGGTTTTTTTTGTTTGCATCCTTTTAGTATGCCTGTACTCTACACCAGTTTCAATTTGATTCACAATAGATGTATGTACTCATCTATTATGGGTGTGTATGGGTGTGCACTCTTGAGGTTTTTTGTAGGTTTTCTCCTTTGCTCTTGCGGGGTTTTTTTGGTTTGGTTTGGTTTTGAAACTGATGGCTGTTTTGGGCACAAAAGCTTTCAGTTTCCTTTGTTCATTGTAAATAGTTACAAGAATGTAAAGTGGCATTTCAGATTAAGAGATATATTTCATTTACTCAATATGGAGCAGATTGTGACCAATATACTTGTGTCTTTTGCTGTAGGAAGAAAACCTGCATTAGAGCAAAAGATGTAGATGGGCTTTTAGACCATATGGTGTTGCTGTGCTCATTACTTTCCTCATTGACTTCCTGCATGCTTCAATCCTCTTTTACTTTATCAGAAAGCAGCACAGATATCTTTATCTTAAAACTGAAGGAATACACTTCATGTGAACTCTTTGGCCTGAATCTTAGGAGAAATTGGTTTCTTTCCTCTGTCTATTGTTGAGCTTAACTGGTATATACTTCCTACCCAGAATGCTAGTGACATGTTGCAAATCATCATTATCTGTATCCAGACTCACCACTACTTGCTTGATGGAAATGAACTAAAAAGAGAGAGAGAGGTCTTCAGTGCCTTTTCTCTGGAAAATGAAGCAAAGTTCAAGAGTAAAGTTGAGTGAATTCTCATAAAAACGTTCCTTCTTTTCTGCAGTAGAAATTACTACTGCCCACAGCTGGGTTAGGTACTGCAACTTGCAGGCAGCTCCTTGTTAAGATTTATTCATTCACAGTTATTCTTTTGCAGCTGTGCTTAAAGCCACCATTCCACAAGGAAATGAAGGAAAAAGAAAATACTCATGACGTGTCCAAATTCTCTTTTGTGCCTTGATCAGACATGCAAAAATTGAACATACAATGATCTCAAAAGACCATGAAACCTGCACAGAGGCACAATGCATCTAGTATTTCTGTGTACCAACTGCTTTCCAACCTTGTACCTTTTGTTTGACAACTCTCATATCCCTTTTAGTTTCTAATTAAAAAATAAGAATTCAAGGGGGGAAGTGCAAAAATTATTACTAAGCTGAGTAACACTGTCCCTATAGTCTCTACTTGTTCAAATATGCATCCTCTTAATGGATTGCTATTCAGAACACACAATCTTTCACTGCAAAGTAGAAGTAACTTCTTTAGTGAGACAATATAATATTTCTGTTCTGTCCTTAGTATATATTATGTTGTGGTCTCTCTTTGTCGCTGACCTCCAGTTACAGCTTACCCATAAATGAAAAAAAACACTTCTGAAATGAAAAAAAAACACTTCTGAAATGAAAAGAAACATCCTTTGTGCTCAAAGCAGAGCATATTGTAGGACTGTTCAAAGCCTTCTCTGGTCCTGACACCTCCAGAGGCTGCTTCACTGTCACATAAACTATCTCCAGTCTAAACTACAAAACCTAGTAATACATATTTGCAAATATTTTGATGAGTCATTTAATCTAAGAAATACAAAGCATCTATGCATGAGATCTAAAGTAAACTATTATTTATTATGTAAGAACTAGATATACAAGAGTTAGTGACGTTGTTAACAAGGGGAAATCTCTGAAAAAACATGAAAAATGACCCAACTAAATTAATGTGACATTTATAGTACAGATGAAGTATGATTATTTACACAGGTTTTGCCTTTTGTCCACCTGAAGAACATTGAAAAGAAGAGATTTTTGTGATGTAACCACCATTTAAATGGGAAATTTCATTCCTTCAGTGGATAGCCAGAAATACACAGTTAACGTATAGGAGCCTTTGCAATCATCTATAATGCCACTCAATAATAGATCACTTCACACAGCAGTAAGTTAACTGATAGACTGTAGCCGTTTTAAATAAGTCTTTATCAACTGTATTTTAAATCTTCCTTAGTTCAGAGTTTATGGGCTTGGCAGATCACCATTACTGTTTTTTTCCTAAGTTTCAATATCAGAGTTCAGACATTATTGCCTTAAGAAATAATCATACCTTTTTCATTGTAACCTAGGAGTCTGTCTGCCACCTAATAAGCAGCCAATCAATCTACACAAGATCAGAAGCTAAAGAAAATGCCTGTGCATTTTTAATAATGGTATAGTAACAGTAATAGCAGGATATAAAAATGTTTTCACTAAGACAGCAATAACATGATTTCTTAGAGTGAGTGCCCACAAAGAGTTCAGTAGGGCATTGTAATAAATAATGTTTGGAAAACAATAATTAATAACAAGTGAATACTACAGAAAATATAGAATTAATTTCCTACCCAATGATATTATTGACTAAGAACACTAGATAAAACCAAAATGTTTTCTTCACAATTCCTATTGTGACATGGACAGCGGGATAGAGTGCACCCTCAGCAAGTTTGCTGATGGCACCAAGCTTGGTGGCACAGTTGACACGCTGGAGGGAAGGGATGCCATCCAGAGGGACCTGGACAGGCTTGGAGAGGTGGGCTCATGCAAATTGCAGGAGGTTCAACCAGGCCAAGTGCAGGGTCCTGCACCTGGGACGTGGCAACCCCAGGCACAAATACAGGTTGGGTGGAGAATGGCTGGAGAGCAGCCCTGAGGAGAAGGACTTGGGAGTGCTTATGGATGAGAAGCTCAACATGAGCCGGCAGTGCGCGCTGGCAGCCCAGAGAGCCAACCGTGTCCTGGGCTGCATCAGGAGAAGTGTGGCCAGCAGGTCTCGGGAGGTGATTCTGACCCTCTACTCTGCACTTGTGAGACCCCACCTGGAATACTGTGACCAGCTGTGGAGTCCCCAACACAGAAAGGACATGGACCAGCTGGAACAGGTGCAGCAGAGGGCCACAAAGATGATCAGAGGGATGGAGCACCTCTCCTATGAAGACAGGCTGAGGGAGCTTACTGTATCCAGCTCTGGAGCCCTCAGCAAAGGAAAGACATAAACATGTTGGAGCAGGTCCAGAGCAGGGTCACAAAAACAATCGCAGGGCTGGAACACCTCTCCTATGAAGAAAGGCTAAGTGAGTTGGGGTTATTTAGCCCAGAGAAGAGAAGGCTCAGAAGAAACCTTACTGCAGCCTTTCAATGCTTAAAGGGGCCTACAGAAAAGGTGATGAAAAACTTTGTGGCAGGGCCTGTTGTGACAAGACAAGGGGTAATGGTTTTAAGTTAAAAAATGGTAGATTTAGGCTGGATGTAAGGAAGAATTTTTTTTTCAATGAGGGTGCCGAAACACCAGACCAAGTTGGCCAGAGAGCTGGTAGATGCCCCATCTTTGGACACATTCAAGGTCAGGTTGGATGGGGCTGTGAGCAACCTGATCTTGTTGAAGATTTCCCTGCTTATTGCAGGGAGGGTTGGACTAGATGACTTGAAAGGTCCCTTCCAACTCAAACTATTCTATGATTCTATGGTCTAGGTTTTAGAGTTTGGCATGAAACTCATATTGCCTGCTTGAGGTGGCCAACCCAAGTTTTTCTACTCTCTAAGGAACTGCTCCCAGTAGACTGATTAGTGCTCTTTGATGGCCTATCAAGTCAATGGAAAGATTTCAGTCCTTCAGATAATTAACTCCACATTTTTGCTGAGCACGTTAGCCATAAGACTGTATCTACTATATCACCTTTTGTGATGTTTCTTTCCAACTTCATGTTTAAGGATAATATGCTTTCTAGAGTTTACTGGGGTTACTTTCTATATGTATGCCTGGGCACAGGGATGAATTTCCTGAAAGATGTTATGTGGGTACATGAGCTTAAGCCAGGGAGACCTAGAAGAATGCTTTGTTCTATCTGGATCATGTTGGAACTACAACAGCATGTTAGGTCCTTTAAGGCTCCAAAGTCTGAGTCCTCCTCTGAGTGACATCATTGTAACCTCTTAAAAGGTTGTATTCCACAGGCACCTCCACATATGGCATAATGTGAGAAAGCTCATTTATGTGTTTGGAAACCTAGGGGTAGTTGAGGTAGGAAACTAACTCTTGAGAGGTTCCACTCACAGCCTGAGAAAAAGCACCATCAACAGATCGTAGAATCATGGAATGGTTAGAGTTAGCATGGACCATCAAGTCATCTAGTTCCAAACCCCCTGCTGTGGGCAGTGACACCTTCCACTAGAGCAGGTTGCTCAAAGCCTCATCAAACTTGGAACACTAGTACACTTCCAGCGATGGGGCATCCACAGCTTTTCTGGGCAACTTGTTCCAGTGTCTCACCACCCTCAGAATGAAGAATTTCTTCCTAATATCTAATTTAAATCTACCCTCTTTCAGTTTAAAACTGTTACCCTCGATCTTTTCATTACGTTCCCTGATGAGAGTGTCTCCTCATCTTTCCTGGTGGCTCCCTCTAGGTACTGCAAAAAAGTCTCCTTGGAACCTTCTCTTTTCCAGGCTGAACAAGCCCTACTCTCTCAGCCTGGCTTTCTAGCAGAGGTGCTCCAGCCCTCTGATCATCTTTGTGCCCTCCTCTGAACATGCTTCAACAGTGCATGTCCTTTTTTTGTTGGGGGCCACAGAGCTAGATACAGTACTCCAAGTAGGTACTCCAGAGCAGAGTAGAGAGGCAGAATCACCTACCTCACCCTTCTGGCCATGCTTCTTTTCCTACAGACCAGGCTTTCCGGGCTGTGAGCACACATTACTAGCTCATATTGAGCTTCTCATCAACCAATATCTCCAAGTCTTTTTCCTCAGGGCTGCTTTCAATCCATTAATCCCCAGCCTGTGTTTGTGTGTTTGTGCTTGGGATTGCCCTCCAGGTGCAGGACCTTGCACTTGGCCTGGCAACATGCTTCAACAGTGCATGTCCTTTTTTTGTTGGGGGCCACAGAGCTAGATACAGTACTCCAAGTAGGTACTCCAGAGCAGAGTAGAGAGGCAGAATCACCTACCTCACCCTTCTGGCCATGCTTCTTTTCCTACAGACCAGGCTTTCCGGGCTGTGAGCACACATTACTAGCTCATATTGAGCTTCTCATCAACCAATATCTCCAAGTCTTTTTCCTCAGGGCTGCTTTCAATCCATTAATCCCCAGCCTGTGTTTGTGTGTTTGTGCTTGGGATTGCCCTCCAGGTGCAGGACCTTGCACTTGGCCTGGCCTTTCATGGGGTTTGCATGGGCCCACCTCTCAAGGCCATCCTGGTCCCTCTGCATGGCAGCATGGCATCCCTTCCCTCCAGCATGACAACCACACCACACAGCCTGGTGTCATCAGCAAACTTGCTGAGGGTGCACTGAATCTTACTGTCCGTGTCACTGACAAAGATATTAAACAGCACTGGTCCTAGTAGCAACCCTGCCTGTCACTGGTCTCCACTTGGACTTTGAGCTGTTGACCACAACTCTTTGAATGCAACAATCCAGCCAATTCCTTATCCACTGAGTGGTCCAGCTTTCAAATCCATATCTCTCCAATTTAGAGACAAGGATATGTGGGACAGAGTCAAATGCTTTGCACAAGATGAGGTTGAAGATGTCAGTTGTTCTTCCCTTATCCACCAACACTGTAATCCTATAGAGAAGGCCACCAGATTTCTCAGGTACGATTTCCTCTTGATGAAGCCATGTTGACTGTCACTAATGACCTCCTTATTTTCCATGTGCTTTAGCATGGTTTTCATGCTCCATGATCTTGCCAGGCACAGAGGTGAGGCTGACTGGCCTGTAGTTCCCCAGGTCTTCCATTTTTCCCTTTTTAAAAATGGGGGATTATGTTTTCCCTTGTCCAGTCAGGAGAACTCCACTGGGCTGCCACAACTTCTCAAACATGTGTGGGTAATGGCCTGGCAACTTCATCCTCCAATTCCCTCAGGACCCACAGATGAATTTTTTCAGGTCCCATGGACTTGTGCACCTTCAGGTTCCTCAGATGATCTCAAACCTGATCTTCTCCTACAGTGATCAGTTCCTCATTTTCCTGGTCCTTGCCTTTGCCTTCTGCAACTTCGGAAGTGTGGTTAGAGCCCTTGCTGGAGAAGACCAAGGCAAAAAAGTCATTGAATACATCAGCCTTCTCTGTGTCCCAGATAACCAGTCTTCTGTTTCTTTCCAGAGACGGCCCATATTTTCCCTAGGCTCACTTTTGTCACCAACATATCTATAGAAGTTTTTCTTGTTGCCTTTGATGTCCCTGGCCAGACTAAATTCTATCAGGGCTTTAGCTTTCCTAAACTGATCCCTGGCTGTTCAGGGAATTTCTCTGCATTCCTCTCAGGCTACCTGTCCTTTCTTCCACCCTCTGTAGGCTTTCTTTTTGAGTCTGGGTTTCTCCCAGAACTTTTTGTTCATCTATGCAGGTCTCCTGGCTTTTTTGCCTGACTTCCTCTTTGTGGGGATGTATCACTCCTCACCTTGGAGGAGGGCATCCTTGAATATTAACCAGCTTTTTTGGTCCCCTCTTCCCTCCAGGCCTTTTTCCCACAGTATTCTACCAAGAAGATCCCTGAAGAGGCCAAATAATATGAAGGAAGGGAAAATTATTTACAGCAGGTCTGCACTATAAAATCAAAACTAACAGAAAAAAGAGTCTGCCTACTGCATCTGAAACTTTAAAGTGAGGCAAGGGCTCCAGAATCCAGATTCTGCTCTAAGGATATTTAGGCTTTTTAGGTTTGTTGCTAAAGTTGTTGTGGTGTTTAGACTTTTTTTTTGTACTCTCTGTGTCAAGCTGGAATAAAACAAAACAGAAAAAAAAATCCAAACGACAACAACAACAAAAACCCTCACAGCCAAATCCAATGATTAAAGGTAAAGTGAAGAATATAGCAAAAACTGTACACACATAGTTGGTAATGTCTGAGATCATTGATGATAGGGTAAAAGAGACAGAGGAAAGCAGGTAGGACTGACCAAAAAATGAAGAATTTTGAGAACATTAACACCATTAAAACTTTTTAATGCATAGTAACACAGCAACAGTTTCAGCTTATGAAAGAGTAAGACCATGGAAACAAACCAAGGAACAAAAGTAAACTTCCTACAAACAGACTGCAGAAG
Organism: Calidris pugnax; assembly: GCF_001431845.1. Lineage (NCBI taxonomy): Eukaryota > Metazoa > Chordata > Aves > Charadriiformes > Scolopacidae > Calidris > Calidris pugnax. The sequence continues at coordinate 3,844,883 of NW_015090926.1, forward strand.
CAGCAAGCTGGAAAGAATGCTAAACATATTTCAAAAAGGTATCTAAGAAAATGAGCCTCAATGCCCTAAATCAATTGTATATGTCTTAAGCACGTATGCAATTTCTTTATTATAATACAGAAAAATACTGACACAGGACTAAATGTACTGTGAGAACAGAAAAGATATGTAGGTCACTTTACTATTCTAGGGGAGAGAAGAAAGAAATGTTTTCATAACTGCTTCAATTTTCCGAACTCTTCCACAGACTTCTTTTCATACCTGTGATAGGATATGAGATCCTAAGAGACAGTATAAATATTTGTTTCAAATACAGGGAGAGAAGGAAAATATGGATGAGGATACAGGAAGCATTAATAGAATCTGGTTTCATAACCTAAAAAGGTGGTCACGTGACTTTAGGTTCATCTAATATATGATTCGTAGTTCCTTTTTTGTTATTTAGAATTACGACACCAACATCTCCACAATTTCTGTGAAGCAGTTTATGCATTTACACTCTAATGTTTATGGGTCAATAAAAATGAAAGGGATTTCAATCAATATTACTTTCACTTTATTTGATTGAATTACTTCAGCAGCACCTTACAATTTTACAACTTAACAGGCCAAGCAATAAAATATGATACAGCAGGTGACACCAAAGCATACTTTCATTTGCAGTTGCAGGACTGAATGAGTTCCTTCTTCATGCTTTTTCAGTTTTTCCTATGAATAAAATAGAAAATGTAAAATGAATGACCAATCAAGGATATTTATAATATTTAAAACATAATTTTAGTATTTTTAAAAATTAGATTAGAAAATCTTTTATAATGGCTACCTTATATAAAGAAATCTTGACAACACCAGCCTACTTAAAGGTGCTGTGAGTGCAGCACTGGTTTCTTACTCTTTACTTCATTCATTTGTACATGAGGTTGTTTACTTTGTTCATTCCGCAACTTTGAGAACAGCAAATAATTTCCATAAGTCCAGGAGTCAAGCCATGAAATGTAAGCTGACCAGTGGGATGATAACAGTTTAAATTTGTACAGTTTCTTGTATCGCCAACATAGTCAGTACACAATTCTATTATGTGTCATACTCCTGTAGGCTTCAAAGGAGTTATAAGCAGAAAAGTAACCCTATAAAAATGCCCACATATTCGTGGCTGTAGACGGCCTTCCTACTCATTCCTGTACTCTCTACTTCATAACTTACTGTCAGCAAAATATTTTTAAAATTCCATTCAAGATTCTCTACTTTGGAAATGATGATGAGAGGGAAGAGAGGGGTGTGAAGGAAGAAATGCTTGAGTCAAAAGGGTCATTTTATTTTGGGGTGACGGTTAAAAGATTGGAGGGGAGTGGGCTGGTTACTGCTGAGCCACGTAATTTCACGTTTAGTATAAATTGAAAGTCTTCATGCAGAGCAATGAGCTATGAAATTACCAAAGCTACATCACAATTATCTTTTCCTACTGCTGGTCTGCTTGACATTTAAAAAAGTGTATTTCCTTTTTCCAGTTTTATTCAAACTCACAAAATTCATACAACACAAAAATTTATCACACAATCTAGTCCTTCAGTCTTCCAAGGTGAAATTGTTTCCTACTGTATATTTACCAAGGCACTGTCCCAACAGACATATAGTTTAGTCTCATTTTAAGTATCCTGAGGGAAGTCATTCCGTGGCCTAATAGATCTCACTGTCAAGAAGCTTTTATGTGAAATCCAGCTTGAGTTTTGCTTTTCTTAATCTTATCCCATTACTCAAGAGTTATGCACCCTAAACAAATGTATATATTTCTTCTCTTACCCAGCCGTTAAACCCCTCCAGGAGTTGTGGGCTGTCATCATGTTTCTTTATTAGTTATTACTGACACAAACTAGAGAGGTAGCCTCAAAGTCTGATATTTTATCATAGGAGAAAATATTAATAGTATTAGCCAAGGTTCCATTCCAACTGCAGATAGCAACTACTGTTATCCATACTGTTAATAAGTGCTTCAAGTGTATAAATCCAGTTTTTATCTCTTACTGTACTTAAAATTCTGCAAAATGCATTCCTTCAATTTTCCTTTCGTATTTTATTATTGCTATATTTTTTTCATTCTTTTTTTTTTTTACATTATACACTATGAAACACAAGCTAAAAAGCCAAATGGCACAGTCACTTCTTCGAAGATATTATAAAATAAAAAGCAAAGTGACATATGAAATAAGTTACAGACTGAAAGACTGCTTACTGTACAATTTATGTACTAAAGTCATGTAATATAAAATGACAAATAATTCCCAGCTTCACCTCTTAACACATTAAGGCCTTCTCAGTTTCATAAGTGAAGTGGAAAGGAAACAGTTTGGCAAGAAGAGCCCTATGGTAGGTTAGGAAAGAATTGCCATGTGCTTAGGAATGACTCTAGAACTGGTGACCATGGCCAGTGGTACTATCTTGGCTTTTGTAGTGTGGACGAGATGTTAAAAAACACATAAAGCAGAGTTAGGACTGGCTTTGGAGGCAAGGAGGAGATTACTGACTTTGGGGTGATAAAAATGTAGACGAGACTGGAAAGGGTGACAGGCTCAGGAAATGGAGTCTCATTTTTCTTACACATTGAAGGAATATTTACACTTGGGAGTATCAAAGAAGGGGTATTCACAGTAATCAGATAGAATTTGCTGAGGTCTGATATAAAGGTTTTAGGCTAAAATAAATATTTGTGTAGGACAAACTCCAATCCAGAAAAAGAACAACCCCACTGAAGACGACAGAGCAATCTCTGAGAAAGTGAACCAGGCTCCAGGAAGGCAACTTCCTTAAGTGTTAGCTGACAATACACATGGCAAATAACAGACAAAAATGTTTCTCCTTTTACTAAATAAAGTAGTGAACTGGTTTTACTTAAGTGGCTTGAATCTTTGATTACCTTTCTCTCTACAATAAGACTTTACAGACTCATACCTAGTTCCAGTACATACCTGCTTCCTATATTACTGTTACATGCCGTCAAAACAACTTCCCCTTCCTATGTGTACTTTTAGATTAATTTCTCTAGAAGTCTTAAAAAACTTCTTTTTTTCTGAGCTAAATCTCTTTCATTGCATGTTTCCAATTGTTCTGTAGCAATAGGTTTCCAATGACTACCGGTAAGTTCTTCTATTCTAACACAATTTGTGATTGTCATTAAGACGCTGTTTACTCTCTTGTTGAGATCATAAATCAAAATATTTGAGATGACTAAATGTTGCATCATTCCAATAGGCTCCTCTTAAGTTGTGGCTATTTATTAAGGGTGGGGGTTTTTTTTGTTTGCATCCTTTTAGTATGCCTGTACTCTACACCAGTTTCAATTTGATTCACAATAGATGTATGTACTCATCTATTATGGGTGTGTATGGGTGTGCACTCTTGAGGTTTTTTGTAGGTTTTCTCCTTTGCTCTTGCGGGGTTTTTTTGGTTTGGTTTGGTTTTGAAACTGATGGCTGTTTTGGGCACAAAAGCTTTCAGTTTCCTTTGTTCATTGTAAATAGTTACAAGAATGTAAAGTGGCATTTCAGATTAAGAGATATATTTCATTTACTCAATATGGAGCAGATTGTGACCAATATACTTGTGTCTTTTGCTGTAGGAAGAAAACCTGCATTAGAGCAAAAGATGTAGATGGGCTTTTAGACCATATGGTGTTGCTGTGCTCATTACTTTCCTCATTGACTTCCTGCATGCTTCAATCCTCTTTTACTTTATCAGAAAGCAGCACAGATATCTTTATCTTAAAACTGAAGGAATACACTTCATGTGAACTCTTTGGCCTGAATCTTAGGAGAAATTGGTTTCTTTCCTCTGTCTATTGTTGAGCTTAACTGGTATATACTTCCTACCCAGAATGCTAGTGACATGTTGCAAATCATCATTATCTGTATCCAGACTCACCACTACTTGCTTGATGGAAATGAACTAAAAAGAGAGAGAGAGGTCTTCAGTGCCTTTTCTCTGGAAAATGAAGCAAAGTTCAAGAGTAAAGTTGAGTGAATTCTCATAAAAACGTTCCTTCTTTTCTGCAGTAGAAATTACTACTGCCCACAGCTGGGTTAGGTACTGCAACTTGCAGGCAGCTCCTTGTTAAGATTTATTCATTCACAGTTATTCTTTTGCAGCTGTGCTTAAAGCCACCATTCCACAAGGAAATGAAGGAAAAAGAAAATACTCATGACGTGTCCAAATTCTCTTTTGTGCCTTGATCAGACATGCAAAAATTGAACATACAATGATCTCAAAAGACCATGAAACCTGCACAGAGGCACAATGCATCTAGTATTTCTGTGTACCAACTGCTTTCCAACCTTGTACCTTTTGTTTGACAACTCTCATATCCCTTTTAGTTTCTAATTAAAAAATAAGAATTCAAGGGGGGAAGTGCAAAAATTATTACTAAGCTGAGTAACACTGTCCCTATAGTCTCTACTTGTTCAAATATGCATCCTCTTAATGGATTGCTATTCAGAACACACAATCTTTCACTGCAAAGTAGAAGTAACTTCTTTAGTGAGACAATATAATATTTCTGTTCTGTCCTTAGTATATATTATGTTGTGGTCTCTCTTTGTCGCTGACCTCCAGTTACAGCTTACCCATAAATGAAAAAAAACACTTCTGAAATGAAAAAAAAACACTTCTGAAATGAAAAGAAACATCCTTTGTGCTCAAAGCAGAGCATATTGTAGGACTGTTCAAAGCCTTCTCTGGTCCTGACACCTCCAGAGGCTGCTTCACTGTCACATAAACTATCTCCAGTCTAAACTACAAAACCTAGTAATACATATTTGCAAATATTTTGATGAGTCATTTAATCTAAGAAATACAAAGCATCTATGCATGAGATCTAAAGTAAACTATTATTTATTATGTAAGAACTAGATATACAAGAGTTAGTGACGTTGTTAACAAGGGGAAATCTCTGAAAAAACATGAAAAATGACCCAACTAAATTAATGTGACATTTATAGTACAGATGAAGTATGATTATTTACACAGGTTTTGCCTTTTGTCCACCTGAAGAACATTGAAAAGAAGAGATTTTTGTGATGTAACCACCATTTAAATGGGAAATTTCATTCCTTCAGTGGATAGCCAGAAATACACAGTTAACGTATAGGAGCCTTTGCAATCATCTATAATGCCACTCAATAATAGATCACTTCACACAGCAGTAAGTTAACTGATAGACTGTAGCCGTTTTAAATAAGTCTTTATCAACTGTATTTTAAATCTTCCTTAGTTCAGAGTTTATGGGCTTGGCAGATCACCATTACTGTTTTTTTCCTAAGTTTCAATATCAGAGTTCAGACATTATTGCCTTAAGAAATAATCATACCTTTTTCATTGTAACCTAGGAGTCTGTCTGCCACCTAATAAGCAGCCAATCAATCTACACAAGATCAGAAGCTAAAGAAAATGCCTGTGCATTTTTAATAATGGTATAGTAACAGTAATAGCAGGATATAAAAATGTTTTCACTAAGACAGCAATAACATGATTTCTTAGAGTGAGTGCCCACAAAGAGTTCAGTAGGGCATTGTAATAAATAATGTTTGGAAAACAATAATTAATAACAAGTGAATACTACAGAAAATATAGAATTAATTTCCTACCCAATGATATTATTGACTAAGAACACTAGATAAAACCAAAATGTTTTCTTCACAATTCCTATTGTGACATGGACAGCGGGATAGAGTGCACCCTCAGCAAGTTTGCTGATGGCACCAAGCTTGGTGGCACAGTTGACACGCTGGAGGGAAGGGATGCCATCCAGAGGGACCTGGACAGGCTTGGAGAGGTGGGCTCATGCAAATTGCAGGAGGTTCAACCAGGCCAAGTGCAGGGTCCTGCACCTGGGACGTGGCAACCCCAGGCACAAATACAGGTTGGGTGGAGAATGGCTGGAGAGCAGCCCTGAGGAGAAGGACTTGGGAGTGCTTATGGATGAGAAGCTCAACATGAGCCGGCAGTGCGCGCTGGCAGCCCAGAGAGCCAACCGTGTCCTGGGCTGCATCAGGAGAAGTGTGGCCAGCAGGTCTCGGGAGGTGATTCTGACCCTCTACTCTGCACTTGTGAGACCCCACCTGGAATACTGTGACCAGCTGTGGAGTCCCCAACACAGAAAGGACATGGACCAGCTGGAACAGGTGCAGCAGAGGGCCACAAAGATGATCAGAGGGATGGAGCACCTCTCCTATGAAGACAGGCTGAGGGAGCTGGGATTGTTCAGCCTGGAGAAGAGAAGGCTCTGGGGAGACCTTATAGCGGCCTTTCAATATCTGAAGGGTGCCTATAGAAGAGCTGGAGAAGGACTCTTTGCCAGGAAGTGTAGTGATAGGACAAGGGGAAACGGTTTTAAACTGGAAGAAAAAAGATTCAGATTAGATCTCAGGAAGAAATTTTTTACTATGAGGGTGGTGAGAGACTGGAACAGGTTGCCCAGGGAAGTGGTGGATGCCCCATCCCTGGAGGGGTTCAAGGCCAGGGTGGATGGGGCTTTGAGCAACCTGCTCTAGTGGGAGGTGTCCCTGCCTATGGCAGGGGGGTTGGAACTTGATTATCTTTAAGGTCCCTTCCAACTCTAACCATTCTATTATTCTATGATTCTATCATATTAATAGATGAGGGGAAAACCCTTCATCCCATCGTGGAAATGCTGCAGTAGAATTTAGTAGAATATATTTATTTTGGAGGTAGCTATACTTCTCTTTTCTGACTACAAATATACGTGTAGTTGCATGTATGTTGATATACATTTAATATAAACTCAGTATCTGTTTCTTAATCATTTTGACAATTTTCCAGTTGATATCAAACCCAATTCTTTTAATTCTAGCTCTTTCTGGCTCTCCAACTATTAATCATATTTCCATTTACCCATTATTTCACTAAACACTAAACCTTTTTTCAAAATACTTTCTATTTTTCCCATAGCTCTACCTTTTACATTCTCCACTTGCATCTTTCAGATTCTGAAGTCTAGCTTTTGCTCTGTAGTTTTTGCATGGACTGAACACACTAACCCTTCAAACCCAAAAGAGCCCTCCTCTGTCCGCTTTTCAGCTATTGGGCTTTCCTTTCATGAAAGATATCTGCCATTTCCATCTTCTTTCTGTCATAAAGACAGATATTCTCTAGCAGCTATGTCCCATATGCTGGCCCTAACTACAGACTCCTTGACTACCAACATAATTATAATTTCCTTTGTCCTTTTTCCCCTGTTATCATTTATACATGAACGGTGGTAGTCAAATTTACACTTTTGGTTTGTCATCGCAATACTTAGAACAATGGACAAAGCAACCACCGTATAGTGACCATTCCTTCTTCTAAATTGTCAATGGACAATAAGGTTTTTCCAACTAACTTCTTTATAAAATAGGCAATTTAGGGTAGATGAGATGCATTACCTTTTAGAATCATTTCATTCCTCTTATGATTAATAAGCTTGGATAACTAGGTGGCCAAACATCTATAACATGCAGACAGCTAAATTACATGCAGTGAATTCCCTCTTAATGAATATAATGATGCATCTTTAAAAAAACTCTCAAGTTCTAGTAGAAGGGACCTTTAAAGATCATGTAGTTCATGCCCCCTATCATGGGGAGTTTCACTAAAGTTTCATTAAATCAGGTTTCATTAGTGGAATTTCCCTTGTGAAAATCTCATATTCCCTGACAGGACACTGCATTTAATATTTTTATACACCTTTTCTACTGAGCACAGAAGATTTCACTTTCTTGTGTCTAACCTATTCTTGATGCTTAGAAGCTGGCAATGAAAACTGATTATCGTCCAGAAAATACTGAGTCACCCTATGTGTATGGAGTCCTAGATAATTGGGCAGAAAGCAAAAATTTCCATCATGCAGTTCTAGGAAGCACTCTTACACTCTCAAAAAAGTTGCTGAAACTGAAACTATTGCCATGCATGACAACTTCTGCAATGCAAAGTACAATGCTAGTTAGCCCACACTATATTTGCGGTCATACAGATTTAAACTACAATTATAAATTTAGAAATTGAGAAAGGACATTTCTTTAAAAACCTAATTTTTTGTTTGATCAGCTGTACTATGTCAATATAGCAAAAGACATTTTGTACACAAGCATTGAGAGCTTCAAAAATACACATGCAGAACTTCAGTCAAAGTAATATATATCCATGTATTGAGATGAAGATTGATTTCATATTAAGTTTTTCATTTGTGTATAAGAGAACTCATTGTAACATGGATCATGGACTTAGACATGAAGTCACATTGCCAGGAACCACAATTAACTTCTGATCACTCTTATCTGACTCTTACCACCCTACCAAGAGCACAAAAACAATGGGATTTTGCTTCAGTCTGTGCCAGCCACTGATGTCACAGAGACATGTGAGATACTGTGCAATTTCTGTTCTCTCCAGCAGTAAGAGTATAAATATGACTGTAATTTGTCAGACCAGACCAGGAGCCTGACTTTAACATACCTCTCAAGAGAATGAGAAAACGTGAAGAACAGAACAAGTGTATGCATTACTTTCCCCTGGTACTCCTGAGTCAAATGCAACTTTTATCTATATGGCAACTGAGTGGATGCATTTTCCATGAATCTCTCCAGTCTCTCCTTAAATTCATTTAAGCTTCTGGCATCCACAATTTTCTTTGGCAGGGAGCTCCACAATTACAGCACCCAATGCATGAGACAGTACCTTCTAGGATTTATGTGTGTTGTTTGATGCCATATACTTCTTCCATTACACAAGACAGTGTGGGTCTCTTAATCTGAAGCCCATGGTGGTCTATAACTGCGATATGGATTGAGATTATTATTATGAGAATATGGTCATGTTTGAATTTAAAACACGTTTTACGTTGTCAGTCATACCAAAATGGAAGAAAGATGCACCTTAAATCTTACAAAAGTGAAATACCTCACAAAAATTAAACGACCAGATCATATTGAAGAACCATGTTTTGAATGCTTCATTTTTGAAAATCACTTCCTTTTGCTTTGTTTCAGGGTAAAACTAAAGTGCAATATTTGTATTCCCATGTGTCATAAACTGTTCAATGCACAAGGCAGCTTAAGGGAAACTATCTCACAAAACTTAATTATTAATTATGGAAGTACTGCTGCATGAAGACACGATTCTATTCAAATCAAGGAAATGGGCAAGCGGGCAAGAAAGGAAATGTATTAGAATTTTGCCATTAATTTCAATATGAATAAAAGAGAATAATTAAACTATCCATCAGATTTATTATTGGTCTTGATCGCTAAAGCTGTCTTTAGGAAGTAGAGGCAGCTGACCATTTGACTGAAAATGCCATTTTGGTGTATATTCCGTGTTCTCTGGTGCCTCTAGTGGCTAGAGGGTGGCACACAGAGTATTTTAATTCCAGACCACCTCTCTTGTGAATATAAACATGAAAATGAAGTTGTATAGTTATACAAATCTTTGACATGTCTCAGTAAACTGTTTCAGTATAATTCACCTAGTCAGTAGACCACAGTGCTTACTCTTTTCCTTCAAAGGCTTTACTGTTTACATCTGTTCTGTCCATTCCAAATAAGCAATCAGTTTGGTTCTAGTTATTTTACTGAAATAAGTAAATTTGCCTCTGAAAATAGAAGAACACATGTTCTTCTGTTCTTCTGTTCATGAGGCCTGCCTTGTTACCTTGATCTGGTTGTGCAGTCCAGGGCAGACTCTTCAGTACTTAAAAAAATAAACTGGAATAGTGTAGAGTCATAAGATATGTTTGCATAGCAATATGCATACATATATATATATACATCCTGCAAAGATAAACTTAATAGTATAAATATATGAATATGCATTCTTATAAAGAATGTGTATATATAAAACAAACCAATATATAAACCAGAAGGTTTTTTTGGATGGTAAGACTGTCAAAATTATATGCAATATATGGTCCACAAAGCAAATGTGATTAATAAATCAAACACAAAATAGAGTTCACCAGTTTTTATGATTGGAACAGATTTCTTTCTACTTTCATATGAAAAACTGAAACAGTGAACTCTTAACCCTAGTCATGTAAGTTCAGGCTGTATACTGAATTGTACTGACTGAAAGTTCCTGTCCTTAACTCCTTCCATTGATTTCATACATTCCCACTATTCACTCTTGAATTACAGTGATAATGAGGAACGAAAAATTCTGTTGTTTCATGCTGAATTAGTTGGCTATGTTGATTACTTCTTATGTGAAATGTGAATGTGTGTACTAAAACACAATGATGTATTTCATATTAAAAATCTACAAATGTGTACATTGTAAACATGTAAAAAAAATTGATTTTTAAAAAAGTTCTCTGATTTAAAGTTACTCGGAGCATTTTTAGTCTTTAAAATTTAAGAGACAGGGAGAATTTTTTTTCCAAATTGAGGTGTGATTTTTCTCTTGCAAAACAGTGAAACAAGAAAATCTCTGTTGATTGTGGCACCAAGGTTATAATCAGTGTGAAATGAGAACAGCATTGCAGTCTAGCCAAGAGAGGGCTTTGGCACACAGTCAGAGAACAGGTTGTGTGAAGCTGGCAGTGTCTTTCTTTCCCTATCATTAAATAGGCCTTTAGCAAACAATACTGTCAGTCCTAAACTTTTCCCCTAACTAGTTCACTTAAAAATATTATGTTTTTGTTTTAAAAATGTAGATGGAAAAGTGTGAAGCAGTTACTAAAAGCAGTTCTTAATTAGAACATGATGGGGAATGCAATTTCAAAACAGCAGTTTTAAAGCCCAGAGATATGCTTCCACCACAGGTGACATCCCAGTGTTTCTAACACATGAAAAAAATTCACTATTTAGCATCTTAAAAAGGTTTCATTTTTCATCTCCAGTTAGAAATACAACATGAGGCCCAAAACTTGCTAAGTGTTGCTATTCTGTGCAATGCTAAGGGTGAGGGTTTTACCTCTGTCTTTCTAAGATGCACAGGTGACATACAAATATACTTTTAATTAAATGATTTGCATGTTTCAGAAAAGCAAAAGTACCAGCCTATTTGGGATGTAGCCATTTGTGGTTCACCTTTGTCACTATATAATACTGGTATTGTTTTAATTGATCTCCTTGGATTTGTTTCCATTTGTTTCAGTCATCTTTTTCCCACCCCTGTTTTTCAAATATTTTTCTTATATATTTTTTATTAGCTGACTTTTTGTCCCCCCAAGAGCTTTATTTCTTTTTTTTTTTATATATAATCTTTAGTTCTTCTTTCTTGTAACTGTGCCACTTGTACTTTTTTTTATTATTATTTTTCTGTATGTGTGTGTGTAATAGATCCCTCTTTTCAGTTTTTCTCTCTCATTTGTGCTATCTTTTTGGCAGACTTCAGCCCTTTCCCCTCCTATTCGCCTGCTAAGTCCTCCCACTTATAATTGATCATTTGCTCACATTCCCATGTTTTTCACGTTCATAGTTGACCTACATGGAGAATTTCAGCCAGAAGAAAATTCTTTTAGTATTGAGTCTGGCAGCAAAAGAAGTCTGGTTGAAGAACAATGATACTTGCCTAGCTGTGTGCTTTCTAATTTTTGTATCCCCGGGAAATCTGGGAGGGACAAGGATGGTGCTATGAAGTTGCTGTTCCTTATTCTCCTTGTAATTCTGGATTGATGTCAAAACTGAATTCCCTGTTGGAGTACAATTGGTTAAATCCTTCTCGAAAACCAGCACATCTGTTTGGGAGACGCTCTCCTCTTATTTTATCAGGTGCTTAATGCAGTTCTGACAGCCATGCTCTCTTCTTCATCCAAAGTTTTGCACAGGGAAAGATCAACAAAACTCAACAATAATAAGGAATAAGTAAGAGGAGTCCACAGACCTAGAAGTGTGTGTTCTTTGTGCGATTTTTTTCTTCACCCTCATGAATATTGTCTCTGTAATTATTATTTTTGTTAAAGTGAAGCATAGCAATGCTGTGTTACTTTTTCTTATTCGCATTAACACAGATTTCCTCAGAAGTTGTTTGTATTATAATTTGATACAAAGACATACAATCTACTATATCACTAGAGAAAAGAAAGAAATGTTTTGGAAATGTTTCTAAACAGAACAAAACACATACAGATCTTACGACTGATGTGTTGACGTCGTAAGGACGAACATACAGACTGTGAGTGAACCTGTAATTTCTGGAAATTATGAAGCTATAAAATAAAACAAACAAGAAAAACAATGTTAAACCTAACAAACTCATGGATTGAAACATCTTAATTTCTGTAAGGCAATCTCTCATTCCTTCTGTCTTCCAGAACCCTGAGTGAGTACCTTTCATTTTTCCTGCTACCACATTAATTTCTTATCCTTAAAGCCTGTAAGAATTTAAAATTAATTCAAGACATAGTTCTAAAGTCAGTTAAAAAAAAAAAAAAGTGGTGCGTTATGAAACATTTCAATTTTTCTTATCCAAGCCTGTTCAGTTCCCTTTTCTAGTACACCTTAAATCTGTCACCATTTACTGCTATCACCACAATATATCCTGTGCCTTCTAAAACATTATCACCACCTGTCAAAGCTGGCATGAAATAGCTTGCAAGGTTTTTATGTTGATTTTAAGGAATTTGAAGCATTGGCCATGTTATTTATTCAGAGCTTATCTGTAGCAAAATATACATTTTGCTGTATATAAGCAGCTCCAGGATGGTTCCTAAGTAGTTTTGAGGAGATACAGTTGGTATACTACAGTATCCTCAGGACTAAAGCTGTCTATACTATCCGTCACAAAGAACCTTAGTTAACTAAGCCTACTGTGAAGTAAGTTAAATTCAGCAATTAAAACAGACTGAGTCACTGTGATTATTAACAATGACACATCTAATTCAGTAAGAGTATATTTGCCATCTTCTCATTTCTTTGAAATACAAAATTTGTGATTTACCTGGAATTTTGTTTTGCCAGTGACAAATCTGATTGTGCGTCTTCTCCGTCTTTGAATATGAGGAGGAAAGATCATAATTTTGCATTGCTTAAGGTGCAGTAAACTTCTTCAGTGGATACATTAGTATAATGTATTGTGATTTCATTGCAGTTGCATTGTATTGCAGTTTCTCAGTATTTGACCACTGAAGAGATAATGAGACAATAATTCACTATAGAGCCTGAAAAAGACATAATCACATTACAGAAAATTATATTCACCACAGATGAACCACACAGTTGTCATGTTGAGTTGGGTAATAGAAAAGAAGGTTTGGGCAAGTCCAGAACTGTACTGTTTTCATCTGAAGTGGTTATTCCTCCATGCCAATGTCACAGTTTTGTTTCTTCTTACTTTACATCTCATGCTAAATTTGCTAGTGTAATTTTCAAACCGAAAACCAAGGTAAGATAATAAAGACGGATCACTATGTTCTAATTTTTACCAGCTATCTCTGTAAAGAATCCTACAATGCTACTGTCTGATACAAAGTTAGCAGTCCAAAAGACACATGAAGTCACCAAAACAACTCAAGTTAAAAAATAGTCAATTAGCAATGTAAAATTATTCACACCAAACATGGCTACTTAATACTTTTTATTGTTTCCAATTAAATTTCTTCTTTAGCCACAGTTTTCTTTCGCTGATCCTGCCTTCCACAAATCAGAAAAACCTACTTCCTCTTTATGGTGTCAATAGTTTCACTCGCCTTACCAAACAGCTGCAGCATCAAGGGATACCAGAAGTTGCTCCCAGTTCTATCCCACCAAAATGCACCGATGTATTCTGTTGATTTTATTGGGTAATTTGTGGTGTTCATATAGTAAGACTTCATTTGTTTCCAACTAGCTGAAGAAAGAGATGGCACTTCACAGCTAATTTTACTGTGGTAGAGAGAAGTAACGCTATGTTCACAGGACAGGTAGGGGAATTATGTTCTGCCTCTGTTGACTCTCTTCAAACACAGGAGAAAGTGCAGTACTAACAACAGCTGCCACTACTCCTCATGCATTTGCTGCGACAGTTGCTCTGACCCCTACTGCTTCTTCACCTACAGTATTGCCTGAACTGACAACTTGTTAAAATCAGTGAAGACTTTGTACATCAGCTACCAAAGGCTTTGAAGTGTACACTATTTCTGCAGTAACAGCAGCAATATATCTATATTTTCCCCCTCTGGTTTACAGTACTTACTTGACAGAATATTTTGAGTTATTTTCTGTCTTGCTAAATATACCAATTTTTTTCATCCATCCTTATTCTGTTTCATTACAACTGTTTCTTTTTTTTATCCCAGCATTTCTTGTTTCGGGGAAATTATTGCCCTTCTTCATGCTTCCGCCTCCAAAAGAAATGATATAAGGGCTCATAATTGTGCTTTGATTTTCCTTTAAATGCCAAATAAAAAAGGAGGAAAATGAACAGTCTTGCTAATCAATAATGATCTTCTGCAGTGTTTTTCCAACTCAGTATTTTTCCAGAGACCTTTGTTTACCTATGTCAGACTAATGTTAATCATTCAGATGCATTTCTGAGCAATCCCTGTTATATCTGCTAGACTTCTTCCACTGTCTTACTGTATCCAAAATCTACCCATGATTCAAGAAATGGTTATTTAAAACACTGCCAGGTCACCTGGTGACTACAGAAGAGTAGCTCACAGACTAGCTCATATCCTGCCCATAACGTAACCGTTTCTTATTCTCTGAAGGACTGCCCACTAGCTAAACTGATGAATTGGGTTATTGCCAGCTGCCCTCAGTCCTGTCTTGAGATAAGCACTCCCTATCTTTATAGAATAGTGAAAAGATCTTTTTTGTGAAAAAAACTCCCTTTTAAGTATTGCAAAAACTAGTTTTCTGTGTTGTCAAAGAATGATGAAGAAGCTGTTTTCCTAAAAGTATCCTTAAATAGAAATGTCACCTATCTCTTGTATTTTTTGTACATCCCAAAATTCTGAGTCTCCTTTCCTTCAATGAAGGACATCGTAACGGTTGCAGGAACCTTCACTTCAGATTTGTGACTCTTTCACATAATAATTTCTCACATTGTAAGTTTATTTTCATCATCTCAAAACCATATGAGGTTTTGCTCCGTTTTGAATGCCAGTGTCAGAGACATCAATCAAAAATGATAGCATCCATCATGCAGCTGTAAAGCAGTTGGATGGCATCTGCTATAATGCCTTACAATGCTACAGTGATGTACCAGAATTTTGATGAATAAGGATGCTGGTTTGCTCAATAGCAACGAATCATGACATCTCTTAATGCATCATATTTTTAAAGGCATAATATAAAGATAACAAGTAGGTTAGTTCTATTCTTCATTCAGCTGAAGTCAATGAAGATATTCTGAATGCAAAATGCCATAAGGGAGAAGATAAACTAGATTATTCTAAATCTGTTTTACAATGGATTTCATTAGGATATTTTATTTCTAACATACTGCTCTTAACCATACCAATACCACTATTAGCTCTCAGATTCCACATTCCAGATTCCACAATTAGTAATGGAAAAAAGAGAACTTTAGTACTTTTTTTTAATTAACTTTTTTTTAGCTAAACTTGCTTCTTTGGACAGAATTTGTCCTAGCAGATGTAAAAGCAGTATCAATTTGTTTCTGTGCTTAGAAAGATATACACAAAGATCAAGCATAAACTTAGTGGCTCACTTCCATCAGTGAAATAGGTTCTATATTTCACTAAGAATATAATAAACCTATGAAATTTGTTGCCACAAAATATAATTAAGGCCCAGGATGCTAGTGTTTCCCTATAAAATTAAGTACTTCAGTGGATAAAAAATTGCTGCTCTATTTGCACACCTCATTAAAAAAATAGCTATTGCTAGAATATATGAAGGATATAGAACTTTCATGCTTGCAATATTACAGATATGCCTGTGATATCTGTAGGGCATAGAATTGCCATGATATAGGCAAATGTGCTGTTCCCAATACAAAGATAATTTCCATATGCATTTGGCTGTGTTATGCTAACATTTTCTTTTTGTCTTTGAGCTAGTTTATTGTGCTGGTACCTAATAAGCTCTTTATACCTATGTCAGGCATCTTCTTTACTCATCTAACTGTATCTAAAATTACTTTTGCACACTATTGGTCACATTTTTGATTATTATCAGAGATAGAATACTAGATTAAATTAATTGCTGTTCTGAAGAAGAATGTCAATGTTTTTCAATGTATTTTATTATGAAATAAAACTAATACAAAATATTTTCAAATATTCAGAAAGAAAAACAACTTCAATGGCAGTAATAATAATTAAAATAGTAAAAATTTCACATTGAAAGAAACGTATACAAACAAAAATGGTAGATAGTGACTAGCAATTTTTTTCAGGTTTTGCTGGCAACCTTAGAGCCCAGATGCTAAGCACTGGAAAATATTTATTCCAACAGCAGCATCTGGTATTTTGGCAGACTCCATAAGCAATTTTGTTTTACAGTTCTAAAGCTGCTTCTGGGTCTATTACATGGTTAATCTGATGGGCTGACTTGTTCTCCTGGACTCCATATGCCAGGAGTTAGAGATGTAGTGAACTGTTTGCCCATTCTACTTGCATTAAAAAGCCAGACTGAAAAATCTGTTTAAAATGGTGCACTACAATTGAGCTTACGACGATGAGTGACTTGCGTTCAAATTGTGCCAAAGAGCTGCTAGGAAGCAGCGAAGAGTATCAAGTGCCAAGGTTGTCAGAGGCAAGACTAACAAGGTAATATTTCAAATGATGTCACTGGATATTTAGTAGATTCTGAGAGTGCTGGTTGGTTTTGGTTTGGTTTTTTCCCTTCTGTATACACAGAGGTAGGTTCAGATAGACAAGGAAATGTATCAAAGGGAACAGGAAAAAAAAAGATACCTATACTTCTACTTTTTAGAATAAATCTAGGGGCTAAGGGTGGACATACCAATGAACTGTGTATTGAGTCCTTTAAAGTCTGAAAATAAGCTGTAAAAGTTAAGCAACAGAAAGACATGTAAAAATATTGCTCAGGATTTTCTGTGTAATGAAACAGAATTCCACCTGCACGCAGCAAATTTGTGAGTACTCAGCTTTCCAGTAAAAACAGCCCATTAGCTTGTTAGCTTTTGAAAAAAATGAAAAGCAAAGTAGTAAGATCATAAAGGCCACATATTACTGGATATCCACCTTCAGGAATAAAGTTTTTCAACAGTCTATCTACATCAAACTGGGATTTCACATAGGTGTAAAATTTGTATCCGAAATAACCAGGACAGTGGAAATAAGTAGTGTGCTGTAGTAAGAAAGAATGTTAGATGAAGTGGTGGGCTGTTTTTTTCATTTGAATGTGTATGTTTTCACAGGGAAAAATTGTTTCTTTTACCCCATCACCAGTTTTCATAAATAAAATTTCTTGAAAAGAGCTCATACAGTGCAAATTACCTACGCATTCCTAGCAATGAATGAGGGTATTTGTCTTGCACAATCCTTCCAAGAGTCAATAACATTAGAAAGTGAAACCCCCAAATAGAAAGAACTATAATAAAAGGCATCACTATCTTATTTGTGTCAAAATATTGTAACCCTTGAAGCACTTTGTGCCATTACAGAAAAACTAGATATTAGATTGTCAGTCAATAATTTCAGAAGTACACATGAAATTGTCTGAATAGGTACATTTGGGATTGATGAGGGGAAAAAAAAAAAAAAAAAGGTAAGCATGTACATTGAAAAAGCCGGTTATTCTGAAAAGCTGTGGAACTAGTTCCATCACTGTTGACATCAAATAGAAATTAATGTATCTATATTTAGCCACTAATAGATTAAATTCTGATTTGTGACTAACAAGTTATGAAGAGTGTTTGCCTCCACCTTCAAGTCTCATGGTTGCCCTAATCCCATGTCTGGAAAAGTACAAGCTCTGGCCAAAGCTCTTCCTGTGACTGAACTCTGGGATCTTTTTCTGCTAGGGGTTCCCTAGTGTTAAATAATAAAGCTGAGTTTATGCTTCAGTTTTTTGCTCAGTGGAGGCACTACTTTGAGTCTTTCTACCACCTAAATCCCCATTTTCACAAACTTTATAGTACCATATTACATTTGAGGATTTCTGTGGCAAATTTGGCTGAAATTAACCAACAAAACCAAGAGCAGACTCTCTCATATGTGCAAGGTGACTTTATTCACTTTTGTTCTTCACAAACATGAGTTTAATTCAAAGGATATGCAATTTTGAGGGGATGTGTGGAGGAGAGAGGGAGTTATTTTCAGTGACATTTTGGATGGGTTGATTGAACATCTCATGGTGAATGCCAAATACCTAAAGAGATGTGTGAAATAATCTGAAGTAAGCCAAAACTACCATAATCCTGTTTATAACAGTGAATTAGAAATCAGAACATCTAATTAATAATACTAATTTTGTATATTTATACATGCTGCTGCATATCTTGTTGTGTATCCTTGGGTAGGTCATTTCTTCCTCTGTACCTCATTTAATCCACCCTGTCTTTTGCTCAAACAACAGGATGGTTGCATAATGTCAATCTTCAGTATGTTTTTTGATCAATATCTCATGCAGTAAGATAGAACTGAATTTGAATTAGAAATTTGATACATTTGGAATAATTTTCAAACTTGCAACTCAAAGAAAATACTCAAAATGGGTAAATAAGATGCTTGGATAAATGCTTCAGCAGCTGCAGGAGCTTTCCGGAATTGGAGGAAAAGGGAAGCAAAGGGTACAGTGAAGGAAATTTTCACATCTCAGAGCATATACCACAACAGATGTTGCTAATGGAGAAAAGCTGCAGGTAGAGAGGCACAACAAACCTATTGGCTGCCCCATGCTAAAATCAGGTTGTACATTGTCTTTTTTAATAGTTTCTTCAAGTCCATGCTTTGCCAGACACAAAGTGTTTGCATTCACAGAGCCCCATCATACATATAATTTTCAACTCAAGACTACTTATGAAATAAGATCATAAACTTAATTTTACCCAGATGAAATGTATGAGGTATGTATCACCCTTCCAGGGCTGCACATTTATGAGACAGCAGTGACATTACACAGGAACTCTACCATATTCTAAAGGGTTTTACAGAAATAAAAAGTTCAAAAGTCATGTAAATTACACATTTCATGACACCTCTGTCTTAATCCTATTAAAGCCCTTCATTATTATACTGCTGTAACTCTGGAGAAGATGAGATTTTCCCCTTTTGTCTTTATTTTATGCCAAGAGGATTTTGAACAGTGAGCACAGTGGCACACATAGGTCCTTGGAATTGTTCCTTTTGGAGTTTACCATTGAAGTGATTGAGTATATACACTGCCTTTGAAGACTACAGAGTTAAGTTAAATCCTGGTTGGTGGGTGGATTCCATTTTTTCCCACCACATCAATACCTTGAATTGTTTCCTTCATAAGAAACTGCAGTGATACAAGAAAATATAACTCATGAAAGTTCTGGTGTGCTAAACAATGACTGAATATTGAAACAGTTGAGTAAAATGTTAAATCACCACTACAAAAGAAATTCAGCACAATGCAGGGAGCCAGTGTTGGATCCACACATCAGAACTCCAGAGCTTTTAGGGGTTTTTTGTGTAATTTGTATTAGTCACCCTTAATTAATGATAATACACAAACTCATCCGCAGTCTCAACCTGTAGAAAGTCATCTAACCTTGCCACAAGTGCCAAAAATATCTGGAAAATACTAATATTACCACAATGAAACACACAGGGGAACAAGCGTAGTACAAAATATAATGTCTCCTCTCCAGCCCTATAGAGATTTCCAATATAAAAATTGTATGGAGCTGCTTTATCTTCTTTATATGTTGAAGACCATTCCTCAAAAAATCCTAGGCAACAACTGAAGGCATGGGATCTCATGTTACTCTGGAGTTAGTCAAGCAATGGTTGAAATTCTGTGGAGTCAGAGAACTTACAGAAGTCACCTAGTTCCTAGAAATCTTGACAGCATGTCCAGGAACTGATATAAACTCTATTCTAAATAAATCACAGAAGTGGAGAGTATTCTAAAAACTAATACATAGTTTTACATGTCAGAAAAAATAATATTTGAATATTATTTTGGTGAAAACTAGGGCGTCTTTGGGTTTGACATCATTTATCTAAATTTTAGTCACAGTGGGAAAGGTTTAGAGACAATAACAGCAAGTAAGAACTTAAAAAAATGAAATAAATTTTAAATTTTTTTTTGTCCCCTCAAAACCAGAGAATAATATCTGGTTTTGTGGTGGAAGGGGAGACTCACTATTTGGTGTGGCAGAAAAGAATATCATTATTGTGTTATGCAGCTGTTTACATAAACTCTGAATCATGGACTGCAAATGCTTGCATAGCAACTAGGTTTGTGGATTTTGATCATGGTATCACACTTTATCACAAGGCAATAATAAGAGTAATTAAGGTGATGCTGGTATAAGATGCTCTCAAGCAGTGCATGCCATAGTCAAAGGAAAACCTTGTTTTTGTACTGCAGCTGATGTTATCTTTCCAAGTTTCTCATAACAAATATTGAGCTTCAGTTAAAATAATTTGGTGGTATAACACTGTGAAAAAAATAAATTATTTCTCCTGCAAGGGAGATGTCTTAATAAACGGCAATGCATTGGTAGTATTACTTTTCATCTGTGCATGGCAACCACATGGCTATTCTCTGTTGGAAACAAGTCACTGGAAATGAAAACTCATGCTGTTCAGTCCCAAATTAATCAGCAAAATTGAGCATAATTGGAGAATAGAACAGTCTACCAAGGGAGGTAATCAGAGAAGTCACCATGGCTGAAGACACTCAGGATATTAGTGGTAATGATGCTGTTGAGTGACGCTGTAAAGCATAAGGAGACACATTGGCTGACTCATGCACAGTCCTAATGCTACTGCCATTGACAACTGAAATATTTCTCTACTTTGGATTTTTTAAGATCAATTTGAAGTTATTTAATATACATTTCTACTTTGAATAAATTTCTAAAATTTATAAGTGAGTTTTAGTCCTGATACAACATTTAAGCTCAGATGGAATGAGAAGGAAGGGAAGTCTTACTTCCAATTTTCCTTTCAAACTTTTTACAGTTATCATGTGTTTGATCCATATCCAAATATCGAAAATTTTTTTCCCAGGGTCCAAATATCCAATAGTAAAATAGTCTCCCTCACTTAGGTTAAAATGAATATAGAAAACTAGTTCTGATGTAAAAATATGTGTTTAAAATGTTTGGAGGTAATATAAGTCTCATACACCTGTGCTGTACTTCCCAGTCTTTTTGCATCCTCTGACATCACCTGAGTGATCCTGAGATCCAGTGTTGTAGTCATGAGGGACATCATCTCCTAAAAGCTGGAGCTTGTCAAGATGTTTCTGGAGAAATGCTTCCTTGAAGCTTCTCACTGCCTCTAAATGTAATAAGAAAAACCATGTAAAGTTGTTGACAGACAAAGGTGATATTTTTCCTCTGGGTCCACAAACCATTCAATATTTTCCTTATATCTTCCTGTTCTGTTTACATAAAAAACATAAGTTTGGAGGAAGTGTGTCTTTTGATTCCTAGATGAATAAACCATATTACTGTTATTTCACATCATTCTCCCCTCAGCTATTTGATTCCACCAATGACTTCAGCACCACATGTGTTCCCATGTCTTTATTGGCTATCCAGAAGACTGTCATCTGGAGGAAGTGGGTCCTTCTGTCACAACTCAGAATCACCATGGATAATTAAACAGATGAGTGAAATCCAAAGAAAATGCATGGCACCATACATTATCATTCCATGCATGATGACATTTACAGCAACAATCACATTTCAAGCTCAACCTTTCATTTATATATTCCTATAAATATACAAGTACATGCACACAAATATTCACATATAACTATATTCTCTTTACCTCTAATTCTTTAAATGATCCATAAGAACATAGATAAAGACGCTAAAAGATATTTTATTTTTGAAAACAGTTGCTGTATTTTTATAGGATCAGCTTTAATGAAATATCATTTTCAATTCTTTTCAAGTTTTTTTATTTACATTCTTTAACTATATCACAGCTTAAGCATTGCTTTGACGATTTACCCTTCTAAAATGACACAGAGGGAGGAGGGAAGATATCTGCAAGTTTCAGCTTAACATGTAAGTGCATTAGAAATATTGTGATGGACATTTATTTTCCATAACAGAATTCTAAGGTCAACTGAAGGACAAGCAGAAAGAAATAGTAACTAGGTTTAACAGAAATTTTTACAGATAAATACTACATGCTTGCCTGCAGACTATGAGGTACATATTGTACAGGGGTTTTGGGGTGGTTTTTTTTAAGACTGTCATTAAGAAATAAATTTTTGCTTTAAATTGCTAATAGAATTAATACAACATATTCACCTCTGTCAGTGACTGTCTCTTGGGTCACCACATCTTGCGGTTTGTCTTAAAGAGAATTCAATACCTGTATTTCCTTACTGTTTCATTCCCAGATGAACAGTCCCAGTTGAAAGATCCTGTGCACTGGTTCACAGCGAGAGAAAGTTGGAGCTGCTAAACAAACTACCATGCTCACTGTAAGTCTCCTTGAGGCTGGATCATATTATTTTAAAATTATAAATGAGGAATAACCAGGCTTGGAGAAATGAGCAGAAAGTGACTGCTGGAAGGTAATGTTTCATACAATCACAGAATCATAGAATCATTCCAGTTGGAAGAGACCCTTGGGATCATCGAGTCCAACCATCTACCCTACTCTACAAAGTCCTCCCCTACACCATATCCGTCAGTACCGCATCTAAACGTCCCTAAAACACATCCAGGGATGGTGACTCCACCACCTCCCTGGGCAGCCTATTCTAATGCCTGACCACTCTTTCTGTGAAAAATTCCTTCCTAATATTCAGTCTAAACCTACCCTGTTGGAGCTTGAAGCCGTTCCCTCTTGTTCTGTCGTTAATTACCTGTGAGAAGAGACCAGCACCAACCTCTCTACAGTGTCCTTTCAAGTAGTTCTAGAGAGTGATGAGGTCTCCCCTCAGCCTCCTCTTCCTCATACTAAACAGTCCCAGCTCCTTCAGCCGTTCTTCATATGCTTTGTCTTCCAGGCCCTTCACAAGTTTTGTTGCCATCCTCTGCACTCGCTCCAGCGCTCACTCCAGGATTTCCTAATCCTTTCTCTGATGATGATTTACTAGGAAGCTCTCAGTTCCTCAGCTTGTGTGATATAATCATGAGATTATCATGAGATAATCATGAGCAATCAATGCTCAGACAGCATTACATAATCAGCTCTACTTTTCCCAAAGATAAATGTTATGTGGAGACTTAGCAGTACGAATCCCGTTGGCTTTAATGGGATTTGGAGAGCTAAATCATAATGTGCTGCATCAAATACATATTCCTTACACACTCCTAAGTCAAACCAGTATTTTTTACGTGGATATAGATGGTAAATAACATTTTCTGCAAGAATGGTTATGCAATGAATTGGTTCAATAAACGTTCATCCTTAGAGAATTTAGGACAACTTGTAGGACTGAGTTTTCAGCTGCAGTAGGGAAGCACTTAGTGCAATGAAAGAACAAGCAAAGACTTAACTGTGTAATGAACATTGTCTTGGGGTGCTTCTCACAATGAAGCTGTGTGACACATCAGCTCCAGAAAATTCAGGGTGACATTCCTATAGTCTAATGTTATCCCTCTCAAAGATGAGTTTCTAGATGAAGCCAGCAACAAAAACCTCTTCATAATCTGATAGCAGGACAGCTGTAACCGAAGTGGATACATTTCACAGTTTTTAAGCAGGATAATGCACTTTCTTGATGCACATGTACATCCATCCAAAATGGAGCCTAGAAGATTATAGCTCACACCATCCACCTATTTCATAATGACTAACCTGAAATGAGGCTCCCTTTTCTTGTACACACAACATAGGAAGATGAAGGACACCCTTTGAGTTTTGTATCATCTGTGTAGTTGCCCACAACTTGATACCTATGTATGTCTGTGACTTAAGCTTGCAAAACAGTTCTGATATCAGGGCTAGGAATAAGTTTATTCTTAGCTGAGAAAATGCATAGAGACAAGGGAGTACATGTTACCTCCTGATTATCAGAAGAAAAAAAGATGTAGTGAACATCTCACTTTTCAGAAGGAAGTAAATATTCATGCATCCACATAGGTACCTGCATTTATTACATTTGCTTCCTTCTTTTTGAAGACACTGCTTTTTTGTGGAAGTTAAAAGAACGAATTCTCTCAGAAAAGATCTCACTGAAATTAGTAGAATTACTTAAAATACCCCTGCTCTTGGTTGCCTGTTAAAGTCTGAGCACATCCAAAATCAGGCACCTACAGTTGATATTTAAAATCATATAAATACACTGATTTTTCCTGTTGATGTTAATTTAGTGAAAAAAACAAGTCATTCTGGTACCTAACTACGGAACTTAGCTTTAGAAATTTTAATTTGACAGATATGGTCTTGTGGTTCCCTCTTAATACTTCATAAAGCAACCAGAAATGCAATAGGAGAGCACAACCAACCATACTTTCAGAGCATCAGGAAAGAAACAGCATCCCTCAGTCCTTTCAGCATGCACAATCTGTCCTTCACTCTTCAGCATACCTGAATACCAATAAATCCTCCCCAGCCTTGTGTAAGAACTTATTCTGGAGCTGTCACCAAACAGGTTTCCTTGACAAAAGGACACTTCTGAACCTACTGTTGCTGAAAATTGTAGTTGAGACAAGAGCAGATCTACTGTGACAAATTCATATGTACTATTCAAAGATCAAATAGACTAGTCTGTACTTTAGTCCAAAACATAGAGAGATATTTTTAAAAGAAACTTTCACACCTTTGCCAAAGTACATTGGGAGATTTCAATTTAATTCTATTCTACAGTATCTTTATAGATAGTCGTACCACAGAGACTCAGTAATAAATTCCCAAAAATATCTTGCCTTCTGCTGTTTCATGTTGAGTTACGGAGTCTTTATGATGGGTGAAATTCTTCTGCTAGTTTTAGCTGGAGAGCCACAACCTATCCATTCACCATTAATTTTGTGAATTATTATTACAAAAATAGGCTAACTGCATGGAGAAACAATCAGACATTGATGTACTAAAAATTAAGCCACAGTTATTTGCACAAATATCTTTTAATATGAAAAATAATAGCAAAAAACCCGACTAGTTTTCAAAATCAGTTCCTTTGTAGCCTTTATTTTAAGGTCAAACAAAAGCATATGAAATCTCTACAAAAGTCTGAAATCATGACACATGCTTTAATACCCCAGCGCCAGTGAGCATGAATTCTTACTCTGAACACATTTGACTGATTTAGACAATGTCATTTTTCTTCCACAAAAGGAAGAACATTGCTTAGCCCACCAGAAGACAAAGACATTTCTTAGTGTCATTGCGAATGAAATTTTTGAGCAGGTTGAATGTGAAGAAACTAGTGTATATCAAAAGACTCCCACAGGCTGTTGAAACTGTAAGACCTCAATGTCCTTGGCCTGCTTATGACTTACAGGAGGCATAAATATGGCTTGGGGATTACGTACAGAGGCATAGCATGTGCAAATCTTAAATTGTCAATTAGACAGCATCATTGAATCAGTAGTAGAAACTCCAAGGGCGTATTTGTCTGCTAAAGAAAGGATTATAATAGACAGTCCCTACTGACTATCCCCTAAGATATATGGTATATCTGTGATTCATGACACTTGAGTAACCACATCTAAAAACTCTGATTGTATCAAGTCCAGGATTTAATTTGTGCTTAAGTGACTGAGACAAATATTGCCCAGAAAGCACCTTGTTAATAAACTAGCATTCAAATGACATTTATTTTGTTTTCTTTGGTGGTGTTGAGCCGTATATCACTAACTATAGGGAGAAGAGGAAGCTTCCACAATCTGCCTATCAGTCATTCCAGGCCTTCTTTAAGGTATCCATTGCAGTCTCTGTGCACCACACAGATTTTGCATGCATGTAGAACTTTTATCATGGAAAATGGTTTTAAAATGCTCCTGAAGTCAATAAATACCTCTCAACTCACATATATCTTGTAGTCTATAATGCAAGTCAGTGGGATTTTTCCCTAGCACTATCAAGTGAAAGATTTTTGCCAAAAAAAATAACAAAGACTTCCAGTTGAAGTAACATTTTTGGTATGAGACAGTAGCCTACCTCTATTGCTGCATTTTGTATCTATCTTTTTTTAGTTTGAATAGTAATGATGATGATCAGCAAATTTATTTGCCAAAATAAACTAAAGAATGGCTTTCTGTGATAAGGAATTGCTGTGTTAAGAAGTAATACTTCTCTAATTTGAGTTAAAGATGGCATATGATAGTCCTTTAAAATCTTTGCAATTAATCTAGTATTGTTTTGTACTTGATTTTCTTTTTGTTTACAGTGTTGAATTACTTTCGTCCAGAAGAGACAGTTATGCATGAACAACCGTTCTATGATGAATTATATACCTTGAAGTAAAGCATCTTTCTTGAATAGCAGCAATACAATACAATGATTTATAGTCCTTCTCAGGGAAATAAAGGTGCAAAGATTAATGAAGGGGCTTTGAGTTCAACAAAACTTAAAATATATTTGGATGGTTCCTCATATAAATTCAACCTCAGAAAGTTATGGGAGGTTTTCTACAAGCGCAAAAGCAAATGTCAGGTAGCCCGAAGTGATACAGTTTTTTAAAGTTGCCTTGTATCCAATTTCCACTTTATTCTTACTAAGATTGTCAATGGCAATATTAAAACAAAACAAAAAATACTCAAAACAACACGACAAAAAAAACCAATAAAAAACAAAAAACAAAACAAAACAAGATGAAATATTCGAAACTCAAAACAACCAAAAAACCCCCAACAAGCCACAAAGAGATGGTAGAAATAAATTTTAAGGCAATACTTTCTTTTAGCTGGCTTTAATATTGTCAATTTAAAAATGCATTATGAATAATACACAGCTTCTCTGATGGACAAACATGTGGACACATTAAGTACTCCCAGTGAGTCCATCTAATCTAAATCAAAGTCTGCATGATAAGGGCAGAAAAAACCCCAATGTACGGGCTTCAGTAAACACCTCTCTAAAACGTCTGTCAGTATGACAAGCACACAGATCTAGATAGACTAGATAGACATATGAAAATGAATATGAACAGAAGAACAAGCAAAAGTTGGGGTGTCTCAACTTTTCCAGGTCTTTCCAAAGTCCTCAGAGTGGAAGGTATCTTAAAGTTAAGATACTCATGAAATGCTCCAAATAGAAGTTATACCAAGTTTCATATGCAATCATGGATTAGGACTCAGTCCCTCTGCCTTCAAACACCGTATCATATTTACACAATCCTCAATCTACCATTCTGGATTTTTACTTCTGAAGAGCTTTACTGGGTTTCGTTTTTGAGGATCTTTATCTTCTCTTTGCCTATGACTCTGTGACTGCACCGTAGTGTGAGGGTACACTAGTTAAATTTAAACAAGCTAGCTCAGTAATTGCCTAATCTGAGTGTAGCTACTTCTCCATGGACATCCATACAGTTCTGCCAGGAATC
Source organism: Calidris pugnax (assembly GCF_001431845.1). NCBI lineage: Eukaryota > Metazoa > Chordata > Aves > Charadriiformes > Scolopacidae > Calidris > Calidris pugnax. Next base: position 3,872,437 of record NW_015090926.1, read on the forward strand.
TCTTTGGGAAGGTATGATTCCAGGCTGTGATCTGATGGTTTCTCCTGAGTACGTGAAAAAAATCTTAAAAAGGAAATACCCTCCATCTCTCATGCAAAGCACTGCTACAGGCCACCAGGATGTTGAGAAAGTGCTTAATCTGTAGCACATATGCAATATTCTGCTTTCACGTTCATTCTTGCTTAATCAAATCTGTGTATAAAAACTTTGCTATTTGTTTCTTTTTTGTACAGTGACTATGAAAATATGTAAGGTAAGTAGGTTTCTTCCACAAGTAAATCATACCAAAGAAGACATTGAAAGAGTAGGAGGGGAGAAAAAGAAAATAGAAAAAAAAAATAGTACACCAACAGACCAACAAAGAGTCAAAAACTTGGAACTCAGCTATCAAAGCCATTAGAAATGCTGTATCTTTACAGGTATAAAAGAGAAATTAATATTTTTTTTCATTTTTTCTTAATGAATAATAATTTTTAAAAATCATAGAATCATAAAATGGTTTGGATTCAAAGGGACCTTTGAATGGCACGGACACCTTTCACTAGATAAAACTGCTCAAAGCCCCATCTAACCTGACTTTGGACACTGACAATGATGGGGCATCCACAACTTCTCTGGGTGACCTGCTCCAGTGTCTCGCCACCCTCACCATAAAAGCTCATTCAGATTAAAACCATTTCCCCTTGTATTGTTACTACAGACCTTGGTAAAAAGACTCTCCTCACCTTTCTTACAAGCCCACTTTTTATACTGAAAGGCTGCAATAAGTCTCCCCAGAGCTTTCTCTTCTGCAGGCTGAACTCCAGCTCTCTCAGCCTGTCTTCCTAGGATCAGAGAGCCCTCTGATCATTTTAATGGCCCATTCAAACAGCTCCATGTTGTTCTTGTGCTGGCGACCCCAGAGGTTGATGCAGTACTCCAGGTGAGGTCTCTTGAGAGGAGTATAGAGGGGGAGAATCACCTTCCTTGACCTGATGGCTACTGTTCTTTCTTGGTGGCAAGTGCACATTGTCAACTCATACCCACTTTTTGATCTCCCAGTATCTGCAGGGCTGCTCTCAATCTATTCATTCCCCAGTCTGTATTGATATTGAGGATTGTCTTGACCCAGGTGCAGGACCTTGCTCTTGGCCTTGTTGAATTTCATTATGTTAATGTTGATTCAGAGGCAGAATGTAAGTAAAAATGCTTTCTCTTAGAATTTGTAGTGTTTAAGCAAGCACAGTGTCCATGGACAGCAAATTCAAACTTGTTGCCAATGAGATCTGAACAGGTATCTTCAGAGGGCAAAAACTTCCAAAAATGAACAGACTTCAAAATGGGCAAAAGAACAATGCTCCTGGAAATAATGAAATAGCCCACCAGCTATCAGCAAGAAATATATGTGTGTCTGTCTATCTACATGTGTACATAAGACATATATCAACATAAAACTCACATGTATGAATACATTTTATATGTGCATCTCTGCAGATATATGATACGTCTTATAGTTGGTGCAATGTCCTATTTTCATTCACAGGCTCTCATACTGGGCCTATACTCATCCCTGGTACTCATCCCTGGAGAGAGCCTTGGACAGGTCTAAGGAAGTGTCAAGGTCAGCCCCACAGACAGTAGATCAGGAGCATAAGGCACAACAAAAACTTTGCCCCACTGCTATATGTAGTCATTAGCGCAGCAGGGAGATTAGAGGGTATGAGAGTGGAGGAAAGAAGCATGGAGAACTGAAGCAGCCCTCCAGGAAGGACTGTCAGGTGGATTCTTGTTTCTACATTTTAAGAGATTTCTGAAGCAATGCTCATGAAGTAAAACCAAGTCAAGTGCAAGGTCCTGCACCTGGGTCACGGCAATCCCAGGCACAAATACTGGTTGCTCAGAGAATGGATTGAGAGCAGCCGTGAGGAGAAGGACTTGGGGGTGTTGATGGATCAGATGCTCCACAGGAGCCGGCAATGTGCACTAGCAGCTCAGAAAGCCAACTGCATCCTGGGCTGCATCAAAAGAATTGTGGCCAGAAGGTTGAGGAAGGCTCTCTAGTGAGACCCCACCTGTAGTACTGCATGCAGCTTTGGAGTCCTCAGCACAAGGACACAGACCTGTTGGAACAAGTCCAGCGGAGGGCCACAAAGGTAGTAGAAGGTGTCCCTCCATGCAGGGGGGTGGAAACTCAATCATCTTTAAGGTCCCTTCCAAGCTGAACCATTCTATGATTCCATGATCCTATGACTTGAACAAGTTTTGGAGGAAGCTGGTAAACTGGTATATCTCTGCACAGTAGGAGGTTTTCTAAAGCAGGACACTGAGAAGACATTGTATACAAAGTGATTTTTGCACACGGGGAAGCAGGTTACTAGACACTAAAAAAAAAATTAAATGGCCAATCTTTCACCCTACTTGCTTCTCTCTCAAATCTACAGTTTCTAAATCTTACAGACACAATCAGTAGGAGTACTTAAAGAAGACGGAGAATTTAGATGCTGATGGGTAAGAGGTCAGCTGTCTTGTATTGTGTAGTTTTGCACAATGCAGACAAGAGAAGTTACTCAGACTTAAAATAGTGTGCTTTGTTGTTCTGCAGTTTGTTGGGATTGCAGGCTTGCTTCAGGTTACTCCATTTTGATACTGTGTGGACAGGTGGGGTGAACTCTGGGACGCTTAAAAACAAGTGGAAGAAGGTAATTCTGGGTCATTCACACTGCAAGAATCTTCAAGAATGAACTACGTAGTGAAGACAAGCACTGACCACAAGCCTATTTGCCATTCTGCAGCTTCTCTCTTGCTCCCTTTTCTTTCTGTTTGACCAGGTGTGTTATTGCATACCTTAAATAATATTCCTAACAAATGTTAGCTTTATTTTTCCTATGAAACATCCCAGTGAGTTGAATTTAAGAAGATTAACTTGTGATCAAAAAATCAGTATTAATTTCGACAGCTGAATCAAAGTTTTTCTGAAAATACCTAGATCAGAAGTTGGGTATTGCTGGTGGAGGAAGAATGGAAACAGAAAAATCACTGGGAAACAGTAAAGCAACTGGCCTGAACATATGCAATATGCTGTTTTGTTCAGGACTTTGATTTCTGACTGAAAACTGGTCTTATTTATTACATTTTCCGTTTGACTCCATCAGCACTTCAGCATAGGTTGCTGTTTAAACATCAGGCACTTCAGAATTTGACACTTGAAAAGTCCCACTTACATAAAATGACAGCTCTTCAACAACCTAGTGAGACTTTATCAGCAGGCAAGATACACCAAATTGGACAGTGTTGGTAGCAGATGAGGAAAACGCATCAGTATTCAGGAATGAAATACATTTAACTACATACATTCTCTAGTTGTTTGTTGTGCAATTTTGAATGATATTAGAAGATGGCACTTGAGTGATTAGGTATGTTAAAAGCCTTGCATTTCATGTAATTTTTTTTCCAAAATTTGGGTTAAATTTACAGATACAAAATGAAAGGGGCATAAATGAATGTTGTAATTGTCATTTAAGTCCTACCATCCATTTACATGCACAATTATATGATTCCACGTTTTATGTATGGCATCACAGTTCTAGTGCATGTATATTAGTTGTGTACATTGTGCACATACTGATGTACCAAAAATTATTTTCATGTGCTTATTCTAATAGGAGATCTGAAATCTTAACGCTTTAATAGAAGTTCTTAAAAGACAGACTTTCACATTTTAATATTCCATTTTCTTCACACAGAATGACAGTTTAGAATTCATACATAACCCATGATAAATCTTATTTATATTCATTTAAGCTCATATTCTGGAGTCAGATGTTTAGGATCACACATTCAGATGAGTGATGTAATTTTCAGACATCAGTAAGAGCCAAAGGCATTCAGAGTCTCCTAAAATCATGCGCTGTTTGCAACCACAATCACTTTTACATACTTGTGTCTTTAACAATGCAATCAAATTAATAAAGGGCATTTGCTAAAAAAAAAAAAAAAACAAACAAAAAAAAACCCCCAAAAAACCCAAACCAAACAAAACAAAACAAAAAAACAAAACAAAAACAAAACCAAACTTTATGACTGCTTTGACGTATTTGAAAGCTGACCAAAACCCAAAGTCTTCCTGAGCAGTGGTCACTGCTGCACCAAGATTATCTTCATCCTGTGAATCATGAAGCGCAAATAGGAGAGAGAGCTAATGGGAGAAAAAAGACTGTAGTCTCCTTTCAGTAACACAAAGCATGTCATCTCTGCCACATACTTTCAGACATGTTATTCAGTACAATAATTTTCTTGCAAAGCAAAAAATATCGTCATGTATAAAATGACAGTCTTTCCCAATGATAGGCTAGTGTTTGCTCTGTTCCAATCCTGTTATGTAAATGATGTCATCATTTCAAACAGTACTCTGAGTAATGAGATCACCATATTTAGATTCCTGGATTAATATATCCTCTAAATAGGAAATTCCTTTTCTGAAAGCATACATAGTCTCTGTAACTGCATGTATACATGCAACGATTCAGGTTTTGAATATGTTGGTGTACTTTTTTTACATTACTTTGAATGCACGTAGTGGAAACCCATAGGATGAAACGATCCCTAGAAGGTCTTTTAAGAATACAGGTGCCTGATTTGTAAGTGAAAATATTAACAAAGAACCACAGATGCACCTATAAGGCAAAAATGCCTAAAGAAAAAAAAAATTGTTTGGCCATTTTACTCAGGTCTTGTTATTTTTCATTTTTTTCCTCATGTCTTATGTCTTGCACTTTCTCTTGCTAACTATTTCTCTGTGCATTCATTTCCATGTTCTAAACCCTACTATTCTGTCCATAAATTGGTAGGCACATTGAGTCTTTGATCTGGCAATGTACTTCATCTTGTGCACAATTTTAAGCATCTGAATAATTCTGTTGATTGCTGGATCCAGGCCACGTATGACTCACCAGAAGACGACATAGTGATCAAGACACTGAATAATGACCAGGTGGTAGGGGCGTAACACCCTTTGACACAGTTCTCCTACATGACTTTTAGTGAATTACTTAAACTATGCCTTAAATTTGTCCTCAGAACACCAAAACTTTTGTCATAAACATATTGTGGGAATATGGTCTTTGAAGTTTGTGAGGCAGTGAAATAATAGGGTCCACAGAGAAACAAGTAATAAACTGGAACATTTCAATCAGGGTTAACTGAAATAGACCTTATGTCATAGAGAACAGGTATTCAAAACCTGTAGAATGCTTGAAAGAAAGTCAGGAGAATATTCTGGTCTCCAGTGAAAAGGTATTTATGCTGAAAAATGCTGCAAATAACTAAATGTTCCTACTTAGAACTGCCCTAGGGTAAGAATGGCTATGCAACGTGAGCCACTATTAAAGCTCTCCACTGCAGCAGCAGAGTAGGGATCCTTCCAAAAGCACATCCCTTCATTTACATGGCAGTAGTTTTATTGTGACAGCACTGAAGGGCTAAAAACAGTGAACTGCAGTGGCACTTATTAAAAAGAATCAATAGATACCTCTCCTTCCTCTCTGGATGCATAGAAATATGCGAGTAGATATACCTCTACGCATACAAACTTATTTATGTAGATATATGTATGATTGTTTGTGTATGTAGATATGTATACACATGCACAAATAGATACATATACGTATCCATTTAGCTGATCAGCTACCAGTTCCTTTTCCTATGTCAGAATTATTATCAAATAAAAATGTACCCTTTTTTAATGCTCACATGTTCTTAATTATAGAATGATTCTTAATTTTCTACTTTTCAGGAAAAACGTGTGTGGCATATTTCACAGGGAAGAAGTGGGAGTATTGACCTGCTAGAGGGTAGAAAGGATTTGCAGAGGGATCTGGACAGACTGGATCGATGGGCTGCGACCAATAGGATGAGTTTCAATAAGGCCAAGTGCCGGGTCCTGCGCTTCGGTCACAACAACCCCAGGCAGCGCTACAGGCTGGGGGCAGAGTGGCTGGAGAGCTGCCTGGCAGAAAAGGACCTGGGGGTGTTGGTCGACTGTCGGCTGAACATGAGCCAGCAGTGTGCCCAGGTGGCCAAGAAGGCCAACAGCATCCTGGCCTGTATCAGAAGTAGTGTGGCCAACAGAACTAGGGAAGTCATTATCCCCCCTGTACTTGGCACTGGTGAGGCTGCACCTTGAATACTGTGTCCAGTTTTGGGCCCCTTACCACAAAAAGATATTGAGGAGCTGAAGCGGGTCCAGAGAAGGGCCATGAAGCTGGTGAGGGGTTTGGAGCACAAGTCTTATGAGGAGAGGCTGAGGGAGCTGGGGTTGTTCAGCCTGGAGAAAAGGAGGCTGAGGGGAGACCTTATTGCTCTCTACAACTACCTGAAAGGAGGTTGTAAAGAGGTGGGGGTCGGTCTCTTCTGCAAAGTCACAGGCGACAGGACTAGAGGAAAGAGCCTCAAGTTGTGCCAGGGGAGGCTCAGGTTGGATATTAGGAAAAATTTTTACACTGAAAGGGTTATCAAGCATTGGAATGGGCTGCCCAGGGAGGTTGTTGAGGCACCATCCCTGGAGGTATCCAAAAGACAGGTTGACAAGGTGCTGGGGTACATGGTTTAGTGATGGTTTTTTTGGGTTGGTTTTTTTTGTCAGTTAGGTTGATGGTTGGACTAGATGATCTTGAAGGTCCCTTCCAACCTAGATGATTCTATGATTTTAAGAACAAAAGAAAGAGTTTGCTGAACACATATATGGATGAGAAATAAAATCTTTCCACCCACATATATCATACAAGTCCCTTGTAAGAATGTATTTTCTCTGTTGCAAAGCTGTTGGGATAGCATTGGTCCTCTGTATCCACTTGTCATGCAACAACATCACAACACATAATGGAAAATTTAATCTGATCTGGGAGATTGAGGATATTAGCATGGAGACAAAAATCCTTAACTTAGAGACACTGTCATAGCATTTCTTTATTGGTTGACTTTGGTTTTCTTGCCACACATACATGCACAATTGTGTGCAGGCATCCATTGGTAGAGGTATGATTTTTGATAAACAGCTCTTTGTTCCCTTTTTTTGTGGTTTTTATATAGTTTAGAGAGTTTTTAAATGTGTGTTCTTCCTTCTGGTTTTACTCCTGAAAATGGAAAATTGTTATAGTTAATGCTCTACAAGAACATATTAACTATTGCCTTTTTCTATAATGTAATTCTATATAATAATTATTAATCTTACTTTTGAAACTGTGGACACCAAAGTTAATAAAACTGTGGGCACCAGTACTAATAAAAATACATCATTTGAATCACTACTGCTAATATTTTTTTAAAAAAAATAGTATATTCAACATTTTTTTATAATGGCTTTTTTTAATTTTGTGTGGCAAATTCTAAAATACAGCAGCTCCGCTTTGCTGTAAGGCATTTATATAACTTTTGGTTCCGGAGTCGTTGAAATTCTAACCTCTTCTTGGCTTAAACACTTCAGTTTTGTCCACTGAACCACCAAGTCCTAGTTATAAACAGAGATGACTAACCCTTGCTGCAACAGTTCTTTTCCTCTCTAAGTGCTGAAGAAGCATTGATGCATGGCAGGGCAGGGACTGGTGGAGGTGTGAAGGGGACCTCATGGAATGGCAAAGGCCCCTGAGAAGGGCAGGAGCTGAGGGACCAAGACATGCAGATGCATCACCTTGCGCATCAGGCTGTGTCTGCAATTTCAGGATCATTGGCAAGAAGGAAGCCGGTCTCAGGCCTGGCTTCCTGCTGTCAGTGTCAAAGGTTTAGACAGCGTAATTAATAATTTTTTGATACATTTGGGGTGGATGAAGAGCTTAAGAAACTGACAAGGTGATTGTTGACTCATCACAGAGCACAAAGCCTGGGCACAAACCCACTTGCTGGTCTAGGGATGGGACCAGACTGTGTAGAGGTGGGCAGCAGGCAGTTCCCAGTGATATTTCAGTCTTACTGCTAAGTATAAAGTAAAGAAGGGAAATGAATGGTTGTATCTTTTTTTTTTTTTTTTTTTGCTTTCAAGTGATATGAGGCTTTCCATTTCCACTGCGCCCATTAAGCTGTCATGTGTAATGTGGACTTGATTTTTTTTCCTTGCAATTCATTCACTCTATAAAAGAACAAAAAAGAACAAGTTTTCTTTTCAGAGAACTGATGGCTATCAGCAGAAGGAAGTCGTTGATGGGGCAGGGTGGGGAGGGGGGAAGAATGTCTTAAGTTACTATTTGCAAGCATTATTGTTCACAAAAGTGTTTCCTGTGACAACTCCAAAACTCTTTTCAGTAGTTTTTCACAAACTGTAAATTGTAAAATATAGCAGTGATTTTTGTTCTCCAAGAAAGTTCACACATAATGAGAGTTTCTAAGTTGTTTTCATGCTGTTTTCACATGGCATTTCTTAACAGAAATGGTCTCAGTCAGCCCTCTAGAAATCTCTTTAATTTTCTTTTTCCTAACAAATTTCTCACTGTGATAAAAATGTGATTTGTATGACTGACCACATGAGCCAGCAATGTGTCCTTGCAGCAAAGAAGGCTAATGGACATACTAGAGAGAGTCCAATGAAGGACTACAAAGATGATGAAGGGAAGGGAGCACTTCTCCTAAGACAAAAGCGTGAGAGAGCTGGGACTGTTCAGCACGAAGAAGAGGACACTCAGGAGGAACTTATCAGCGTCTGTAAATACCTGAAGGGAGGTTGCAAAGAGGACAGCGCCAGGGTTTTTTCAGTGGTGCCTAGTGACAGGACTAGAGGCAATGGGCACAAATTGAAACACTTTTTCACTGTGGGGGTGACAGAGCACCTGGCACAGGTTGCCCAGACAGTTGGTGGAATCTCCATCCTTGGAGACATTGAAAAGCGGTCTGGAAATGGTCCTGGGCACCTGGCTTTAGGTGGCCCTGATTGGGCAGGGGACTTGGACCAGATGAACTCCAGACCTGCCCCATCCAGCCTCAACCATTCTGTGATGATGTCATAAATAACGTAAGATATAGGTGGCATGAAAAGTTTTCAAATACAGTATAACAATGAAATATAACTGCATGAAATAACAAAGTTTCTTAAAAGTTCAAGCTTACTTATGGAGACCATACAAAGAAAGTAAGTGCAAACTTAACTTCTTATATTTTTTGCTTCAAACAATTTACCTGTCCGTATGTTTAGCAGAAGTATAAAGCATGATGAAAGAGATCTTCCTGCAACTTATGGAAGGCTTTCAGATCTCACTAAAGACTTCAAGAGATGAGGGCACTAAATTGCTGGTAGGATCAATTCAAAATCAATGTAACTCTATTCTGTGTGAATGAGTCAAAATCCTTCAGTCAAGTCTATTACGTCAGTAATTATGTATCTCAAATAAGCAGCAAAGCATGCATCTGAATATTGAACTTCCTTACAAAATATTCCTGGGAATTGTGTGTATTTGACTGAGCTATCTATTGTTTGGAACATCCTGTAGGAAACTGTCATAGCTAACACTGGCATTGAAGGCGGAATGGGTTTCTTAACATTTTAGTTTCCAGTTTGCATTAATTTTATATTGTGTGTGCATTTTCCATAAATTTAAATGTGAGTTGGTTTTCTGCACATTCTTTTCTAGACACAGTTAAAATAACTGAATGAAGACACTGAAGGCAGAAATAGTAAAAATGCTGCTAATAAAGTTTGATGTTCAACTTCCCTCCCAGAAAAAAAAATGTTGTTCCAGCAAAGTAAAACTTACAGACTCTTAAAGTATTATTTTAAGTTAAAGTGTCTTTATTCTGCCAGTAACAAGAGATATTCTATTTTGAATAAAAGATTGTAGAAAAAGAACTTTGAACTTTTTGGCCATGGAAGTACCATGTCACCTTTATCTCTTCAGTGAACTGATAGTTTTAGTCAGCAGAGAAAAAACTCCAAATATAAATATGTGCCATTTTAGGCATATCCTTTCAATAGGGATTAAACATTATAAAGAGGCCAAAAGGAGAACTTGATGAGTCAAAAAATCAGTGGCAGGAGCAAGTTATGGCCCTGTAAGTATTCCAACGAATGGCAAAGCAATTCTGAATTCAAAGTTGCAATTCCTGCACTGTTCACAAGCAATGGGAGTAATAGTGGTACTGATGCTCTCATTCTGGTAGTCTACAAGTTTTGCATCTGTGCCATCTTTCTGAAGGAATATGTCTCACGGTAAAAATCTGGAGAATCTGCTCTGACTTCAGTTGAGATTTGCATCAGTGTAATTGAAATAACAAAATTAGCTTTTAGCAATTAATACTGATTGACAGAAAGGTGGAAAAAGTAAGTTTCTGTTCTCTAGCACACACAAGTAAAGTTCTGCTGCTTATAATTTTTCCAGAATATAAATAAACTCTCCAATCAATATAATATGTCCAACCCGTATTTTCCTTTGGCTCAGTATCTTTATCAGTCACATAAGATAAAACCATGACTCAGAAAGCACTGATCACCAGTGACTGTTTAAATCAAATTGTTCTGAAATTGGCTATACCAAACCATACAAATAAAATCTGGATCAGTCAGGCGATAAGTTATTATTTATAGCCTAATTTATTTGTTTACAGTCTTGAATAAAAATATAGTTACCTCCAGAATGTGAAAACTCAGAGCTGTTTTCAGAGCAGACTGAAAAAGGGATCTTGAATCTAAAGGATTTAACCCTTTAAAGAACGTTTGTTTCATTATGAACAACAACAAAAACAAAACAAAAAAAAAACAAAAACAAAAAACAAAAAACAAAACCAAACACCTCATGACGCACTTCTCTATTTAACCTCCAGATAATCCTGAGTGACACTTTGTTTAATAGATTTATGGGTCAATCAAGTATCACTATCTGGTAAGGATATAGTCTTGTTTTCAGAGGGAAAGCATTTTACTAAATGACAAAAAATTTGCATAATCAGCTTGACAGAGGATGGAGGTCAAAGACATTTTGTACTTCTTACTGCCACTCCTAAAGGCATGGATATTCTTGACAGCGAAGAGGGAAGAATCTTTCTCAGTCCAGCCCTTGATTTAATTGACTGGTAGACCTTGAATTTTTGGTTCAGGGAATTAACTAGGATTCATCTAGTCTGCAGAAGAAATTCTAATTTGAAGTTGACCTGGTTGACACAAGTGTTAGCAGAGAGGACCTGACAAAAGTCAAACAGGCGATATGGTAGTTCCTGACATCAAGCTTGGATGTAGTAAAAATCTGTACAGAGTTTTTAGAGTCTGGTCAGATTTCTAAGGTTACCAAACTTTTGCTTAGCACAACTATAGGGCAAAAGTGTACGTACAAAGGGAAAGCAAAAGTCTTTTTTTAGCTTGCCCAAGTTATCAGTAATCCTTGACACTCAAATCTTGTGTTCAAATCTAGGATTTCTCCCACTGCCACTGGTGGTCACTTGTTCTTTTAATCCAAGAATAAAATGTTATTATAAAATGGGAAGAGCATCGGAGGAATTTTGCATAATTATTATATTTTTATTCTGTGAAAAGTAATTTTCCAAGTACATTGCAGAGTACAATTTTGCCCTCCAAAGAAAATTAAAATAACCCTTTTAGATGTGGTCATGGTCGACAATAGCTGGCAGTTGTTGCAGAAACAGTAATAGCACCCTTGTGTAAATGCACAACAATACAATCTTTAATTTCATAATTACATACTATTTTTCCTTGCCTCATTCAGTGTTCAATGCTTACTTAATGAACCCTTATTGCAATGATTTGTTTTATCATCTTCATTCAGTACAGCCCTGGGCATATTTACTGCACTACTGTGTTATACATTGAATTATTGATTTACTAACAAGTTTTTCTATAAAATTCATTGCTAAAGTATGTGAGTGCAGTTAGTAGTAATTAGAAAAAATATAAGAAACATTAATTGATTTATCTTCACAACTCCAGGCATACTTCCTGGTTTACATGTAGACTACATCTACATTGTTTAGCCCAGCCTAGGAGCAATCACAGGCTCAAATATGACATTGCCACATTGCCCAGTCTAGGAAGCCTGCAGCTTGGACATATACATATCCCACAGTGCTTTGCCTTGTTAAGTCCTTCTGTAATAAAGTCTGCACTGATTTGTCTGCCTTCCATTAAATATTGCTCCAAGACATTCTGGGATATACAGGAGCAGCTTTCATGGAGAGCAGACGTATCTATGATGATACTGGTGCATTTACACAGCTCTTAGAGGAATATTTGGACATAACATAAAGGGTAGCCTTTGGGCACTTCGTATTATGTAGTATCTCGCATCATTAGAGCATTGCACTATTGACATCAGCTGCTGCAAGCACTCAGATCCTCCTGCAAGTTACAGACCTTGGACTTAAATGAGGAGCCCACAAAACGAAAAACATACAAGTCGTGGCCACCTGTGAAAAAATTGAGCTTAAATGAAATGCCAGATTCTGTGATTCTGTGATATCACAAAGAAAACTCTAGACACAGGGTAAACAGCAATGCTCAGGTGTCTAACTATGATTCCTATAAGGCTTCCTGCATTGAAAACCTCCAAATTTTGACAAAGGGGGGAATTAAGACATTTTGAAGTGAGGCCAACTTCTGGTTTTGGAAGAGAGACTATGGATCAGAAATAACACAGAAAAAACATTTCAATAAACAGCAAACATCAGTCTAAAGTAGAGTGACTTAAAGAAGTAACTCCTATCATTTTGTTAACAGTATGTTAGTCATGGCTGAATACACACCCTTTAGCAGCAATAACTCTGTATATATTGTTGCAGTAGCATCTTTGTAAGCTTCAAAAAATTACAGAAATAATGTAGAGAGCAGTGTAAACTATTTTAAGCATGCAAATGGAATTAACTTTCCCCATTTGATGTCAAGATATCTACTTTACTATTGACTATGAGAGTGTAAGAGAGAAAAAGAGGAAGACAGATCATACTAAGGGGCCACCTTCACCTGGTATAATGAACTAGGAAAAGATCTTTCTAATTTCTCATACTCGTCATACAAGGCATCTGCACTTTTTTTTTTTTTTAAAGGGTTGTTTTCTTCTGCTTTTGCGTTTTTTTTCCCAAATGGAAGTATTTGCATTTGCAGTACAAGTGAAGTGAGTCTGGAAAGCTGTGTGTCTACTGGGAGGATTTATAAATTGGATCTGTATCTGATAAACAGATGGTCTGTATCATAAGCTCCATAGGTTCAAAGTTTCTTGGAAGTACCACGCACCTAAACAGACTGCAGAATTATTTCTGCACATGCACAGTATATGGCATCCCAAATACAGCAGCTCGATTGCACATGTGTAAACCACCTGTAAAGCACATGGACAACAGATCTGATGCTTCTCTTGAGACAAAGGGTTTGGCAGTCAAAGCTTCATTATAAAAGACCTTATTTTTAGAGTATGTAATTTTGTCGACCTCCTCCCTCCAGCATAATATTTTTGATAATGAAGTATTTAAGTACATGGTTTGTCTTACTATGGTAATAACCCTAAACTGATAGATACTGGTTTTATTTGGTATATAATACACAATCTCTCTCAATAATTCTGCAACTAGGGCTGCAATATTTTGTATGACATAGCTTTCCAAACTACAAAACTTTAACCAAGACTTTTGTTTCCATTTTAATATTTTATTTCGCTTATGGCACATCATTTGAACACCTTATGTGGGATCTTCACCTAATTGAAGTCCTTCTGCTTCTCACATTAGTAATTTCCTTCCTTTTCTATTATCCCATGCATGGCATTATGAAGAATGGATCCTTTTAAATTATAAATAGTACTTTTATCTTGAATTACACTCATTATGTACAGCATATTACCAAAATCACTGTCGGTAGGAAAAAATATTGGGATGAATGAACTCAAATTATTGGATCATGAAATCAGTATTCCTAAAAGAGACACTGAGTTACCTGATGAGACAGATGCTCAGCTGTGTTCTCTGTCCCTGTCCGATGATTGTTTTGGAGCTTACAGGCAAAAATGACAGTAAAGTTTTCCTCATTTGTTAACTGAAAGTTAATCCATACATGTCCTTGAGGACACTTTCTCTGTTGTTAGTACAGTGTGAATTTATTACCAGAATTGCATAATGGCTTTTCACATTTTCTGAGATGGTAGGGAGGAAACAGAAGTTCATTTGTCTCAGCATGCATAGTTTTTCTTCTATTTTCTCAAAAAGCAAAAAATGTAGGCATGTCTGTCTTTCCAATTCAAGTGATTTTTGTCACTGTTTTCAGAGCTTTGCATTTACTTTTCAGTACCCTTCCTCTGTCATGGAAAAAGACAAACAGTGTGTCCTCCTTTGAGGTAGAACAGAACCAATATTCTGTTCAGTAATTTTACTTTTCTGTTAAGTCTCTTCTGACTAATTGCACTTTCTGAAATTAAGAACATATTTTTCAGATGGCATCTGCTTCTAGCAGATAAAGTCTGATGTTTATAGTGAATACTAAGGAATGGTATGCACAGAGGCTCATGCTTATAGTTATTGCTATAACAACCATCTAACTTGGGTATGAGTAAAGTTGGAGCACTGGCAGTGGAAGCCTATAGAGGGGTCTCACCTGTGGGGAGCAGTGGACAGGACAGATGAATCAAAACTGACCAACAGGGTATTCCATCCCATCTGCATCATGCTCAGTATAAAGCTGAGGGATCAAAGGGTCAGGTCTCTTTCTTCAATGGCCAGCGTCCAAGGAGGATGCTGTTTGTCTGCCTTTGATCCCAATCCCTGTGTTCTGGAATCCAGTTCCAGAATCCAGTTCCCATCCATCCGAGTCCAGTTTGGGATTTTGCCAGTGCAGAACTGGTGATGTGTGTAAAGTAGTTTAACTTTTCAACCAGTAAGTCTCTCCGTTTTCTCTCCCTTCTCTTCTATGAAGGCGGAGAGAGGTTAAAGAGGCAATTTGTCGTTTATTTCATGACCAGCACAACATAAATGGTACAGAAGAATAACTAATTTTCAAGAAGCATCTCCCGAACATACAAAAAATCTTTAGTGAAACAGCAGTTGCCAACCTTTTGACTCTCTAAGATATATTTCAATGTCTTCTTTCTGTAGAGAGACACTGAATAAATCCACATTCCTCAAAGATGAAAGAGAAAGTTTGTTTGCACAGTTTGGGTGGAAGGAGAGGAGGGCATGACAGTGGCTTCATGAACTGCTCAGAAAGAGAAACCATTCCACAGGGATATAGATTTTATTTGGGTGAAAAGCAAAGTCTTAATACACTGATGTTTATATGGTTTAAGACCCCTGGGATTGCTATCCATATAACAGGAAATGCCCTGGAGAAAATATTATTTATTATCCTCATTGAGTGTTGTGATTTTCAGACTTCTTTGTATGAGCTTAGAACTTACACATTTTCTTCTGGTGTCTATACAATGTCCCCCTCACTTTACTGTGTGATCCAAATCCAAACATCTGGTGAAAATCAGAGAAGGGTAGCACAATTAGATCCTGAAAATTTGTGTGTATTACTTCCATACTGTTAATATAATAAAAACTGTTACGTTCAACCTTTGTCATAGATTTATTCATAATACATAAAGCTGAAGTTTCCAGAATGATAAATTAGGAAGCAACCATAGCTCATAAATTGAGCTTTCCAGCAAAGTTTCTTACAAATAGAAAGTCAAACTATCCTAAATAAAACCACTATTCTATTATGTGATTATATTGGCTATTACTTTAAAGTAAAAGTAATTATAGGAAAGGAAGTAGAAAATTTCTCACATTATTGCCGTTGCTTTCTATGAAAGGGGAAAAAAATTCCTAAACTGCAGCCTATGAAGTTCAGGTTTTCAAAAGATTGATTTGAATGCTGGTTTTGGTAAGAAAAAAAATTATGTAGAATTAATTATGACTTTGCATTACTGACTCCAATATGCATCAGTTTGGGTTTGCAATTTTTTATATTTTTTTTTCCTTTAGCACAAGTTCTTAAAAAAAGCTTCATTATTAAGCATTTCATTACCCTGACCTTTTTACTATAAGTATTTGAGCATGGATCTTCTACAAATGGTTTAGAAGGAGATAAATCACTCTCCCTGGCACTTCCCATGGTTTGCCAACTTCGTTAGCCAGCTTCTGCAGATGCCCTTCCTGGCATCAAAACGCAGGGACCTGCAGGAAACAAAAAATGCCAGGTTTCTCTTGATGCCCAGGAAGGCTTTGTTTGCTGTAGGAGAATGCTGTGTATTTTGATAAATGCCACTGTGCTGAATCAGCATGGTGGGCAGCTTAACTTTGTGACCTTCCTGAAGTTGACGATTTCCCCCATAGACAGTCTTTGACACAGCCTATAAAACAGACTGTCAAAACTACTGAAGAAAAAGAGAGCTGTATTTATTTTACTGTTAAGGCATCCTTCCTCTGTGCAGATCTCAGGTGTCTTGGCATTCTCCTGGACAATTTCATATGCTTTATTGTTTCCATCAGCTGTGTGCAGGGTTTTTTTATTTGAGGGAGGGCATTCTTTGCACAGCCTCATTCTGTCATCCTGACATTTCACATGTGCCTTTAGCATCTGGGCCTAGTTTCCAGAAACAATTTGAACAATTTTGTAGTCTCTTGCAGCCTAAACATTGCTACTGTTACATTTACTATATTTTATATACATTTACTACACAGAGGCAGCTTTCATTTAAGGGAATTGTTTTTGGAGCAGTATTATCTGCATTGAAAAATAAAAGAGAAATGCAATCTACCTGCATTTGGGGGGAAAAAATCCCCAAACCCCTCAAAACTAAAACTAATGTTAATTTACTGCTGCAGATGCAACTTTGGAGGACTACTCTTAGAGGGCTTTAAAGTCTCACATATAGGTTTCTAAGCTTGAAAGCTGTCTCCAAGATGCTCAGCAGGGCAGGCACAATCAAATCCTTACCCAAGGATGACGAAGAAATCCTTAGGACATCAGCATGCCATTTTTTGAGATAAAGAGGTTTACAGAATGCTGTGGCTATTTAAAACAAGTGTCTTTTTCATCCCTCCTGTTTCAGTCCTCAAGGCATTGACTCCTTTCTCATTAATGATAGCGGATGGGGTATTCGCATAAGTATTTTTACATTAACGGTTGCTCAGTGTTACCATGGGCAGGCCTTTTCCTGCAGCCTTCTAACTCAAGTAGCTGCCCTCTTTGTAGGGCCTAAAGCCAGCCCTAAGACACCCTGTTTTCCTCAGTCAGACACTGTTTGTAGAGTGGATAGTGATGCATCAAACAGTGCACTGAGATCACCGTAAGTGAGAGGATAAAAAAAAGCTTGAAGCAGTATGTTCTGATCACTGTCTGTATTTGAAGCAGTGGATGAGCACACTGATATCACCACATTTGCCACTGAGGGGAACATACCTTTAGAGTTGCATTATTTCATGACCAAACATAGTAAATACTTTTCATGATAAATGAAAACATGTTTACTCTAAAATAAGCACCTTTTCATGTACTGGTTTTAGGGTTTCTTGTCCCAAATCAGACAACATATAGTTAAATTTATTATTGGGCATAAGGGCTGTAGATGAACCAGGTTATACAGCTATAGCAGAGACTATGCTGTGTTCAGCATCTTCAAGCACCAGGCCTACAAGGACAGTTTAAGTTTTCCACAGAGCACTGTTCAGGACCTGTGTGTTTACATGGATTTAACACCAAAAAATTTCTACTTTATTCATTGTAAATGCATAATTTCATGATCTGTATGTTACCTGGAAAAGCTAACAAGCTAAAAGCTTCACTTTCTGCTTTTCCCCTGCCTTCCTCCCTCCTTCCATGATACAGTCATGTATTGCATCTTAAATTGACTTAATCACTTAACAGGTTCCAGTCATGTTTTCATCTTGGTCATCTGCTTCTACTAGACCATCACATCATGAGTCTTCTTTCCCAGTGTAAGGATGGAAGGAACTAATACGTAAATTTTCCAATTCTTTTTTAACCATTTATTTTCGAAAGAGCAATATGACAATTAACACAAGCAGAAAATATCAGAGAAAGGCTAACAATCACTTTTTATTACATGCTGCCATGCACAGGATAGTTTAATACATAGTATTAGCCAAAGTGTTATTACCCGAATGCTGTGAAGACTGAGTGCTAAGCAAACAATTTCTGAAATCCAGAAGGAATCTCACCAACATTCGAAACTGAAAAATGGGCAAGGGCTGCTATAAAATCTATATGCAATGCAGATATTGTCTTTTGAACTCCTTTTCCCAAAATAATCTAGTTTGATTTCACTGAAGGAAAATGACAGACATCGATACACTGTCACAAATAAGGAGCACTTTCATTTGTAGCAGAGTAATATGCCAAAACAAGGACTGGTGGTCTGACAGCAGTGTATGCCGGCCCTTATTTATTCACACACTGTGTTTATCTGTGCGCTAGAATGTACATGTGATATAAAGTACATAACATTTATTCACTAGTCTTATAAATAAAAAATAACCTTATAATCTCTCATAAACTGCGACTAATGGTGGAACACTTCTGTTGTTGGTTTTGTGTCATCTGAATGTACGCACATATGCCTATGTGCATAGGAATTACCGTATGTGCATACAACACATATTCATCAATGAGTGCTACAAGAGAGCTCAAAACCCTGTGGCATCAGTAACATTTTAATAAATCCCACCTGTAGCAGCGTCTCTTTGTCAGCCTGCCGGGCTCCATCACACCAGTGGAAACCCCCAGAATAGAAAGAAAAGAATAGAAAGAAAAGAATAGAAAGAAAGCCTTCTCATGCTGCACTGAGCCTCCAGGAGCAGAAGAGGCCCAGGAACTCTCCTTTAGTGTTGGTTGCTGCTTTCTGGTGGTGCCACACATTGTGCAGCAGGGCAGCACTGCAGCCCCCACTGCTGAGTGTTAGCTATGGTATTCTGCACGCAGCCTGGCTCACTACAGAGTAGGTAAGGTACTTTCTCAAGCAAGGGGTAACTTAAGCTGAGCATGTGAAATTGTCTACAGAGAAGAAAAAGGCTGATAAATATACACACCACAAACCCTGATATACCAGAATTGTATTTAATTTTAAGGGAACCTAAATTCTTTATGATGAGAAAATATAAAGGAAGAAAGCCAAACAGTCTTAACTCTAGCTCTACCTCTAATATCTTTAAAAATCAAAGGTCTTGGAATTATAGAATCATTACCATGATAGTCATAAGAAGATGTCATTTATTGTTTTCTATCCAATATATTATTATGGCAAGAAGGAGAACAGGTATGTGAGGTGATGATCTGAAGTGGAATTGCATATTGATGTGTGTGGAAGGGAGCACAGTTAGTCTTAGGCACCATGAAAAATGGGGGAGCAAAAAGAAAAAGATGAGAAAGAAGCAGAGCATCCTTATGCTGTCATTTACTGTCTCACCTAGCCCAGAGAGTGCAGCATACCGTGATCTTGTCTAGCAATTCAGGATTCTGGTCAAATTTTAAACATCCTCATTCGTTCTCACCTTTCTTTTATGTATATAAAGAAAATATGCAGAAAAATATATGTATGTGTAAAGAGGAACAACTTTGAAACTTTCTCCCTATTACTATTAAAATGGTGAAGCATCTTCAGTAGAGTTCTTTTTTTACATTTTTGTGACCTTTGTATCTCTCTTACTTTTTATTCATCTTACAGAGTTTCTTGTAATAATGGATGCTATGTGCCTACTGCCAACATGTGGGCAGACAGCCTGATTTGACTGCATTTTCCTATAGCTTAGTGTTCAGTTCTGTGAGATAAGAACACTCTGAAAACTTATTTTAGACACTCACTGCGAATAATCATAGAATCATAGAACTGTCTAGGTTGGAAGGGACCTTTAAGATCATCTAGTCCAGTCATCAACCTAACTCTGAGAAAAAAAAAAAACAACACATTACTAAACGATGTCACTAAGCGCTATGTCAACCTTTGTATCTCTCTTACTTTTTATTCATCTTACAGAGTTTCTTGTAATAATGGATGCTATGTGCCTACTGCCAACATGTGGGCAGACAGCCTGATTTGACTGCATTTTCCTATAGCTTAGTGTTCAGTTCTGTGAGATAAGAACACTCTGAAAACTTATTTTAGACACTCACTGCGAATAATCATAGAATCATAGAACTGTCTAGGTTGGAAGGGACCTTTAAGATCATCTAGTCCAGTCATCAACCTAACTCTGAGAAAAAAAAAAAACAACACATTACTAAACGATGTCACTAAGCGCTATGTCAACCTGTTTTTCAAATACCCCCAGGAATGGTGCTTCAACTGCCTCCCTGGGCAGCCCATTCCAATGCTTAATAACCCTTTCAGTGCAAAAATTTCTCCTAATTCTGCAATCTGAACCTCCCCTGATGCAACTTGAGGCCATTTCCTCTTGTCCTATCACCTGGGACTTTTGAGAAGAGATCGAACCCTGCCTCTCTACACCCTCCTTTCAGGGAGTTGAAGGAGCAATAAGGTCTCCCCTCAGCCTCCTTTTCTCTGGGCTGAATAACCCCAGCTCCCTCAGCTGCTCCACAGAAGACTTGTGCTCCAGGCCTCTCACCAGCTTCATTGCCCTTCTCTGGACCCACTCCAGCACCTCAATGGTTTTTTTTTGTGGTAAGGGGGCCAAAACTGGACACAGTACTCAAGGTGAGGCCTCACCAGTGCCGAGTACAGGGGGATGACCACCTCTCGAGTCCCAATCACCACACTGTTCCTGATACAGGCCAGGATGCTGTTGTCCTTCTTGGACACCTGGGCACACTGCTGGCTCAAATAATGCTCTTTATCACATAGGTGGCACACTATACCTCTCAGGAACATACTCTTTCTCACCACTTCTGTAAAATTAAAGAAAATCGTCTGTTGTGTTGTGGAAGTACAGTAGGTTTGCACATCAAAGATGGGATCCAGGATACATAATGTAGGAAGACCTTTTTTCCTACCATTGCTTTCTTTGTCTTGCACCAATGCAGGTTTTTATTGCAAGTGACTGATGTTTTTATTCTCTGGAGAAAAGCAGTGTATCATTATCTTCTCCTCTCCTCTCTCCTCATCAGCCCGTGAGCCTGCAGCTGTAGCTACTATTTCCAAAGACAGAATGGAGGTACCACTTGGAAGAGAAGATATGTCATAAACACTTTGTTCTTGTTTACCTTCAAGTCCTGATGTAAAAATCAAAATTATTCAGGACATAAGAACTGGACAAGGTTTGCTTTCATACATGAAGATGACAACAGCACACAATATGCAATTGCATACAATAACTACACACATAAAAAAGAACAACTGTACAGACAGCAAAATTGCCCCCTTCTGGGTCAGAGATAGATATAGTGAAGGATGTTACATTTATTTGATATACACAATAATTTCGTAAGTGCCTCTTTACAGCAAAAAATGCCTTTGTTTCAACAGTTTTATTATCAGTGGCTATTCTAATGTAACTGCCATTGATTATTACTTTATATTATCAAGTGATTATTCAGTAAATTTTAAACAACATAGTTGCTACCCTCAACTTCACTATTTGCATAAAATGCATACGTGATGAACGGAGATAAATTTTCTGAAGAAGAGAACTGGCTGTACTATGAGCTATTTCTTTTCTCAGCATCACATGCAGAGACATACTGATTTGGGTGTTATCTCTCTAGGCATATCCCTATTCAGTTTCAGTCTTGCAAAACCTTACTAAATAACAGCTTTGTGCATTTAAATGTATATGAAGATCTTGCAGATAAAGCCCCTTACAGGAGAAAAATATATTTGCTTTGGAAAGACGCTTGGTAACACACTGATTCTCCTGGCACACACTTGTTCCAGGTATTTGATCTGAAATCCATTGATTCATAGCCTTTTTACCTGGTTGGAAATACATATTTGTGACTTGATACAGTGGATGCGAAATGGAGTCAAGATGGAGTCAAGAACACGAAGTAACAAAGGAAACCTGAGGGACAACTATTAACTTGTTCCGATACTGGCTTCGGAAAGCAGGCAAAGGGCTAGTAAGTTCATACTTGAAGGGAACGTGAGAGTAATTCAGAACATATTAGCTCAACTATGTTGTGTGTAAGTAATTTAGAATTCAGTATGTCAAAGTACAGAAACCTTGTGGCTTTTAAAGAGTGGTGCCAGAGTAAATTTGCATTCTATCATTTCCATATTATGTCCCTGAGGCCTTAGTAATGACTACAGAAAGCAATTCCAGATGAGTTATGCTTGTGAAAACACGCATACGTGGCTGCTGCTCGCAGCAACAGTCTTATACCTGTCCAGTTAAACTACAGTGACACACACCAAGTACTTCAACATGATATTAAATTGTTTATGTCTCTGACAAATGTCAAAAAATGAACACTATCAGGCTGAAACACTGGACTTTGTTTTCGTAAAGACCTGATACGACAAACATCACTGCGATCCCATTAAGCTCCACTATCGAATAAAGAGTTGCACTTAATCTTGTCCACAGGCAGAGCAGATAAATGCAGCTCTCGAGGTGCACAGTGTGCTGCTGCTGCCTCCTTAAGACAAGTAAACATAAATAATTGTGTGTGTGCTGTAGTTTGTCTACATTTTCTCAAAGATCTTTCTCTACGAGCTATTAAAGAGTGATTATAATAAGAGGCTTGCCTAGAGTCAGCTGACGCAACAATAAATCCAGTCTATTACAAGACCTATGAAAAAATAAGATTCCGTTTAATTCATATTGGAAACTTTAAGACAGTGAGGCACAAACTGTGGAAACAAAGACGTAGTTAACATCACTAAAGCTTGAAGGAGAGCTATTAACAGGGAGAAAAAAGGTTCAGTCCCTACCCATGCACTTTAGGGTGACATACAGTGCAGTAACCTCAGTAGGCCATGAGATGATTATGTGAAAACTATAGCAAGGATGAGTTATTATCACTTTCCATTCCTTTAACCTTTGTCAAGAGACCTGATTAATGTTTGGTCATTTGCTCCTATCTTTAAATTTTGTCTAAGACTCAGATATTAGAATTTTAATGGCTGCTTATAGATGTCCTTTGAAACTGAATTGCATAGGGTAATATTTTGACCTAGACTGATGTTCTCCATTTTCACTTGGCTGTTCACCTCTGCATCTTTGAATTGAGTTAGGCCAGACACAGCAGGGAAAGCAGAAAAGTTAACTCACTAAGTATAAAAGAATGAGGTTTGCTTGCTATTCAAAAACTCAATATAGCAAGGCCACAGAGGCACAGTGGGGTCTAAATAACTGTAATTACTGAACATATAAAAACTGTAAGGCCTGCTGCTTTCAATAAGCTCTGGTGACTTCTAAATCATAGAAGAAAATGTATACTCCATTAGAAAAATTAGTACAGATAATTAAAAAATACTAGTCTATTGCAGGTACCATGGTACTAACCTGCCATATATGTGTTTGAAGAAATTTACAGATGCTAGTTCTCTTTGTATCACCCTTAACTGTGCATGCGAGTATCACCCTAAGAAAAAAATTCAATCCCTGATCATGAAACCTTTCAATACTAATGCACGTTTTTAAGTAGGGACAGAGAACAGGAGATCATATGCTTTCATAATAGAAAGAATGACATAGTGTGGTACAGCCCCAACTTCTGCACAAAGAAAGATTCTGCTTAGGGGGAAGCAGCACTGGCAATTGCTCCTATTCATTCTTGCTGGGTATGGCATGTCAGGTTCACTGTAAACTCAGACTACAATGGAAAAACAATTCTGTTGCTGATTGTCCTCCAGCAACTTATTAAAATAATTGAAATGGTGCACTTCTTTTTCCTACTGTGTGGCAGAAATACAGGACTTCTGGTGACTCTTGTATTAGAATTAAAAAGTCATAAAAGGTCTGATTAGATGTTTCCCAGCTTGTTTTTCAGACATGCAAAGTCACTGAAATCTACTGTTTGTTTACTGGAGATGAACAAATGAAAGGAAAATATCTCTGTGAATAATTGTTAAGATTCAAAAGAATTGCCACAATCAGAATGGCCACAATAGCACTAGTGTTTACTGGAAAAATAACCAGAATGATGACCTGAAAAGGCTATGGAAGTCACCTGAAAGCTCACCTGTGTTTCTTCATATAAACTGGTTGTTTAATAAAAGATATACAGTCTCCATTCTACCTTTATGCAACAATCTTTAGATCATCACTGTAACAGCACTATTGCTATGATTATTTAAAGCTAATTAAAGAGCAAATAAAAACCCACATGTGTTGTTTGTCTACTGAGCACATACAAGAGATTTTTATTTGTTTATTTAATACTGCTTCTCTCAACAATGAGCGAATGTGTTAGAGGCAAACAACTCCAAATGCAGACCCTGTGGCCAGAGTGGAATTGTTCATGTGCTTAAGTATTTTAAATGTATTTGCTGGAGCAAAATAGCAGCACGTAAATCAGCTCTTGAGGACCTCCAAGTATTTTAAAAAAACTACAAAATGAAAAATTTTATACAAGTCTGTGAAAGATTTTGAATTATTATTTATGAAATTATTCTAAAAATTTTCAATGACACTTTCCAGAATTTTACAATGCACCTGTGAACAAATCAGAAGTGGAAAAAAGGGACGGTTTGTTCCGAAATATTTATGGCTTTCCAGTTTTTTTCCTGAGTGAGATGGAAGAACACCATGTCAGAGGCAGAGCACACTGAGTGCTTGTCACTAAGCAGCACTCAGAATGGCTGCTGCATTTTCATAAGTAAAGAGCAGTCCTTTCTGCAGCATGGCACTTCAAGTCAACCGAAACAATGCAATGTGCTTTATATCACTTTTGTCTGAGAGCATGTACTCTTCTTAAAAAGAACTAAAAATACAATTTGAAGATGACTTAAAAATTTTTTCCTTCATTTTTGCTTTTCATCACCCTTTCATTGTTAGTATTCCTATATATATATATGTATGTTTCTTTCTGCGTGTCCAGTCAATGTGCCTGAGCTAGGTTTTATACCTTTCTGCGTATTTATAAAATTCTTTACATTCTGTAAGGTTTATTTATCACAGAGAAGGATTCAACTGCCTTTGAGTTTATCTCAGTTTCAATTAGGGCACATTTTCAGTGCTTTCTTTGGTATTCTGTAACCCTGTGGTTGACAGCTTTATCCAAAGCACTTCCTAATGTAGTATCACCTGTGGTTTCTCCCGTGCTGCTGGTACTAATTTATGCAGAAAACTCTCATATGAAGCTCCCTTTAAAAACTATGCAAACCTCTCATATCCTGCTATTTCAATGTCATAAAAAATGTGAGTGTTCATGCTTTTTTTCTGCTGGTGAAATTTCAGCCTTTCAACTGTTACAAGCATCTTTGGATTTTAACATACTTTAACAAAGCATTGATTTTATCATGATGCATTGGTTCTGCAAAATTTTATGTATGTGAGTGCTTAAAACCAGTGGTTCAATATTAACCACCAAGCAAGGGCTTTATTGTATCAGAATCTTGCTCAGAATATGAATCAGATTTCCACAACTGTGTAGCATAAATAGCTACTTTTAACACATCCAACTGGCACGGCTTCATGGCATGTGTACATTATCAGTGCCTGGGCAAAGCATAGGACAATGGAAGATCTGTGTTTTTATTACTTCGTCCTGATTCTGATCTTCCTCCCTTTATTACAAATAAATTGAAATTAATCAAGCAATTGTAGCATAAAAATGATACACGTTTTATGAATCAGAATCAGGCTTACTTCCATGACAGGTTGGTACTATCCTTTGTGAATTGTTTCATACCATTTGCTTCAAAGGCTTGGGCTAGTCATTTCTTATGTGCTCTCCAGTCTTGCACTTCAGTGTAATCTTCCTTCTTTCCTTAACCTGTCATATTACATTTTTTTCCCTATTTATCTGTACAATGGAAAATCAGCTAGACTATATGCTGTGACTATTTCTTAACAGGGAAAAATAAATCAGTGCCTTCCTGGCTTTTGAACTCACGCAAGTGGAGATATCCAACTTACCGCACATAAAACATCATGCAAGCTCATTTCCCAACTTATCAGAATGTTTATGGTCTATTATTAATCTCAGCAAATGAGGGCTTCCCTTTTAGTCTTGTGTCTCTGTGTCTACTGTTTAATTTTGGGGGGAGAGAGAGGAAGGGAGGGAGAGGGGTTAAATTTTATATTCATCTTCATTATGCATACAGAAGTACAAAAGTACTCAGCAGAAGAAATAAAATTTTGCAAGCTCTTCAAAGTTTTGTATGGATCACAAATTTTCATCAAGCCAAAATATTGCAGTGCTAGATATTGATTATGATTTTAAATTTGTATAGTGTGTTTTAGTCTGGCCATTATAAGATATCGCTTCTGCTGATGCAAATAATTCTAGGCACAATTTAGATAATTTGACATAAAAGTATCCTACTAATTTAGGATAACATCTGTCTGGATGTCAAATAAGCAAATGTGTACATGACCTATTTAAGCTCCTAAGTTTAAACTGAAAAGAGAGAGATCATTCCCATAATGCTGTCACCATTATCTCTAGGTTGATTTTACATTTGCTTCTGATCAATCTTTCATTGTCATGTTTGCATTGTAAACATTTGTTCTACACCTCCTTGTTAACTGGGCTACTGTTACAAACCAGTGTTATTTCCCAGTTGGCTTTACTAAAATCACTGGGGTTTGACTGGAATGTCTGGTGACAGTTACAGTGAAAACCGACTGTTTAACATACAGGCTAAACAGTACTCTGGTGCTTTAGTAACAAACAATAGAAAACAGAATTGGGGAGCTTCAGGTGAATGGGTCGGGACTGGGGGAGAAAACCTTCAGTGCTCTCTTGACTAGTAAAAGAAAAATACTTATATTCCAGTTATATGCACTTCAGATTTAAGAATTCTTACTATAGCATAGTAGAACTGTATACAGACTATTATACTGTGGCTATTTCTTAACAGGGAAAAATAAAACAGCACCTTCCTGGTTCAGGCAACACCTGTATTGGTACATTAGGCAGGGATGGCTGGAGAGCAAATTCAAGCCATAAGCATTTAATTGTGCATATTTCTTCACTGTTAGCTTACTCCTTGGCATAGTTTTGTTCCACGTCTGGTAGCATTTTTGGGAAATTGGCAATACAAAACAGGGAGGAGTGGCTGGTAGACAAGATGCTTGTGCTATGATCAGACCTTTAAAGGCTGGATAAATGGGCTGACAGAAAGCTCATGAAGTTCAACGTAGGTAAGTGCCAACCAAGTCTTGCACCTGGGGAGGAACAGCCCTAGGCATCACCACAAAGTGGGGACTGAGCCATTCTTTGCAGGGTTGCAAAGAAGGCCCTAGGAGTCCTGGCAAGCAAAAGGTCGGCTATAAGCCAGCAAAGTGTGCTCATGGCAAAGGCGGACAGCAGTGTACTGTGCTCCATTAGGAAGAGCATCACCAGGTGGTGATGAGCAGGGTGGTTGCACGAGACAGTATCTCAAGAGATCCACTTCCAACTTAAGCAACTCAGCGGTTCTGAAGTTGAAGTTGAAGTGAAGCTGAAGTGAAGTACAGTTTAGGGAAGTAAAACAGATCCTCCCAACAGACAGTGAGTAGGAAACTGTACCACATTAGGTTCCTTCAGTTCTCCATGGTCCTTTAAGTGTATACCTTTGCTATTTCCAATACTACCCTGTGCATCGGAATGCAACACCTCAGGGTAGGAAACTATGCAATGAAATTATTGCCCTGGTGGGCAGAAGTGCAATAAAAAAGTCTATCATTGACCATGCCTCTACCCCTCTAGAGAATCCGAGAAATTATACTAAGATGATATGATCCCCACACTCACATCATTTCAGGTATTCAGGATCATAAAAACAGAAAAGAAAGCGTACAAAATTTGCAACTGTACCTTAGGACCACTATGTGAGGCTCAGGAGAGACCCAAAGCCAATTACTAATTACTGTGGATACAAGAAGGTTGTGACAATTAGCCAGAACAGTCCCTGTTTTATTTGGTAGTGGAGATGTCTAGAGACCTGTTTCAAGCATGTTTTTTTGAGTACTTCAAAAAGGAACAGGGCTTGGGGGGTATCCTTTGTGCACTGTGTCTGCTGTTCAACTGTGCAGTCTAATAAGCCTTGAAAAAAGGGAAAAATTCACAAACAAACTTAATCACCCAGATTTTAAAAATTATTTTGACATCCTAGAAACTTTCCCAGCTTCCACCCAGATTAAAGAAGACATTGCACTGACTGTAGTAGGCACATTCCCTCACAAAATGTCAATTTAGCACTTACCTAAAGGTGGTCTTTTACTTCACTTTTTTATTAAATGTCTAAGTTTATTACTAATGGGTGTTTTTTTCAAACCTCTTTTTGTTTATTATAACTTAAAATATATAGTGATATTACTATTGCAGTTATGTAGCAAAGAAACTTTCAGAGTGCAAAAAACTTCTTCCTTCCTTCCTTCCTTCCTTCCTTCCTTCCTTCCTTCCTTCCTTCCTTCCTTCCTTCCTTCCTCTCTTCTTTCCTCTCTTTTTTCCTTCCTTCCTCTCTTTTTTCCTTCCTTCCTTCCTTCCTCTCTTTTTTCCTTCCTCTCTTTTTTCCTTCCTCTCTTTTTTCCTTTCCATCTTCACTCAGGTTAATGGCATAAAACTACAAAAGTATCATTGGGGCTGTTCTCCGACATTAGAGATGCAAAAGACCAAAAATAGGAATCTATGATTTAAATGATTTTCCTAAGAATTATCATCTTTAATTCAACCTTTTAATTGTTAATCCTAATGTCAGGTAATACAGGAACCAGTTCCTATGTGCTGCAGGTGTATGGTGCAGTGTCACTGAAGCCCTCCTGAACTATTTGAGAATAGATACTGGTGAAGGCTGCCATACAGTAATCTGGGAGGAGTCTCTTGTGTTTTGTCTCCTTAATTGTACTTAGTCCATATAGACAACACTCTGGATTACATTCACCTCAACCTATGAAAAAAAAAAATTAAGCCATTCAGAAAACAGTAAATGATTTCTCATCTGTTTCCATTTTAGAAGATATTTAAACTTTCTTTTCATCATTAATATTAACAATGTGAACTTGACCAGATTCAGTAACCAAGATTTAGACCATTTTTGCCCTAAGAGGAAACTGAAATGAATTTTTAAAAAAGTAATATGATAAATATGAAATAAAACTCTGCTTTTACTGTAGTTGAATATAGAGAGAGGATAAGTACCTTTAATGAATCTTGATTCAATGAATTTTAGCTCAGGTAGTACATTCACTCACAAGATAATTCTATATGCATTTTATTATGTTTTCCTGCTGCATATTAAGTTACACAAAAGAGATTAAAATCATTAGGGCTTTTTAGTATTTACTCCAATTTTTCATTTGATTACTAACAACTCATTAGTTATTATTATAACTAAGTTTCTACTTTGGAATACAAAGAAAATCAAAGACCTATAGACGGACCATTTTTTCAGATGATCTCCTTGATATGAATGTTTATTTTTTCCATGTTGTTACTGTTTGCTTGAATAACATTCATTTCTGTCTGTTTTTTCTTTCTGTTGTAAATGTTGATAGAGCTAAATTTGAATGAATTTTAATCTATTCCATTTCTTGGTTTAGATTTATTCAGATATGCAATTATATTATGTTATTATTTCATGAATTTCATATCTGAATCCTGCAGCTTTTTTTATGTCTGTTCCTCTCATTCTTCTATACATTTGTTGTAATCCATTTTATTCTTTAACATAGACATGCAAGATAACACTTTCTCTGAAAATAAATTGCAGTAATACTACCACAGTGAAATACAACTTTGTATTTTAGCACCTTCCTGTCTCCTATCTTCATAAGTTCTTAAATTTTAACCCACAACCCAAAGAATAATCTTTACTTTTTAAACTTAATCATAAGCCACACAGGTAATTTGCACAGTACTCGAAGCAGCAAGTTATATGTGATTATATCAGTGTGAGCACTTGATGGCATTAATTTACTGCTGTGGCACTGTAAGAATACCTGGAGCTTCACATCCTAAACACTTTCCCTGGTCTCTGATAATTAATGCATTCCATAAGGAAGTGCACTTAAGATTTATGCAATCAGGATGGTGTTCCCAAGTAATACTACTACTTTGAATCTCTTCTTTTACAGAAAATGGGAGAAATCTTTAAGATATCAAAACAAGTGCAAGGTCCTGCACATGGTCAGGGCAACCCCAAGCACAAATACAGGTTGGACCAAGAATGGATTGAGAGCAGCCCTGAGGAGAAGGACTTTGGGGTGTTGGTGGATGAAAAATTGAGTATGAGCTGACAAGGCTCACTCACAGCCCAGGAAGCCAACCTCATCCTGGGCTGCATGAAAAGAAGTGTGGCCAGCAGGTCTGAGGGAGGTGATTCTGCCCCTCTACTCCACTCTGGTGAGACCTCACTTGGAGTACTGTGTTCAGCTCTGGGGTCCTGATGTAAAAAGGACATGAATCTGTTGGAGCACATTCAGAAGATGGCCACAAAGATGATCAGAGGGCTGGAGTACCTCTCCTGTGAAGAGAGGCTGAGAGAGTTGGGATTGTTCAGCTTGGAGAGGAGAAGAAAAGACTCCAGGGAGATCTTGCAGGAGCTTTCCAGTACCTACAGCAGGCCTACAGGAAAGATGAGCAAGGACACTTTATCAGGGAGCGTAGTGATAGGATGAGGCATAAGGGTTTTAAACTGAAAGAGTGGAGATTTAGATTAGATATTAGGGAGAAATTTTTCACTCTGATGGTGGTGAGGCACTGGAACAGTTGCCCAGAGAAGCTGTGGACACCCCATCCCTGAAAGTGTTCAATACCAGGCTGGATGAGGCTTTGAGCAACCTGGTCTAGCAGAAGGTATCCCTGTCCAAGGCAGGGGGGTTGGAATTAGATGATCTTTAATGTTTCTTCCAACCCAAACCGTTAGATGATTCTATCATCTTTTGTGTTGACTCTAGGAGTAACTAGGTTTTCTTTGGTCTTTAGGCAGTTATTTTCTGCCAAATCATTCCAGTGGTGCGTTTCTTATACAACCAAGGAAAATTTTCTTTATACTGGACTAGAACTCTATTCTCTTGAAGATTTTATGTTGTGATCCAGCAAAAAGATATTGAGAGCAAAAATATATTTGTGATTCTTTTTATTATTTTAATGAGCTCCAAATAGAAGCAGACCCAACGTCCTGGGTATTTTCTGAAGGACAAAGACACAGTTCCTTTCAAACAATGAAAAATATGTAATCTAAAAAATCTACAGAAACTGCAGCTCTGTGAGATATGTTATCTTACTACTGATATTGTGTAACAGATTTGTTATTGTCTGAGCAGCAAACTGTCTTCCTGCAGCCCCCTTGGTAAGGTTCTGGATATAAGTGAGGCAACAAAACAGGGACAAAAATGTTGATCACACGTTACAAAAAAAAGGTAATAATGAGAGGGGTGGGAGAAAGAAAAAAAATCAATCAATTAATATTACTTTTTTCCTTAGCCTTTCTACTTCTCTTGAAATCTCCAATGGATTCTCCAGTTTTGTTTACATTAGAAGGCTTGTTGATTTGTTATTTGGTTATGAATGGATGCTAATTGATATTGATCTCAATGCATTATTTATTATCTTCTGGGGAACAAATTATTTTAAGATGATGTATCTGGGGTGAATTACGGTCCTGGAGACAGAATCAATATACGTAGGAAAGTCTGAAGAAACAGTTTTGCTTTGAAGCATATTGTTGTTAAGAAAGATTAATTTGGAAGGCATGGATAAAGACACAGGAACAGGACACCTACGATGAGATGATAATGAAAGGAGCTATGACTGATATTAGGAAAGAAGAGAAGGTTGCTGACACCACACATGGTAATACTTGGAAGTTGGCTCCCATGCCTCCCTGTCTGGAGTGCTGGACTTGTCTAGTATCAAAGATGTAGAGAGAGGATGAGTTTCTTCCTTGCTTGTTTTGTAGTTTTGCAACTACTTAGCAGAAACAAGAGAGTTAGAAAAAAACACAGCAGTCAAAGCTGAGTTTATGTTCAATTAGACAAAACCCTCTATGTGGAAGAGTGTGTACAGATTCTGTGTTAAAGGATATCCAACAGGAATGCATGAGCCCTTCTAACGCGTTGCTTTGCTGCATCATTCGCACCAGGGTGCTGGGACATAGCCTGGCCAGACTAGGGCCTTATGGTAAAACAAAGGAGCAAATAAATGGCAGCCTCAACCATGATGGGCTGGTATCAGTCACTGCAATGTCACCTTAGTTTTCAAAGACTTAACACGGACAGGTCTTTAACATTTAATTATGTTGCCAAGTTGTTGCCAGCCTTGGAACCACCACTGCCCCAAGGGAATGAATTTTTTCTCCCTGACCTCTTTTAAAAAATGAAAGAGAGAAGACCCCAGTAATGCTGAACAGTAGCACTTATTATTGATTATCCATTTTAAATTGTGGCTTGTGAGGGAACCAGGATAAGACTAAAATTTTACTGATTTTTGTTCTACTTCCTACTTGTTTCCCAGGAATAAAGACCAAACAGAGAGAAGGAATGAAAATAACATATTGATCAACATAGCACAAAAAGTCTTGCTGGAAAGGAAGGAGACTTTGATTATATACAGAATTTTATAGAAAGGGTGGATTTTTTTTTTCTACACATTGTCTTCCTTTTCCTGAGTCTCCAGCACTCTTTTGCCATTGACTCAACAAACATAAAACTGAATAAAGCAAAAACATACATCCACTAATCTGAAATATTTTTCTGCATATTTCCAGACTGACTGGAAGCTAAATTCATGTTCACAAGTCACAATTTTCCAAATATATGCGTAATACAGCAATACTAAATTTGTGGATCATGTATGGTACCTCTAAGTCTTAATGATGCCATTAGTTTTGTATACTATGTCTTCAGCAAAGACTCAAATGTTTATCTTTGTTACCTAATGGAGAAATGTAGATTAAATTCAGCTCAGAGCATAGTGTTGACACTGCAGACCTGCCTTTTCAGGGCAGAGCTGAGATCTGAATGGACATTGGTACACAGCGCAGACTATTCCCAATTCAAAATGTTAAATATGTTGCTAATTAGAATGGAACCTTTAAAAACTGAATCCTGAATAAGTACTTTGGAGGCTTTCTTGTCTAATCACAACTGAGAAGAAACTACAGTAAAACCACATGTCATATTCATTTATATTTATATAACTAAAAATAAGAGTAGTTTTACAATTATACCAAGTTGACTAATACCTGCTTATTAGAAATATAATTATGTATCTGTGCTGTTTTGGCCATGCACAGGGGTGGCAGAACTGGATGACGAGAGATATTCTGAGCTGTGCAACTGCAATGTCATTGTGCGTGTCAGAGGTGCTTCCACAGAAAGCCACTTACTTTTGTGGATGGACGGATTCTGAAGTAGGCTGCTCCTATGCCAGAGCAGACCAGTGTAATCATAGCAAGTCCTTCTTTGAGGAATGGTAAGTATAATGGAAAAGAAAGTAATATATTTACTGAGCAGTAATAGAATGTTTTCTAATAACACTCAGTTTGAAGTATTGCCAAGTCTTTCTTAAGGAGTAATGGAAATGCTACGTCAGTACGAATAAGAAAAGATTATTTTCTCCAGCAATAAAATGAATGATAGAATAGTTTATTACTGTTGCCAGAAAATTTATACTGACAAGTATACCCATATAATTCATTGCATGACAAAGAACATGGTATTGTCTTGACAAAGAAAAGCATCATTTTAATTTAAGATGAATTGTATTTTACTAGCTGGTACAGACTTCATAGATCATAGATCTGAGTAATGAAACTGATTTAAAGAAAACAGCTAAGACATTACTTTAACAACTACCTGGTTAGAACAACCTACTCCTTGATCAGGGTTGCTAACATTCTGAAGAAGGTATTCTGCATTAACTGATGCATTTTACAAAACTAAAATACCTTCCATAATATCAAGCTTTAAAGTTTAAGTATACCTCAAGGTATCCAAGTTGCTTCACATACAGGAGGGGAAAAATAATTCTGTCATCCACTGTTCTGTAAAAATTGTTCTAGAAAATTATGGTCCTCCCAGAGACACTTGAATCACTCATTTTATTTGAATCATGCAAAGCATGTTATTAATAGAAATAACTCCTGAAAGGGTCTCACTTTGTTAAGTAGAATAGGGTTGAGTCAGTGAGGTACACATTAGTGTAATGACATGGTATGTAAAAATGGAACTCTTTTAATCTCTTTCACCCAGGAGAAAGCGTGGTGTGAAATCATTTCCACGGAGGACAAACAGCACCTTGAAAATCACTCATTCTGACATTTAGGGATGGCTTTGTTCTCAGTTAGGTTGAAGTGATTCCACTGCATGCTGTTCTGACCTAACAGAGTAAGATCATTTCAGAGCTTACTGATTGTCCAGAGAAAGAGCAACAAGTACAAAGGAAGTACTTGGAAAAGCAAAACAACAACAAAAACAAAAAAACCAAACAAATAAAACCCCAACAGCAACAAAAAAATATCTCTAGCACAAAAAAGTCTTAAAAGGATGTTTTCACTTCCCAGAGAATCTCTTCTGCTAGTTCAATGATTGCACTGAGGGATAGAAAATTATGAGAGACTGGACACTCAGAGTCCAATAGAGTAATACAAGATTTAAAAGATTGATCAGAATGGCTATTTCTCTCTTGTTCTTGATCACTTTTGCTTAGAAAATCCAAATGTGGAGTACGTATTCATTTATTTGACAAAGTGCTCAGCTGCCTCCCTTCCTCCCCTTAAGACAAAAACGGTGTCAGAAAGGAAGCAACCACATATACTGACACAGCAATAGCAATCCTTTTCTTTTGCACATTTTTGATTGTCAGAAACTAATGAGAAGCAAAATATATCCATAATCCTTAAAGGTTCCAAATCACATTAAGCCTGATGTAAATTAGCTTAGGATAGGATAAGATATTTAATGGTATCCATTATAATAAGGAGAAAAGACATGAAACACAGTGGAAACAAGCAGTTACTCTGTTATATTTAAGAAGTAAGACATACAAATTATTAAATTAATGCAAGCTCACTGAAGTTGTTGAGTAAATTTTTGTAGTATTTAAATATATGCTGGGATTTTGGTGTTTTGTGGTTGGGTTTTTTTGTTAATTTCTCCTAAAATTAATAATCTTTCCAATCGCAAAAATAATAATAAAAAAAATCCTCATTTTTAATGTTGTTGTGAAAACTGAAGTGTTTCCTCTAAGGAAAGACAGGCCACCTGGTTACCTGATCAGGTAACTGCTATCAGAGTATGTCCCCACCTTATGATAAACAAGACCTCCTGGTGCTAAAGCATACCTCCACTGACATGCTTTTAGAGAGTACAAAAGGAGTCTGAAGTCACTACAGAGACAACAGTGTATTTTATAGCACAGGAAGTTAATTCAGAAACCAAATTTAGAGCTCCATCATTTCAAGAGAACCATAAAAACTGAAGTAGAGGAAATAGAATGGGAAGCAAATACAAAGTTTCTCCTAAATTTTTCAGTAAAGACTAAATTCTCTAATGTATCGTGCTTTTAAGTATTAAAATCCTAAGTTTATTTTATTTTTACTATATTTCCCCAGTCCTCCAGCCAGCTGTTTTCTCTCATCTGGAGAAAGGCCAAAACAGTTTCTGTGGGATGTTCAAGAGCTGTTGCCTAGTTTCACAGCATAGTAGAAAGATAATGTCTGATCTGCAAAACCACAGTGGGACTGATCATATATTTGCTATTGCGTGATTAAAGACTATAGAGCATATATTAGATTTTAGATTAGATTTCCTCACATTTGTTGTGAGGAAAAGAATGAAGCAAAGAACAGAAAATCAACAACAGGAAATTGATGTAATCTCTTCTGCAACTATAAATCCATTGTCATTCTCTGGCAGTGAAACCCCTAGCTTAGTGCCAGGGATTTTAATTCTAGTGAGGCCAGATTGCGCTTATTTTTCCTGAACAGTCACATTAAATTGATTAGTACTAAATTAATTAAAAAGGCAGAAAGGTTCGAGTAGTTAGAAATTTTCTCCCCATCAGATGTAAAACTGAGAGAGAAAAATGAAGTACTGAAGCAGTAAATTATACAAAAAAACCTGCCCAGTTGTGACAAAATGAATTCAAAGAGGCAGTATTTTGGTTTTGAATTCTGCTGAGCACTGAAGGAGAGTATGGGATGCCAAGTACTGAAAGTTATGTTCCTGACAGGTCATGTATTTTTAGGGAGAGACAGTTCCAGGCTGAATAACAGAGCTATGTTTATTCAAAAAGATCAGATCCTCAGCTAGTAAAAACAATAATAATAGCAAAAGTATTACCAGTAGTAACTGTACAGTCACTGTATCTAGACAAGATTATCGTAGACAGGATTATCAAAAGGCAAGGATCTCCCACATGAACACAGAATAGAAATACAAGATGAAAGAACTGACCAGTATGAACCCTTTTCCTGCTTGGAAGAGCCTAAAATGAGACCATGAGGAAGAAGTAAAAGATGAGTACAGATGCACAGAGGAATTTGAGGAAACAATAAGCCTGAACTGATTGTTGTGATAGGCACCAGCGAACACACGAGTGCTTTAGCCACCGCATGTCTTTGTAGGCTTTGCTCCGAAAAGGGGGTTTAAGGAAGGGTTTGAAAGCAAATAATAAAGGCATTACAGAGATATTCAAATTATCCTGCCTGAATGGGAAGTGCTGGGATGGAGAATTACAGCTGTATTTGTTTGGATGTACTGATATTTATTCATATCAGCATAGTCTTTGACATTAAAGTATAAATGAAGACAAAACTGCTTAAAAAAATCAGTGTTTCTCTCTTTCAAAAATCCAGAAAAATACTCTTCTACCACACGATTGGCAGCTACCCATAGATACATATATTGTTTTGAAAAATCTAACACTTACATGGCTGTGTCAGAAAGTGTCAAAATTGTAATAACATAAACTACATTATTGGTCAAGCAGATCCCTAAAGAGGCCAAAGTCTGCTCTCCTGAAACCCAGTGCTGTGATCCTGCTTTTTGCCCTGCTTCATCCTCCTAGGAGCATGAATCCAACCGTCTTATGGTCACTGCAGCCAAGGCTGTCCCTGACTTTCACATCCATCACCAGTTCTTCCTTGTTTTTAAGTAACATGTCCAGCACAACACCTTTCCTTGTTAGATCCTCAGTCGCCCGTGTCAGGAAGTTCTCACCAGTTCTCTCTAGAAAATTTCCATGATTGCTTTAACCCTTTTGTGTTGTCCCTCAAGCAGATATTAGCATGGTTAAAGTCTCCCATCAGGACTAGGGCCTGGGAATGTGATGTTCCTTCCACTTATCTGAAGAAGGCCTCAGCTACTACTTCTTCCTGGTCGGGAGGTGTATATAGCAGATACACACTACAACAGAAACCATGTTGGTCTTCCTGGTAATCTTCACCCACAAGCTCTCAGCTGGCTCCTTACCCATCCCTGGGCAGAGTTCCATGCACTCCAGCTGCTTTCTCACATAAAGGGCAGCTCAAAGGACAAGTCCTCCTCCTTGCCTTCCTGCTCTGTCCTTCCTGAGGAGCCTGTATCCATCCATCACAGCACTCCAGAGATCCAGTTGTGTGTGCAGTCCCATGATACTTCCTTGAACCCAATGAGGTCACAGCCCTGTGACTGCATACAGACTTCTAAATCCTCCTCTTTGCTCTTCATGCAACATGCACTAGAGGCATTTTAGAGAGTGTATTGAGTTTGCATGGCAGCTGCTAGAAACTTCCCCTATGACTGATGCAGGCAATGTCAGCCAGCTCCAAGACAGACCCACTGCTGACCAAAGCTGAGCCCACCTGCAACAGTTGTAGCACATCTGTGATAATGCATTGATGATCAGAGGGCTGGAGCACCTCTCCTGTGAAGATAGGCTGAGAGAGTTGGGGTCGTTCAGCCTGGAGAAGAGAAGGCTCTGGGGAGACCTTATAGCAGCCTTCCAATATCTGAAGGGAGCCTACAGGAGAGCTGGAGAGGGACTCTTTGTCAGGAGGTGTAGTGACAGGACAAGGGGTAACGGTTTTAAACTGGAAGCGGGGAGATTTAGATCAGATGCTATAAAGAAATTCTTTACTGTGAGAGTGGTGAGACACTGGAACAGGTTGCCCAGAGAAGTTGTGGATGCCCCATCCCCGCAAGTGTTTAAGGCCAGGCTGGATGGGGCTTTGAGCAACATCGTCTAATGGAAGGTGTCCCTGACCATGGCAGGGGGGTTGGAACTCGGTGATCTTTAAGGTCCCTTCCAACTCTAAGAATTTTCTATGATTCTGTGATTTAAGAAATGAAACTGCTGTGCAACAAGCAGCTGGAAGAAAGGAGTGAGAATATGTCACAGAAACAACCACACAGACACCAAGGTCAGTGAAGAAGGAGAAGGAGGAAGTGCTCCAGGCACCAGAGCAGGGAGCCACCTGCAGCCCATGGAAGACCCCACACCGGACCAGTCCATTCCTGAAGGACTGCACCCTGTGGAAGGGACCCACACCAGACCGTTTGTCAAGAACTGCAGTTCATGGGAAGGACCCATGTTGGAGAATTTTCTGAAGGACTCTCTCCTGTGGGAAGGACCCCACGCTGGAGCAGGGGAAAAGTGGGAGGAGGAAGGAGCAGCAGAGACAAACATGTGATGAACTGACCGCAGTCGTCATTCCCTGCCTCCCTGCACCACTCAGAGGGAGGAGGTAGAGCCTGGAAAGAAGGGAGGGTGCATGCAAGGTGGTTTAAGATTTGTTTTTATTTCTTATTATCCTACTCTGATTTGATTTGTAATAAATTAAATTAATTTCCCCAAGTTGACTCTGTTTTGCCTGTAATGGTAATTGGTGAGTGATCTTCCTGTCCTTATCTCGACCCACAAGACTTTTGTCATGTTTTTTGTCCAGCTGGGGAGGGGGAGCAATAGAGCTTGGTAGGCACTTGCCACCCAGCTTGGGTCAACCTGCCATAGGGAGGCACTCAACTGTGCTGATTCCCCAGAAGAGGCTTGAAAGCTTTCACCACAGCTGTTCTGCAGGCACTTCCTTCTTTACATGCCTATGCTGAAAGACATTGCCCTTCAGATCTGTTTTGTTGATCACTATGTCCCTTCTGCTACCATCACCACAGGCCATTGGCTTGCCTACTCCACCCACAGATTCTTCACTTGTTGAGGAATCTCTCCCTCCCCAAATCATTCCTAGTTTAAAGCTCTCCCTACCAGGTTTCTTACCAGCCATACCAGGCTGCTGGCAAAGATAGCTTTGCCCTCCATAGTCAGGTGGATCCCACCTCTTACAATTAGCTGTTGACCCCCAAGAGGGTTCCAAAATTGCTTTTATTCCCTTTATTTTCAGCTTGAAGTATTATACACTAGTTTCACATGCTCAGAAACTCTTCTAAATCCTTCATATTATTTTCGGATAATATATGGTGTTTGGGTTGATTCATTAAATTTACAAGAGATGTATGTTTCTCATCAGGTTTCTTATGCGGTATAAATATTTCTCTCTATAAAATATTAACCAACACAACCCTTAGTTTTAAAGGAGATATTGATTCTACAATTACCTCTCCTCTCTCAGTAAACATTCTGGAGATCTCAAGTGTTCATTCCCAAATACATTGTTTCCACTAAGAAAGGATAGTATGCAATTACCACATGCAAAGACCCTCCGGGCAAATCATTACAACTGCAAACTGGACAAGACATTTGATTTAATACCTCATCTTGGTATGATGTGATCATTGAGATTACAGAATTCCTATAGTCAAAATGGACATCAGACTCCATGCGCAGTTTTATTCACGCATCCAGATACATCCTACAGACCTAGGTGCAAATAAAACTAAGCTTGTATTTTTGATGAGTGTAGCCACCTATGCTTTTCCCATCAGAAATAATTTGACATAAACTAGTAAAAGGATTAGGTTTCCTAACACGTGGGTTTCCTTCTCTTCTATCTTTATTACAATTGTGATACTAATTCCAATGAAGTCAGCTGGATTTTCCCTCATATTGCACCAGAAGCAGAATCAGATCGATTACTTCAGCAGCCCTCATAACCTTTGTAAATGGCAGCTAAGTAGGTAGCGGGGAGGGGAGATGTGGGGACCTGTGGCTTTACAAGGGTCTGAAGTGACCTGGGGCAGAGTGATGCTGTACAGAGCATACAGCACAAGTGCTGGGCAGCCGGAGCCCTAAGGAAGCTCACCTCTCCTATGCATTTGTGCTTGCCAAGACTGCAATCAAAGACAACTTTAAACAACTTTCATATATATGGCAGATCAAGCTGTAAAATAGTTAGCTCAGGGGACTCAGTGTTGCTGTAGCAAAAGCCCCTGACTCCAGGCTGCCATTACTGTGAGCTCTGCAGTGAGATAATTTCCATTTAAAACTAATTGGACCAAGAATGGATTGAGAGCAGCCCTGAGGAGAAGGACTTTGGGGTGTTGGTGGATGAAAAATTGAGTATGAGCTGACAAGGCTCACTCACAGCCCAGGAAGCCAACCTCATCCTGGGCTGCATGAAAAGAAGTGTGGCCAGCAGGTCTGAGGGAGGTGATTCTGCCCCTCTACTCCACTCTGGTGAGACCTCACTTGGAGTACTGTGTTCAGCTCTGGGGTCCTGATGTAAAAAGGACATGAATCTGTTGGAGCACATTCAGAAGATGGCCACAAAGATGATCAGAGGGCTGGAGTACCTCTCCTGTGAAGAGAGGCTGAGAGAGTTGGGATTGTTCAGCTTGGAGAGGAGAAGAAAAGACTCCAGGGAGATCTTGCAGGAGCTTTCCAGTACCTACAGCAGGCCTACAGGAAAGATGAGCAAGGACACTTTATCAGGGAGCGTAGTGATAGGATGAGGCATAAGGGTTTTAAACTGAAAGAGTGGAGATTTAGATTAGATATTAGGGAGAAATTTTTCACTCTGATGGTGGTGAGGCACTGGAACAGTTGCCCAGAGAAGCTGTGGACACCCCATCCCTGAAAGTGTTCAATACCAGGCTGGATGAGGCTTTGAGCAACCTGGTCTAGCAGAAGGTATCCCTGTCCAAGGCAGGGGGGTTGGAATTAGATGATCTTTAATGTTTCTTCCAACCCAAACCGTTAGATGATTCTATCATCTTTTGTGTTGACTCTAGGAGTAACTAGGTTTTCTTTGGTCTTTAGGCAGTTATTTTCTGCCAAATCATTCCAGTGGTGCGTTTCTTATACAACCAAGGAAAATTTTCTTTATACTGGACTAGAACTCTATTCTCTTGAAGATTTTATGTTGTGATCCAGCAAAAAGATATTGAGAGCAAAAATATATTTGTGATTCTTTTTATTATTTTAATGAGCTCCAAATAGAAGCAGACCCAACGTCCTGGGTATTTTCTGAAGGACAAAGACACAGTTCCTTTCAAACAATGAAAAATATGTAATCTAAAAAATCTACAGAAACTGCAGCTCTGTGAGATATGTTATCTTACTACTGATATTGTGTAACAGATTTGTTATTGTCTGAGCAGCAAACTGTCTTCCTGCAGCCCCCTTGGTAAGGTTCTGGATATAAGTGAGGCAACAAAACAGGGACAAAAATGTTGATCACACGTTACAAAAAAAAGGTAATAATGAGAGGGGTGGGAGAAAGAAAAAAAATCAATCAATTAATATTACTTTTTTCCTTAGCCTTTCTACTTCTCTTGAAATCTCCAATGGATTCTCCAGTTTTGTTTACATTAGAAGGCTTGTTGATTTGTTATTTGGTTATGAATGGATGCTAATTGATATTGATCTCAATGCATTATTTATTATCTTCTGGGGAACAAATTATTTTAAGATGATGTATCTGGGGTGAATTACGGTCCTGGAGACAGAATCAATATACGTAGGAAAGTCTGAAGAAACAGTTTTGCTTTGAAGCATATTGTTGTTAAGAAAGATTAATTTGGAAGGCATGGATAAAGACACAGGAACAGGACACCTACGATGAGATGATAATGAAAGGAGCTATGACTGATATTAGGAAAGAAGAGAAGGTTGCTGACACCACACATGGTAATACTTGGAAGTTGGCTCCCATGCCTCCCTGTCTGGAGTGCTGGACTTGTCTAGTATCAAAGATGTAGAGAGAGGATGAGTTTCTTCCTTGCTTGTTTTGTAGTTTTGCAACTACTTAGCAGAAACAAGAGAGTTAGAAAAAAACACAGCAGTCAAAGCTGAGTTTATGTTCAATTAGACAAAACCCTCTATGTGGAAGAGTGTGTACAGATTCTGTGTTAAAGGATATCCAACAGGAATGCATGAGCCCTTCTAACGCGTTGCTTTGCTGCATCATTCGCACCAGGGTGCTGGGACATAGCCTGGCCAGACTAGGGCCTTATGGTAAAACAAAGGAGCAAATAAATGGCAGCCTCAACCATGATGGGCTGGTATCAGTCACTGCAATGTCACCTTAGTTTTCAAAGACTTAACACGGACAGGTCTTTAACATTTAATTATGTTGCCAAGTTGTTGCCAGCCTTGGAACCACCACTGCCCCAAGGGAATGAATTTTTTCTCCCTGACCTCTTTTAAAAAATGAAAGAGAGAAGACCCCAGTAATGCTGAACAGTAGCACTTATTATTGATTATCCATTTTAAATTGTGGCTTGTGAGGGAACCAGGATAAGACTAAAATTTTACTGATTTTTGTTCTACTTCCTACTTGTTTCCCAGGAATAAAGACCAAACAGAGAGAAGGAATGAAAATAACATATTGATCAACATAGCACAAAAAGTCTTGCTGGAAAGGAAGGAGACTTTGATTATATACAGAATTTTATAGAAAGGGTGGATTTTTTTTTTCTACACATTGTCTTCCTTTTCCTGAGTCTCCAGCACTCTTTTGCCATTGACTCAACAAACATAAAACTGAATAAAGCAAAAACATACATCCACTAATCTGAAATATTTTTCTGCATATTTCCAGACTGACTGGAAGCTAAATTCATGTTCACAAGTCACAATTTTCCAAATATATGCGTAATACAGCAATACTAAATTTGTGGATCATGTATGGTACCTCTAAGTCTTAATGATGCCATTAGTTTTGTATACTATGTCTTCAGCAAAGACTCAAATGTTTATCTTTGTTACCTAATGGAGAAATGTAGATTAAATTCAGCTCAGAGCATAGTGTTGACACTGCAGACCTGCCTTTTCAGGGCAGAGCTGAGATCTGAATGGACATTGGTACACAGCGCAGACTATTCCCAATTCAAAATGTTAAATATGTTGCTAATTAGAATGGAACCTTTAAAAACTGAATCCTGAATAAGTACTTTGGAGGCTTTCTTGTCTAATCACAACTGAGAAGAAACTACAGTAAAACCACATGTCATATTCATTTATATTTATATAACTAAAAATAAGAGTAGTTTTACAATTATACCAAGTTGACTAATACCTGCTTATTAGAAATATAATTATGTATCTGTGCTGTTTTGGCCATGCACAGGGGTGGCAGAACTGGATGACGAGAGATATTCTGAGCTGTGCAACTGCAATGTCATTGTGCGTGTCAGAGGTGCTTCCACAGAAAGCCACTTACTTTTGTGGATGGACGGATTCTGAAGTAGGCTGCTCCTATGCCAGAGCAGACCAGTGTAATCATAGCAAGTCCTTCTTTGAGGAATGGTAAGTATAATGGAAAAGAAAGTAATATATTTACTGAGCAGTAATAGAATGTTTTCTAATAACACTCAGTTTGAAGTATTGCCAAGTCTTTCTTAAGGAGTAATGGAAATGCTACGTCAGTACGAATAAGAAAAGATTATTTTCTCCAGCAATAAAATGAATGATAGAATAGTTTATTACTGTTGCCAGA
This sequence comes from Calidris pugnax, assembly GCF_001431845.1. Lineage (NCBI taxonomy): Eukaryota > Metazoa > Chordata > Aves > Charadriiformes > Scolopacidae > Calidris > Calidris pugnax. The sequence continues at coordinate 3,916,248 of NW_015090926.1, forward strand.
AAATTTATACTGACAAGTATACCCATATAATTCATTGCATGACAAAGAACATGGTATTGTCTTGACAAAGAAAAGCATCATTTTAATTTAAGATGAATTGTATTTTACTAGCTGGTACAGACTTCATAGATCATAGATCTGAGTAATGAAACTGATTTAAAGAAAACAGCTAAGACATTACTTTAACAACTACCTGGTTAGAACAACCTACTCCTTGATCAGGGTTGCTAACATTCTGAAGAAGGTATTCTGCATTAACTGATGCATTTTACAAAACTAAAATACCTTCCATAATATCAAGCTTTAAAGTTTAAGTATACCTCAAGGTATCCAAGTTGCTTCACATACAGGAGGGGAAAAATAATTCTGTCATCCACTGTTCTGTAAAAATTGTTCTAGAAAATTATGGTCCTCCCAGAGACACTTGAATCACTCATTTTATTTGAATCATGCAAAGCATGTTATTAATAGAAATAACTCCTGAAAGGGTCTCACTTTGTTAAGTAGAATAGGGTTGAGTCAGTGAGGTACACATTAGTGTAATGACATGGTATGTAAAAATGGAACTCTTTTAATCTCTTTCACCCAGGAGAAAGCGTGGTGTGAAATCATTTCCACGGAGGACAAACAGCACCTTGAAAATCACTCATTCTGACATTTAGGGATGGCTTTGTTCTCAGTTAGGTTGAAGTGATTCCACTGCATGCTGTTCTGACCTAACAGAGTAAGATCATTTCAGAGCTTACTGATTGTCCAGAGAAAGAGCAACAAGTACAAAGGAAGTACTTGGAAAAGCAAAACAACAACAAAAACAAAAAAACCAAACAAATAAAACCCCAACAGCAACAAAAAAATATCTCTAGCACAAAAAAGTCTTAAAAGGATGTTTTCACTTCCCAGAGAATCTCTTCTGCTAGTTCAATGATTGCACTGAGGGATAGAAAATTATGAGAGACTGGACACTCAGAGTCCAATAGAGTAATACAAGATTTAAAAGATTGATCAGAATGGCTATTTCTCTCTTGTTCTTGATCACTTTTGCTTAGAAAATCCAAATGTGGAGTACGTATTCATTTATTTGACAAAGTGCTCAGCTGCCTCCCTTCCTCCCCTTAAGACAAAAACGGTGTCAGAAAGGAAGCAACCACATATACTGACACAGCAATAGCAATCCTTTTCTTTTGCACATTTTTGATTGTCAGAAACTAATGAGAAGCAAAATATATCCATAATCCTTAAAGGTTCCAAATCACATTAAGCCTGATGTAAATTAGCTTAGGATAGGATAAGATATTTAATGGTATCCATTATAATAAGGAGAAAAGACATGAAACACAGTGGAAACAAGCAGTTACTCTGTTATATTTAAGAAGTAAGACATACAAATTATTAAATTAATGCAAGCTCACTGAAGTTGTTGAGTAAATTTTTGTAGTATTTAAATATATGCTGGGATTTTGGTGTTTTGTGGTTGGGTTTTTTTGTTAATTTCTCCTAAAATTAATAATCTTTCCAATCGCAAAAATAATAATAAAAAAAATCCTCATTTTTAATGTTGTTGTGAAAACTGAAGTGTTTCCTCTAAGGAAAGACAGGCCACCTGGTTACCTGATCAGGTAACTGCTATCAGAGTATGTCCCCACCTTATGATAAACAAGACCTCCTGGTGCTAAAGCATACCTCCACTGACATGCTTTTAGAGAGTACAAAAGGAGTCTGAAGTCACTACAGAGACAACAGTGTATTTTATAGCACAGGAAGTTAATTCAGAAACCAAATTTAGAGCTCCATCATTTCAAGAGAACCATAAAAACTGAAGTAGAGGAAATAGAATGGGAAGCAAATACAAAGTTTCTCCTAAATTTTTCAGTAAAGACTAAATTCTCTAATGTATCGTGCTTTTAAGTATTAAAATCCTAAGTTTATTTTATTTTTACTATATTTCCCCAGTCCTCCAGCCAGCTGTTTTCTCTCATCTGGAGAAAGGCCAAAACAGTTTCTGTGGGATGTTCAAGAGCTGTTGCCTAGTTTCACAGCATAGTAGAAAGATAATGTCTGATCTGCAAAACCACAGTGGGACTGATCATATATTTGCTATTGCGTGATTAAAGACTATAGAGCATATATTAGATTTTAGATTAGATTTCCTCACATTTGTTGTGAGGAAAAGAATGAAGCAAAGAACAGAAAATCAACAACAGGAAATTGATGTAATCTCTTCTGCAACTATAAATCCATTGTCATTCTCTGGCAGTGAAACCCCTAGCTTAGTGCCAGGGATTTTAATTCTAGTGAGGCCAGATTGCGCTTATTTTTCCTGAACAGTCACATTAAATTGATTAGTACTAAATTAATTAAAAAGGCAGAAAGGTTCGAGTAGTTAGAAATTTTCTCCCCATCAGATGTAAAACTGAGAGAGAAAAATGAAGTACTGAAGCAGTAAATTATACAAAAAAACCTGCCCAGTTGTGACAAAATGAATTCAAAGAGGCAGTATTTTGGTTTTGAATTCTGCTGAGCACTGAAGGAGAGTATGGGATGCCAAGTACTGAAAGTTATGTTCCTGACAGGTCATGTATTTTTAGGGAGAGACAGTTCCAGGCTGAATAACAGAGCTATGTTTATTCAAAAAGATCAGATCCTCAGCTAGTAAAAACAATAATAATAGCAAAAGTATTACCAGTAGTAACTGTACAGTCACTGTATCTAGACAAGATTATCGTAGACAGGATTATCAAAAGGCAAGGATCTCCCACATGAACACAGAATAGAAATACAAGATGAAAGAACTGACCAGTATGAACCCTTTTCCTGCTTGGAAGAGCCTAAAATGAGACCATGAGGAAGAAGTAAAAGATGAGTACAGATGCACAGAGGAATTTGAGGAAACAATAAGCCTGAACTGATTGTTGTGATAGGCACCAGCGAACACACGAGTGCTTTAGCCACCGCATGTCTTTGTAGGCTTTGCTCCGAAAAGGGGGTTTAAGGAAGGGTTTGAAAGCAAATAATAAAGGCATTACAGAGATATTCAAATTATCCTGCCTGAATGGGAAGTGCTGGGATGGAGAATTACAGCTGTATTTGTTTGGATGTACTGATATTTATTCATATCAGCATAGTCTTTGACATTAAAGTATAAATGAAGACAAAACTGCTTAAAAAAATCAGTGTTTCTCTCTTTCAAAAATCCAGAAAAATACTCTTCTACCACACGATTGGCAGCTACCCATAGATACATATATTGTTTTGAAAAATCTAACACTTACATGGCTGTGTCAGAAAGTGTCAAAATTGTAATAACATAAACTACATTATTGGTCAAGCAGATCCCTAAAGAGGCCAAAGTCTGCTCTCCTGAAACCCAGTGCTGTGATCCTGCTTTTTGCCCTGCTTCATCCTCCTAGGAGCATGAATCCAACCGTCTTATGGTCACTGCAGCCAAGGCTGTCCCTGACTTTCACATCCATCACCAGTTCTTCCTTGTTTTTAAGTAACATGTCCAGCACAACACCTTTCCTTGTTAGATCCTCAGTCGCCCGTGTCAGGAAGTTCTCACCAGTTCTCTCTAGAAAATTTCCATGATTGCTTTAACCCTTTTGTGTTGTCCCTCAAGCAGATATTAGCATGGTTAAAGTCTCCCATCAGGACTAGGGCCTGGGAATGTGATGTTCCTTCCACTTATCTGAAGAAGGCCTCAGCTACTACTTCTTCCTGGTCGGGAGGTGTATATAGCAGATACACACTACAACAGAAACCATGTTGGTCTTCCTGGTAATCTTCACCCACAAGCTCTCAGCTGGCTCCTTACCCATCCCTGGGCAGAGTTCCATGCACTCCAGCTGCTTTCTCACATAAAGGGCAGCTCAAAGGACAAGTCCTCCTCCTTGCCTTCCTGCTCTGTCCTTCCTGAGGAGCCTGTATCCATCCATCACAGCACTCCAGAGATCCAGTTGTGTGTGCAGTCCCATGATACTTCCTTGAACCCAATGAGGTCACAGCCCTGTGACTGCATACAGACTTCTAAATCCTCCTCTTTGCTCTTCATGCAACATGCACTAGAGGCATTTTAGAGAGTGTATTGAGTTTGCATGGCAGCTGCTAGAAACTTCCCCTATGACTGATGCAGGCAATGTCAGCCAGCTCCAAGACAGACCCACTGCTGACCAAAGCTGAGCCCACCTGCAACAGTTGTAGCACATCTGTGATAATGCATTGATGATCAGAGGGCTGGAGCACCTCTCCTGTGAAGATAGGCTGAGAGAGTTGGGGTCGTTCAGCCTGGAGAAGAGAAGGCTCTGGGGAGACCTTATAGCAGCCTTCCAATATCTGAAGGGAGCCTACAGGAGAGCTGGAGAGGGACTCTTTGTCAGGAGGTGTAGTGACAGGACAAGGGGTAACGGTTTTAAACTGGAAGCGGGGAGATTTAGATCAGATGCTATAAAGAAATTCTTTACTGTGAGAGTGGTGAGACACTGGAACAGGTTGCCCAGAGAAGTTGTGGATGCCCCATCCCCGCAAGTGTTTAAGGCCAGGCTGGATGGGGCTTTGAGCAACATCGTCTAATGGAAGGTGTCCCTGACCATGGCAGGGGGGTTGGAACTCGGTGATCTTTAAGGTCCCTTCCAACTCTAAGAATTTTCTATGATTCTGTGATTTAAGAAATGAAACTGCTGTGCAACAAGCAGCTGGAAGAAAGGAGTGAGAATATGTCACAGAAACAACCACACAGACACCAAGGTCAGTGAAGAAGGAGAAGGAGGAAGTGCTCCAGGCACCAGAGCAGGGAGCCACCTGCAGCCCATGGAAGACCCCACACCGGACCAGTCCATTCCTGAAGGACTGCACCCTGTGGAAGGGACCCACACCAGACCGTTTGTCAAGAACTGCAGTTCATGGGAAGGACCCATGTTGGAGAATTTTCTGAAGGACTCTCTCCTGTGGGAAGGACCCCACGCTGGAGCAGGGGAAAAGTGGGAGGAGGAAGGAGCAGCAGAGACAAACATGTGATGAACTGACCGCAGTCGTCATTCCCTGCCTCCCTGCACCACTCAGAGGGAGGAGGTAGAGCCTGGAAAGAAGGGAGGGTGCATGCAAGGTGGTTTAAGATTTGTTTTTATTTCTTATTATCCTACTCTGATTTGATTTGTAATAAATTAAATTAATTTCCCCAAGTTGACTCTGTTTTGCCTGTAATGGTAATTGGTGAGTGATCTTCCTGTCCTTATCTCGACCCACAAGACTTTTGTCATGTTTTTTGTCCAGCTGGGGAGGGGGAGCAATAGAGCTTGGTAGGCACTTGCCACCCAGCTTGGGTCAACCTGCCATAGGGAGGCACTCAACTGTGCTGATTCCCCAGAAGAGGCTTGAAAGCTTTCACCACAGCTGTTCTGCAGGCACTTCCTTCTTTACATGCCTATGCTGAAAGACATTGCCCTTCAGATCTGTTTTGTTGATCACTATGTCCCTTCTGCTACCATCACCACAGGCCATTGGCTTGCCTACTCCACCCACAGATTCTTCACTTGTTGAGGAATCTCTCCCTCCCCAAATCATTCCTAGTTTAAAGCTCTCCCTACCAGGTTTCTTACCAGCCATACCAGGCTGCTGGCAAAGATAGCTTTGCCCTCCATAGTCAGGTGGATCCCACCTCTTACAATTAGCTGTTGACCCCCAAGAGGGTTCCAAAATTGCTTTTATTCCCTTTATTTTCAGCTTGAAGTATTATACACTAGTTTCACATGCTCAGAAACTCTTCTAAATCCTTCATATTATTTTCGGATAATATATGGTGTTTGGGTTGATTCATTAAATTTACAAGAGATGTATGTTTCTCATCAGGTTTCTTATGCGGTATAAATATTTCTCTCTATAAAATATTAACCAACACAACCCTTAGTTTTAAAGGAGATATTGATTCTACAATTACCTCTCCTCTCTCAGTAAACATTCTGGAGATCTCAAGTGTTCATTCCCAAATACATTGTTTCCACTAAGAAAGGATAGTATGCAATTACCACATGCAAAGACCCTCCGGGCAAATCATTACAACTGCAAACTGGACAAGACATTTGATTTAATACCTCATCTTGGTATGATGTGATCATTGAGATTACAGAATTCCTATAGTCAAAATGGACATCAGACTCCATGCGCAGTTTTATTCACGCATCCAGATACATCCTACAGACCTAGGTGCAAATAAAACTAAGCTTGTATTTTTGATGAGTGTAGCCACCTATGCTTTTCCCATCAGAAATAATTTGACATAAACTAGTAAAAGGATTAGGTTTCCTAACACGTGGGTTTCCTTCTCTTCTATCTTTATTACAATTGTGATACTAATTCCAATGAAGTCAGCTGGATTTTCCCTCATATTGCACCAGAAGCAGAATCAGATCGATTACTTCAGCAGCCCTCATAACCTTTGTAAATGGCAGCTAAGTAGGTAGCGGGGAGGGGAGATGTGGGGACCTGTGGCTTTACAAGGGTCTGAAGTGACCTGGGGCAGAGTGATGCTGTACAGAGCATACAGCACAAGTGCTGGGCAGCCGGAGCCCTAAGGAAGCTCACCTCTCCTATGCATTTGTGCTTGCCAAGACTGCAATCAAAGACAACTTTAAACAACTTTCATATATATGGCAGATCAAGCTGTAAAATAGTTAGCTCAGGGGACTCAGTGTTGCTGTAGCAAAAGCCCCTGACTCCAGGCTGCCATTACTGTGAGCTCTGCAGTGAGATAATTTCCATTTAAAACTAACACGGGCTTTAGTCCCATCTTTGAAAGGAATATAGGTATGCAAGCTCTGCTAAATATCAAAAAGAGGAAATGTTCCAACTGAGACGTGTTTAGAAATTGATGCTACCTGTCCATTTAAGTTTCTGCTGAGACGGATCCAAGTCTCAATATTTTGATGAGAACAGGCTGAATTTTTTTCAGAAGCAAAGCATCTGTGAGTGCTTTAAAGAAAATACCTATTTGCAGCCATAGTTCAATTTGAACCAGGTGCTCTTCATCAAAGGGCTGATCTCCTGATGGAAGTTAAATAGCTTTTAAAGAGAAGGAGATTGTTGCTCCTGAAAATACACTACAGAATTTGCTACAGGTGCTTATTTTGTGTGGAAGTGATGGTTTTTTCTACTGTATCCTCTGTCATTCCTTCTTATTACTGGCTGGTCATACCGGAAACTCTAGCTACCAACAGTCAAAGGCAAGGGTCAAAAATTGCTGCACACCTGTAAATCAGGTAGTCATCCTCCTCTTCCCCAATTATTTTCCTCCTCTCCCCCACTTTTCTCATCTATACTAATCATGTCCGCTTGATGGATGAGTACTGAGTATTAATTTTCAAGGTAAGTTTTTTACAGTTTAGTCAAAACTGTCATTTATTATGCATGTCTTCTCTAATGCGACACATAGCAATAGCTACTGGCATCTGAGTAGAAATCACGTCCATGTAGGGTTTGCATTTTCTGATTTTCTTGTGACATTTGCCATCAGGTACAGAAACTAGCTGAACTTTGGATAGAAGGAGCAAACTTTTAAGCAAACTAACTTATTTAAATGTAAAGAGGTCAGCTTACTAAGAGATGCCTAGAAGCCAAACACTGCTAAGAGCTGCTTAGTGTCCTTAAGAAAATTAAGGCAGAATGACTGTACATACAATTCTGCAAGAAGTTTCTATTGCTATGTCCATTTCTCATTCGAGCTAGACACCATAGGTGTGCTTAAATAGGCAGGAAATATCATTGTAATGATGGCAAATAAGCCATTCCCTTGTGTATGCCACTATCTCTTGTGTATGATCTCAATTTCACCCTGCATAAGCTGTTACAGGAAGATTTGCCATTGCCTGGAGGCTAGAAAACTTGAAACAACCAAAGGTTTAGATTAAGTATGGCACATCCTTATACCCAGTGGTTTGCAAAGTTATTTTATGCAACCTTCAGAAAAGTGCCTCTAGCACTTGAAATGACGGCCAGATTTGCTTTTTCTCACACTCTCTGGGGGTCAAGCTTCTCTTCAAGTTCTCTGTTAAGCAGAGCTTTTGGGCTTTCTTTCTGACCATTTTAAATAAGAATTGTTTCCCTTTATTTTGTCTTTTTATTCTTAATTTTCTTTGCATAGACTATACACAGTATGGAAAGTTGCTCAACTGCTAAGGAATTTTGTTCAGCAGTGATTTAAAAGGCAGAGTCACATATTCCTAGTTACTCAGCTTTCCTATTTTTAGTCTGAGAACTTTGCTTACAAACTTTGTTGCTGTATTTTAGGAACTTTAAATTCTTATGTCTGCTTGCAGCTCAGGGACTTTGCCTAAGCCAGTTTTTTTTCCTCTTGTTCCTAGGCAATTGCTCTAACTGTCAGCACATTGCCAGGTAGCTAGGGCAGCAGCTAGCATCTCAGACAGCTTCTTAATGCTTCTTAACCCATGCTGATCCTTCTATTTATGCATTAGATCACTGACTGATCTAGGATTCACCCTGGACCTGCAAGGTACAACAGTCTTGTTTTAATCAGCTGGAGCTCCCAGCAATAAGCAGATAACATTCACAGTGCAAGAGCCCTCTGACATACTGCACCACTTTCTCCAAACGTACAACATAGTGCCCCAAACCATAATGTTTATAAATGGAGGTTTTTGAAGGAAGCTATTCCAACAAATATAACCTTTCAGCAGAACCATGCTATCCACTTACAAACAGGCAGGGAACATACAGGAAGATGTGCATACAAAAGGTATTTTCAGTCTTTAACCTTTGGTGGGTAAATCCCAGTAGTGTCTAAAACAGGGTTAAGTTTGTCTCTAAAGACATGCCTTTATACCAACACCACTCTATCAAAAAAAAAAAAAAAAAAGAAAGAAATATACTTATATATCCTTGTATTTTCATGATGATTCTAAAATTGACTTGATCACTAGCTGATTACAATGCCTATAGGCATGAGAAAGGGCACTGTGACCGTGTATTTTCACCTGGACGATTCACCTGGATGTCTTTTTTTCATTATTTTTTTTTTCCTTCTATTATGGATATAGGTTACTACAAATGCAAAAGGGAAAGAACTTTCTACAAACACACGCAAATAACTCTGCCCTTCCAAAAAATATTTGCTAGGGATTTTACTTTATTTTGATGTTTCAGTTGTGTTTGTTTATGGACATAATACGTGCCTGTATATTTTTCTCTGTCCATTTTTTTTTATCTACCTTCAGAGAAATTTTTTTATTTCACTAGAACTGTGTTCATCCTTCATGATGATAATGATGGTTTGTCCCAATCCTGTATGTTAGTTTCTCTGTTTGCTTCGTGTACCACAGTTGTGTAACTGTTCTAGTTTGTTTAAGCTTTTTCTGCTTTTGCAGTGGCTTCATTTGAATATGGTCAAAGTTTTGCCCCACTAGTAGCAGTAGTATTAGCACTGGCTCTTGAACTAATCTGTAACCGAACTGAAACCATGACGTATCTTCCTTAGACACTTCAGAATGTTTCTGTTCATTATGCTATATTTAGGAAATAGCAAAATGCTGTAAAGCTTCAGACATGAAATGCTGCCTCCATGGAGTTAGTCTGATCACTGATTTCAGTGACCATAGGATTTCACCCAGTATTTTTAATGCTGGAGCTTGAATTCACATCTCAATTGTAAACATTTATATTTTCAGGGGCTGAAACTGAAGTGCTAAGCTAACAACATTTTACGGCTTCAGAAATGCTCCCAGTGGATCCTACAAATTTACATTTGGCTGGGGTAATATAAAAATTATACCATATTTAAAAGAGGAGCCTATGCTTCTTTGAACCAAAACTCTTGAGTTGGCAAAAACAGCCAGCAGACCAGGACTCAAACCTTAACAGTGAGGTTTAAACTTCTTGCGAGAGATTCCAGCAGTATTCAAATTTTTGGCATATATATATGTATATTTTATCTAGCCATGTAAAATGGTAAGTATAGCTGTAATTGTGGTGTGCTGACCTCAGCTGACAGCAAGCATCTAAACAACCCTTTGTTACCACTGTCCCTGCAAGACAGGGGTGGGGGGGAGGGAATAGGGAGAATGAGGCAAGGAAAACTAAGTTCAAAATAATCACTGGCTAGTTGCTGTAACAGGCAAAAACAGATTTGACATGGGGCAGTTAACTAAATCTACTAGCGATTAAAATGAATGTACAAGTACTGATTTAAGTATTAGGAAACAAAACCAAAAAAGCACAAACATTTACACACTTAGGAAGAGCACTGCTCCTTCTCCGTTCTTTGGCTCAAAAGCACTCATTCAGGCTCCTCCCCTCCCCCCTTGCTATCAAGGCGCGTTACACTCAGCCCCTTTCTTAAGGAATATATATAAGTGGCTGCCTCCTCCAGCTGCTCCAGCCCAGGACCTCTCCTGCTCAGCTGATGGAGCCCAGCCCAGCGGCCCAGGGACCTGGGGTCTCTGCCCAGGCTGAGAGACATGGGTGACCTTTCTCCATTTGCAGGTTCAACTACTAAAGAAACTGAGCCCTTGTCCCAGAGACATACACACATACAGAGAGGACACCGACATGGTCACTTGTGTTGCTGCCCCCACAGCACCCCCATAGAGGATGGACAGCCCCAGGAGGGCAGACAGCCCAGCCCCCTCCTCGTCCTGGGCTGGCAGCAGCAGAAGGTCACTAGTGCAGCACACACGGGACACTCTCCAGCTTCACAAGCACACCCACCTTCATGGATACCCCTGCCCCAATCCCACCTCACCGCTGCCTGCCCCATGGGTCCCCTCTTCCCAGCTAGGCCAGCTTGAAGTTTGACCCCTACAACCCTCACAGCCCAGGCCCCCCAGGGTTTGCAGACTTACCAGTTGCCAAGTCCAGGTGGATGTTCCTCAAAGCGGTGGCTGTAGTTTCTTGGTAGCCCATCAGCTAGTCACTGGCAAGGTTTGCTTGTCGTTATCTCCATATTTTGTCGTGTGTACGTCTTGGTATACTTTGGTTTCTGACTTCCCCTTTTCCCCTTGGTTTCCCAACTGACCAAGTTCGCAATGCAGATAACCTTGCTGGAATAAACACTCCCACACCCTCACATACCCTCATCAATTAGTGTGGCTGACCAGGTTTTTGTGATCTGCTTCCTTTATCATTTGTCTGTCAGATTTGCATCTATCTGTATTCTTGTTTGTGTCTTCCTCCTTTTCTCCATATCCCTTTTTGCATTGAAAAAGGTCCTTGACCTTGATATCTGTAAAGGAGCAGGCACTTTCCTTCCACATACCCTTACAGGCCTCCATGAGATAAGGAATGGGGTGGCAACCATTGCAATCAGGATATTGTGGTTTCTGTTGGCGTTGCCTTTCTTCTCGCTCTTTCCCTTTGCTCCTGCGTGGTTGCTGCAGTCCCTTGAGGGGTGACTCTGCTCTGGGACCACACAGCACTTGCCCCTCCTCCTCCTCTCACCTTGCTGCTCCCTCTGCTATTTCTTACTCTTTTGTTCCACCCCTCTCTCTCACCCCAGAGTTTTTCTGCTCTTCCTTAAAATGCGTTTCCACAGAGGCAGCACCACCTTGTCGGTGGGGTAAGCCCTGCCCGGCGGTGGGTGGGTTGGAGCCAGATGGAACTGGCTGTGACCAGCTTGGGGGACAGCACCAGGTGCTCCTCACAGGGGCGGCCCGGCAACCATGCACTGCCCACACCTCTCCACAGACACCCCCTATTATAAGCCTGAAAGCCTGGAATAAATCTTTATTTAATATATGACTTTTTTTTTTTTTTTTTTAAGGATCAGTGTACAGAATACCTTTTTTCTCCAGTTATGGTGCAAGGAACCATACACTTCTCTTATACACCCATTTCTTGTCTTTGTAGGGACAGATTGTTGGGGGAGTTTTGTCTGTTTAATATCTAATATGAAGAAGTTTTAATCGGTAACCTGCGGCTGCTACTGCAGCGCGAAAAGAATCTCCTCGTACTAGTAACATGAGACCCTTCCAGTTCCTGAGGCTCATCAGACTTCTTCCCATGTTAGAGCACACATAAACTAAAATAAACTTCAGCTCAAAAGGGGCTTTTGTGAGGAAGTGGAGAAATAAAACTTTTCTTGGAAGGGTTCTTGTAGCTGTAAAAGCTTGCTCACCCTATGTACTTCACAGCAAAATATGTGTGGCCAGACACACACAGGAGTAGAGAGACCCTGTTCTTTTCAGTGCAGAAAGAAAAAAGAAGAAAAAAAAAAAAAAAAAAGAGGAAAAAAAGCACCTCTGTAGCCTTTCTGGTACTCTATAGATTATATATGTTAAATATAGAACTATAAAATATTTTTAAAAAAACAACAGAGAAAGCAACCTGCCAGCAGTGTCCTCACCAGGGCTAAGATTCAGATGCAGATGCCAGCTCTTCTCAGGAGCACAGTTCCAATTACGACCAATCCCAGTGAAGTCAATTCAAAAACGTGTATGTGAAAATGTATAAAGTGTGGTACATTATAAACGAGGGGACATTACCTAATCAACATTGAGATTCAAGAAGTTTTCTGAGAAAGTGTCCCCAGTGTCTGCTGTTATTTAATTAGTATCCCCTCCCCAGTGTTTCATTTATAAACCAGAGACTAATCATTTGCACACGTTCATTTACTAACAGTACTTACTTGAGTCACTTTCAAATTGTTCCAAACTTCTTCCTTGATTTTTTTCTTTCTCTCTTGGAATACAAAAAAATGACCAATTAGTTTCACATTCTGGAGAAAAAAAATAGAATCTGAGAACCTCTGTGCCACCCGCCTGAAGCAAATTTGCACTGTTGAGTTATATCAGAGGATTTTAAACTTGAAGTAATGGCATACCCTTGACCACAGCAGCATGAATGGCTCTGCTAGAATTGCAAATGATTTTATGTACATTGGCAGTAAGACACCATTGATATCATAGTGTAAAAAAGGAATATAAAGTAGTGACTAACTTGTTGCTACTGTCAATCAAGGTTGTTTGTGGGTTACAATGAGGACAGAATTTAGATTTTTAATACTGCTCTGAAAATGCAACATGGAATATAAAATATTAGACAGAAATGGAAAGTGATCGATAAGAAACATTGCTGGAAACCATTGAACAAACATCAGCAAACTGAGGAAATCTGTAAAGATAAAATGACAAATCATTTTTGTCATAGTCTGTAGTTGGTATTTATGGTTTCATATACAATGATACATAATGTAATAAATTTATGTAATGCTATTTATTAAGGCTCTAATTTTCCTATCTCCTGCACAACATTACTACAATATGTTGTATTTCACAATAGTTATTTTATACTCAGGTTTTTATTTAAAATAAAAATGCAAGTTGCAACTTAGTTATAAATCCATGAATGATGATCCATGCAATACTTTTGAAGTATACCTTTAGCACAGAAGGACCAACACAGGATCTACAGGTCATCTGAAAGGTTTTGTGTTGTGGAGTGTCACTGCTATGATATTAAAGGAGACAGGTCATGCCTGACCTACTGTTGATATAACCACAGACTGCTAAAAAATTCTTGAAGTGTCTCACAACCTTCCATCATTCAAGAATAGTTGAGGACAGATGTTTTCCATCAGACTGATAGTATTTTCACACTGCTTTCATTAAACTGTCATGTTAAAAACTGCTTCAATTTCAGCCCCATTTCTGCTTTGTTAGTTTTAATGTATCTCTCTGTACCTTGTATGACAGGAGAGGTTGCCTTTGTTCTTGCTGTGTATAAATTTGCCAGAAATTGGGGAACTCTCACAGACACAGTTACCTACACCAAGTCTGAGTGTGATCATACAGTAGCAAACAGGTTTGGACAAGAACAGTCTTAAGAATTTATACTTATTTATGGTTTATTCTGGAAAGTTTTATTATGTATTAAGGCACTGTGAATTGAAACATTTATGCAACTTTCATTTGAAAGACTCAGTAACTTCAATATACTAATGTTGTAGAACATACTGTTCACAGAATACAGAAAATGAATGCTTCAGCTTGTCCTAGACATACATAAAATAAGATTCAAGAGAACCAGTGATACAGCAAGCACAGCAAATAAACTGTGCATAATTGAGCCAAATGATCCTTTAGAAAGGCAGAGATGCTTGGGTCCCAGCGTTTGCAAAAGCTGTGGATGTAATATTTTCTTCCAGAAATTCCATTCTTGTTTTTCTTGGCCTCACACATTTTCTGTTCTCGTAAAATGTTGCCCTGAGGAGCTATGAACTTACAAGGACAATAAAATACATGTTTCATAAGGAAAAAAAAAAAAGGTTTTCAGAAGTTCTGCTGTAACACAAGAGATGGGAAGTTGGGTCATACACATCCAGCACACACACAAAAATAATTTATACAGTGTATCTTATTTCTTTTTCATGAAAACAGAATAATTTGACATGAATCCCAAGGTCTCAACAGGGTTAGAAGTGTCTCTTTGTGTTGTCCTGATCTCAGGGTCGTAGCATAAAGTTTAATTCCTTGATGCAAGTCAGACAGCTGTCCAACTGTGTGTGAACAAAGATGAGGAGAATGAAGCTCAGGTGTACGGTGGGATGGCATTGCTCTCCTTACAGCCCCTGAAGCAGGGCTGATGGAGAAGCTAAGCTGTTGGTCCCTCTCCAGACCTGCTCCCAGCAGAGAGCCACATGCAGTATCTACATCCGGATGCTACCAAGTCACACACTGCAGCAAATATCTGATCTGCATTGACACAGACAGCCTTGGTCCAGCAGCAGCAGCTAAGTGCCAGTGAGCAGTTTCCTAATATGCATCAACCTATGAGAGTGCATGCACCTGTACTTAAAACAGTCTATGGGTAACTGGGGAAAAAAAAAAAAGAAAACAAAAAATAAAAGTGAGAGAAATTAAAAAAGAAACATTTCCCCACGTCTGGTTTCTATTCCTATCAAAGACACGAATCAATACCAAGGATACAAGTCCTCTCCCAATTAACTTGATAATTTATGTTAAAATGGGTGATAACAACAGTTTTCTGCCTCATAAGGATGTTCTGAGGATGTTAAGAAGTGCTCACATACTTCAATAATGAGGAATCAAAAGGAAAAAGATAAAATTCAGGTTGGTAGTGAGAACAGACTTGCTGAAAATGATCTCTTAGTTATCATTGGAAGCATAAGAAATGTACATAAAGAACGTACCTGCTTTTGTTTATTTGTTTGAAGAAACTATATACCTAATAAATAATAGAAACTGTAATTGCCTTTTTTTTTTATCTTGTTTGGTTGGTATTTGGAGGGAGTTTTGCTTGTCTGTTTCTCTCAAGCACTTGATACTTTTCAGGATTTATCTGCAATAGGCCTTGATATGAGTGTTTTCACAGGTATTGAGAGCCAACTAAAGGACTATAGCTCACTTTTATTATTAGTTGTCCACCATTCCACTAAGTCACTTCCCTTCCTGTTTGCCACAGATTGAAAAAAACACTTGTGAACATACTTATGAAATGAAAATATATCCTGACTGTTTCAGCTATTATACTAATTTGCTTAAAGCCAGCATGTGCTTCACTCCTGAGAAGTATGATTTACTGGGACTCTTCTCTCATATGTAGCCTGAAAGACTTACGGTTCTTAGGGTCAAAAATTTGTACAGTCTTGCAGAGACTTCATAAATACTCTCCATTAACTGTAATACTCCATTGCAGCATAGTCCAGCAAATACTTACTCATATGAAAATTTTAAAAAATTATATTTTTTTTGTGGAAGCCTAGCAACCAGTAAATGCCTCTAATGTCCATGCAGAAGGTATTTATTAAATCTTCTCCTGTAGAATTCCATGAAAACTCTTCATACAAACAGAAACAAAACTGGATTTGAAACCTGTTTTATGAGGCTAAACTTCAATTGAATTTCTCCCCATCTTTGAGCAAATACAATGTGTAATTATTGACTGCCATGTATTCCTCTCTTTCAGGAGTGCTTTAGTTTGATTTTTAATATATATCTCCATTTTTTATATAATTTTTCTCATTTTTCTTCTTTTCTTTAAGCTAAAATCCTTTCATATAATTCAATTTTACAGAAAGTTTTCACATTCTGTCTTTATTCCCACTGCAGCCTTTTTATCAACATTTTCACCTCTTCTTTGAACACATTCAATTACACTATATGGGACTTACCTAATACCACATCCTTTATGCTGCAACAGAGAGACTTTAATATATGAGGTTCTAAAGCTTAATAATTTCCTTTACATGGTATTTCTTTCATTCCACATAACACAAGTTTCATTGGTGGCCATAATTTGAAAACTAATTTATTGGCTCCATTCTTAACATCCACAATTATTTCAGAGTTTTGCAATGTTACATTCTGTGATTTGGATCAAATGAAGTAATACTCATTCCTCACCCTTCAGTTCATCCGGACACAGTGATAGCCACCCTGATAGTTACACTAGCTGTAAGAATCTGAGATAACAAAAAACTGATTTTCAATTTATGATTTTTGCTTTCTCCACTAGGAACTTTGAAAAAACTGTCAACAAGATTCACTTAATTTTGTATGTGCCATTTTTTATGACTTGTTTCGGGTAGCCTGTCATTGGTACACAGGTGACTACAGCTTCTACATTGCAGAAAATAGAGGTCAGCTGATTTACACAAATTTGTCTGATCATGAGTGTTCACCCTCATCCTTTTTGAAATACGGTATTTGAGAAAAAATTAGGAATCCTTTAAGTAAACATGCAAATAAAAATGTTTTGAGTTATCCAGTTTGCAGCAGAAGTAAATTAAAGGTTTCACTTTTCTGAGGTGAGCTGTAAAGAAGGAGGGGCTGAAAAAACATGTCTAAGTCATTTGCTGAATGGCTGAGATGTACAGTTCTTCTCACTGCATTAACTGTTCTGAATCTCCTTTTCTCAGAGCCAAGCTCTCCTCAGGGTATGATGTGGGCAGGTACCTTGCCAGCATTTTAGGGCAGCACACTTGTTACCAATTTACTGCACCTGATGATGATGCCACACCACTGCTGCTATCTGAGCCTTGCACATCACGTTCATGCCTCAGTTCCACCTTTCAAAACATATTCAGGTCTCAGGCAAGGGTGGATGTGAATGATTAGGGGCCTGGAGCATCTCTCTTATGAGAAGAGGCTGAGGGACTTGGTCTGTTTAGTCTGGAGAAGAGAAGACTGAAGGGGGATCTGATCAACACCTATAAATATTTAAAAGGTGTATGTCAAGAGGATGGGGTCAGCCTTTTTTCAGTGACGCCCAGGAAATGGGCACAAACTTGAACATAAGAAGTTCCACCTAAACATGAGGAGGAACTTCTTTACTTTGAGGGTGGCAGAGCCCTGGAATAGGCTGCCCAGGGAGGTGGTGGCGGCCTCCTTCTCTGGAGAAACTCAAAGTCCGCCTGTACATGTGCCCCTGCAACCTGCTCTGGGTGGACTTGCTTTGGCAGGGTGTTGGACTAGATGATCTCCAGAGGTCCCTTCCAACCCCATACCATTCTGTGATTTTGGAAGGAAGTGGGGCTCTGCATCCCACAGAGGTGTTCTGTAGCGCCCTACTCAGTGTGCTACAGAAAAGTCAGCCTGGCCAGGAAGTTAAAGAGCAAAGAGTAGCTGAGTAAAGAATTGTGGTGCTAGCAAAGGATTCTCATGAGCCACAGAGCTAAAGGGATAGATTTTGGACCAAATATTCTGTAAAAAGTAGAGAGAAATGCATACTTTTTGAAACACTAACAGTATTTCTTTCAGTCTTGTCTCTGTATTGCGAGAAAGAAAACTAGTTAAGGCAACTTGAATTAAAATAGTGATATATTTAAATACAATAAAATATGTAACTCAGTGGCAAGTACAAGCTTAATAGTAAAAAGACAAAATTTAAGACGGGACAAAATGAGACTTAGTTTTCAACATCTGGCCAAGGTTAAAATGTTTAATGAGGTTCGGTATTTTGTACATTTCTTCACTTTAATAGGATACCTCTCTTAATAGGATTTTGTAATTGAACAATTGAACTTTTGGAATAATTAAATCAAAGCTGATTTGAGATACATGCAAATTCCAGTTTAACATTTACTCAATACCATAGTTGGTTTTGTATTATTTATCTGCTATAGTGATGTTGCATCAGTCATCCCAGAGAGCACCATCCTACTTCTCTGTGATGAGCTGGTTCTTCTCTTCTAGCTTTAAATGATTTGAATGAAATATTTGTTGTGTATATTTATTAAGACTGAAAAGTTTTCCTTCCTCACCAGCCTCTACAATCTGAAATGGATTAAAGCTTTCATTCCACTATGTATTTAAGAATATATGAATTCGGTTAGTTGTTATCATTAAGGTATATAGCATTCTTTTATGTAAAGGTTGACAAGTGCTCCTTGAGTTAATATATGCATAAAATATTTCTCCTTATTTAGCTGTTCCCTATCAATTTGCTCTTTTACTTCATAGTTGGGATGATTTTTCTGTAACAGCCATAGAATATAAAGGATTTGTCTTTTTATTTATCATTTCATGATTCTAAGAACAAAATAATGGAAAATAGTGAAGTAGGTCTGGGATTACCATCAGGCACAGGTAGTCTTAAACATACTTGGTTAAGTAACAAAGATTTTTCTGGTTATGGCAGCACTGCAAGGAAGAGGTACTCCCAGGACAAGCTGTGTGTCACAAGGCCCAGATGGGGGGTCTCCCTTAGGAAGCCTCTAAAACGGGGACACTGCATCCCATCCTGCAGTCAGATGTGTATTAGAACGGCGAAACTGAAACACAGACAGGAACAGACTTGCTATCCATGAGCACAGCTGAGGGGCTGAGCCAGACTTTAAAGTTCTAGCCCCCTCTGAAAAAAAACAGACAATACCTTAGTATGGTTTAAAGCAAGTTTTCAGGCATCTTACTGCGGTGATTCTAAGCTTTTCAATACTGTTAGTTATTGTTGCAATAGAGGGAAAAAATATTTCAGTCTTACCATCCAGGAAGCAAGAGTTATTTGACCTTCAGGTGAACAATCCATATGGCAGTGCTATTTTTAACTTAACTTGCAAGGCTTTTGCAGAGAATGCAATTAAACGCACAGCCATCAAAGACAGAAGCCTTACCAACACTTACCTCAGACTGTCAGGTGAGATGCAGGAGTTCTAGCTGTGGGGTAGATATAGGAACCAGGTGATTTGTGGGTAGGTGGGCATTTCAGATAGTATTGTGTTAAGAGCTGGTGTTAAAGGTTGACTCCTACCACTAATCCCAGTGTCAATACTGCAACTGATTGGCAGAATATAATGGTAGAAAGCTGATTACCTTTATTTCATTTTACAAAACTTACTATTATGTCATCCATTACTTAGACTAAAACTGAAAGCCCAGGAAGACCTTACCAATTTTGTGGTATTTCAATTTACTGGGGTCTTTGTTCCTATTTGTGCAGCTGAAATGTTTAGGTAAAACACAGTCCCATGTAAAAAAGAAAATGTAAAGGGCTCAGATCAGGGTAAATATATTAAATAAAAATATTTAATTAAACATTGTTATGATCAACAAATAAATTTGCAAACGTCTGAAGATTGAATTTTACTAGGTTTGCTCACAAATAAACTGAGCCAAAGGAGAAACATTTCTAAGTGCCCAATTTGCATCCAAAACAAGGTGAATGGAGAGACAGATGTGTAAACATGCTTGAACTACATCCAAATGAACCTCCTCAGATCAAAAGGAAGAGAAAATGTCATAAATGTTTTCTAAAACAGTGTTTTTAGAAAAGTGGCAAGCCTTTACTTTTCCAAATGATTCTACAACATCCTAAATAATTTGGATAAAAGAGAAGAAATATACCTAAAACATTAAAGAACTTAGTATTTTAACATTCTTTGGAAATAGGAAAAGTACAGTTCTATCATTCCAGAATGAGGAAACAACTCACTGAAGGTATTTTTGTGCTTATTGGTGTAAACAGGTACTTCTGTGTGTGTGTGTCCTTCCCATTTTAATCAATCAGTTAGAAACTTGAATCGTGTCCATCATTTTGCATATCTGACATCACCTATTAAAAGATAACCCTAGGGTTTTACTCTGTTTTGTTTTTTCCAGAAAATTAACCCTATAAAATGTCTCTGTTCTCCCAGATCTGAAGCCACCAGAAAAAAATAGCCTAACAGAAAACACTGCCTGACACCATCCAGTTGTCTCTTGCAGAAACTAGCAGTGCAGGATTAATGAGACACTTTTCCACCACTGGTATACCTCCTGTAACCTGGATAATTAATAGAAAGAAAGATTACCTTTTTTTTTTTCCTTTCTGTTTGAGGTAACTCTTAATCCTCTTTGAATCATTGGAAACTGGGAGATCTACAAAGACCTGAGAATGTGGTTTTCAAGTCCACTCACAGATCCCAGATACGTTGCTATCGGCATGACAACGTTAAAACACACTAAATAATTAACTTCAAAAGACAGCACTACTGTGTCCACTCAGACCCCAACACTGGGAACAAAGGGCAATAAATTATACTCCAGTGCATGAGGCAGCGTAGTATCTCCTCACACAGAGTCTCACTCCTCAGGCATTATTCCCTTTTCTAGTGGCAAGGTTAAAAGATACATGATCTTTCATAGGTTATGCACTGCATCTTCTGAAATAAATTAAGAACACCAATGGATGTATTCAAAGTAATAAACAAGTAAGCAGTAGACAGAATCAGTTGGCCAAACCATAATTTTCAATTTTACACTAACACATATACAGATATAAACAGAAGGATACAAAATTCAATTCATTGCAGGCATCTCCGGAAGAAACCAATTTATTCATAAAAGCACATTTTAAATAGCTATTTGATGGATAAGATGATCTTTGACTAGCTGAAGCAAATAATAGAATTAGAGTTTTATGCAAACCAAAATTCTGGATATGAATATCTCCAGGCTTTAGGGAAGGTCATACTGAGGTTGAAACTTCACAGCTAAGTGTTTAACAGGAGACCTGGGCCCACAAGTCTGGGAAGGGCAGTTATATTTCACACTATTGTTTATCGTGGTCCAGCTGATCAATGTTCCATAAGTTTTGGTTGTGCAATAGATCTTTAGGGTTCTCACTGTCTCACCATACTGCAGTCTTTAAACCAGACAGGCAGATTTAAGGGGGGAAGGGGAAGGGGGGAGACAGGGCAAGAAAAAAAGTAAAGAAAACAAGAAAAAGCTACATTTTGCTGGGCAAAGATGCCAAGACCACTACTTTAAATACATAAAGAAAACTGAAATATACACCATTACTGAGACTATTTTATTTCATTGTCTTTCCAACTAATTCCATAGCATTTTGGTTATGGAATAGAGTGCAACCAAATATTGAAGCCAAATGTTAATTACTTGGTTACTGTCAGAAGTAAAAAGAAAAAAAAAAAAAAGGTGTTTGCATGCACTGCCTGGCAACTGCATTGGGAATGGCAGTCTTTGCCTACCCTTCCTCTTTTTTTTTCCTGCAGTTAATTCTGCATCCTGTAAAAAACTTATCCATTCATAAATAAGTCATGAACTGTCTACAGTCAAATGAATATTGTACTTTTTTGATGTGACTTCACTGACTTGGTGCTGGTTGGCTGACAGAGAGGAAAGTTCTATAGCTCTTCAAAATTCAAAAATGGTCTGTTCCTCACTTGTAAGAATATATCTAGGCCAACTTTTTTTTAAGAAATGACAGTAAAAGGTGAGAATAAAATGAGAAATGGTACTCTTATTATGAGAGATCTTACAGTATGTTTTGTAAAGATGTGTAAAGTGAAATTATAAACTACATCCCAAATTATAGCTATATCCTTTATGTAACCTACATATTTACATATAATACACTCATATCCACTTACTTTGGTTAGCAAAATGTCAACTGAATTCCCAATTAGATGAAACTTCTAATTCCATGTGCAGTCTCCTTTTAGTAGTATACCTATATGACATGAAAGGAATCCCTAAGATCCACATCACAAAGAGGCCATTACAGCTTGTTGGTGAATTTTGTGAAAAATATGTAATATTAACCATCAGATGGTTTATAGGATTTCTTCAGTAGAAAAGCACCTCACAGCTGAAATTTGCCTTGGCAGTGGCAAACACTAACTGAAAATAAATAAAGCTGTTATAACCCCTGGTCACTTTTAGATAACATATTCTTTTATATCCTTACAACAACATTTTTCTAGACTGAGCTTCAGACATTTTATTCTCATTCCCCTTCTCGACCAAATGCCACAAATGTAGTTTACTGGAAATGGTGGTTCAGCAGTAAATGGAACCTTTGAGGGACTTAGAGCTTAGATTCACCTTGGAGGTGAAAGAGCAGCTAGCAAATATTACTGTTTGAGACCTGCTAAAAAGTGAGAGCTTCTGAAAAATAAGCCCATGGCATTGCACGTGTACATGGTACTTCAGAAAGAGATAAAGCAAGCAGTATCCACCTCAGTAAGCTTACATTTCAGATAAGGAAGGACAAGACATATGGAAGGATTTTCACTGGTGTTATTGGACAATGGGTTTTGACCTAAATGGACAAGAAGGAGTAAGAAAGGCTAATACAGTGAAAACTTCATTCAATAAAACATTTTGGAAAAAACACAGGATTATTTTTCAAAATTCAGCTGGAACTGTGAATGCTCATAATCAGGCTTTGCAAGTTTAAACCAATCCAAAAAAAAAAAAAAAAGAAAAAAATTTGGAAAAAACACAGGATTATTTTTCAAAATTCAGCTGGAACTGTGAATGCTCATAATCAGGCTTTGCAAGTTTAAACCAATCCAAAAAAAAAAAAAAAAGGAAAAAAGCAAGTCTGAATAGAGAAAAGGACAGCACAAAGAAATTACTAAGATTTCAGTTGCTCTCTTTACATATTACGTGTCTCATTTACATAGGTTAATGAATAAAGAACTATTTATATTATGAGACACTAAGCTTGAACAAGAATAGTTAGCTTTCATTTACACTACATAATTATATAAGCAGTACCGTACAGAGGATGAAAATTCCTGGGAGTTAAATGATAGGAAAGCTTCTGTGGCTACAGTTTTCAGAGGACAGTATAAGAACAGCAATGAGTAAAAATTCCCAGCTGTAATGGTGCATGTTTACAGTGGTAAAAGCAAAAGTCTGTCTATCTCTCTTGGACAGATCAATACTCAGGGAACAAGAGAAGATATATTAACAGCTTGGTATAAAGACTGCAACCTATCAAACAGAGTAGATAAGAGTCAAAACCGCAAGTCATTTTCATTCATGAGGCAACACAAAGACAATTATTTTCAAGAAAATCATACAGGATTATGTGTTTGGTATTTTTTCCAGAATATCCTTCTATAAGAGAGTCAGATACTTTAAAGAAACATTGAGTTTGGATTTTTGTTGTTGGGTCTTTTAAAAAAACAGTATAGATTACTAAATTCCTGTAAAACATGGGCGTTTCTTCCATCTTAATATCATGTAATTTAGGATAAAAAAATGTTTCTTTCATGTTGTTTAAATCATGTTTATGGTCTTAAATGGCAGTCTTTGGCAGTTGGTGATTTCTTAACAATCACCATTTCATGATCAGGGTACAAGCTAAGTGCTCCTAAGAGACGTGGACTCTGCAGTATTAAACATTGCCATGTCTCACTTGTCATTGCATCCTTTCAGAGCAGGACCTATCAACGTGAATTTGCACAAATGGAGAGAGCGCTCAGCACCTTGGGATGGGATCCACCATAAGCAAAGTACTGCTTTGGAAGGTGATCAGGGGAACAGTTGGCAGGAGGGACCTGTCTTTAAATCCCCTGGAGATGGTCATGACTGTCAAGGTAAAACCTGGGCACACCATATCTGCAGGCACAGCCTAAACTACTGAAGAACTTAGAAACAGAAAACTGATACTGTCTAAAACCTCCCAGTACTTCCAGGTTTTGGCAAGGGATGGCTGAGGAGAGATTTGCAGGTCAGAACTTTTGAACTGCCAAGCTTAATGTGAGTATTAAGGAGGAATTTTGTACTTGAAGCCATTTGTGAGTGAAGCCTCACATACATGAGGAATGAGAGGTGTTAAAGTTTTTATGTAATCTGGAAGAAAAGCCTCAAGGCCAAAAATACCAGCTTAAATATTTGGTCAAATCTTTCAATACAAGTAATGAGTTTTCAGAGTTGGGCACATTGTACTTAAGTACATTAAATTTTAACGGTGTAACTTACACAACTTGTTTCCAATCATAAACTGAAATTTTGACCTCAAGGTCTGAGTGTTACAAACTATACATACCTTTTTTAGTCTCCTGTGGGGAAATAGGTATAAAAATAAAACTAGTTTCAAGCTATTTTAGGGGACTTTAAAGTGGTTAGTGATTTACATATGGCATCTCCACACAACCATGGGATTACTCTTTTTGGTTTTATGGCAAGAATGGATTACTTTGGTGCATTGTTCAGTTCTCGTTAGAGCCTTTGTCTTGAGGGCCAGTTAATCTTGTATCCTTTCCTGCCCTGGTACAATTTTAAGATTGTCACAAGCAGGATAAATTTCATGCCATTTTCTGTTCTTATTACAATCTTCACATTGTTATGAGAATGGATTAATTTTGTTCCATTTTCTGTCCTCATTACAGTCTGTTATGAGAATGGATTAATTTTGTGACATTTTCTTCTCTCATTATAATCTTTGTTATGGGAATGAGAATATGTAATGAGAATGAGAACATATCAAGCATTAAAGGTCTGTGAGAACTCATGACAAAGACTGTAACAAGAAGAGAAAACGACACCCAATCCATTCTTGTGACAATCTTAAAACTGTAAAGAGAACTCAGGGTAAAATTATATTCCTTCATTCATAAGACAAAGATTGTTGAGAAAATGGGAATTGGAACAAAATTAATCAATTTTTATGACAATCTGGACTTTGTATGTAACCTCATGGTATGCTTTCAAAAGCATAGTACATAAATGGAAAGAGACACAGTAAGACTGTCCAAATCACCCTATACAAAAACATACTGCTTTCAAGATTTTGGTAGGTATACTCAGTGTACTCTGAGTCATAATTGCACAGTACACCATCCAGATATCATTAATGGAAAACAAAATTCACAGAGAGCTTCAGTGAAAATCCTCCCATAGACTTCAATACAGCTAGGAATTCATATCAAATCCTGTTTTTCATATTGATCCAGAAAATAAGAGTCTTTCTTGTGTGAATGCTGCAGCAGATCTTGCTTTAAAACATTAAGATGCATATAACAAAAATCCATGCTAAAAAAAAAATCTAAAATATTACATTTCCAAGAGAAAAAGTAGCTCTGTTACCATCTTAGTACTTACTTGCATATGACAACAGATCCAGAGATTTAAACAGTATAATTTTAGGTCAAGGATTTTGTTTTCTTAATCCAAATAATGTAAAACTATGTATAACTACCAGCACCTTCAAGATTTTCGAGTAGAGGTACTAGCAAAACTGAAAGAGATAAGCCATATAAATCAGATGAAGACTTTGGAATCACTGGAGATGTACAAATTGAAAAATTAAATTTTATTGTAATGACTGTCTAAATAGCTTGTACCAAATGAAAAGCAAGTTTTCTAAAGCTGCTAAAAGCCTGCTCTCCTAAGGTGTGTGACGTCAGCTGTAGAGTAGGCAGAGAGCTTTGAAGCCAGATGGAAGAGAATGAGCAATAACAAACAAGGAAAAAAGAAAAAGGTTTACTCTATTTTCACTTTAAAATGTCAGTGCTGCATCCAAATATAGCTAGGGCTGCAAAAGAAGGGTTAATACTAAAACTCAGATATCATGTCAACAGTAGCACTTCAATACTGCTGTCAGATGGGATTTCAGTTCTGATCAGTAAGAATGGTGGGTGATGTTACTTCAAATTCAACATGGATATTTATGTTTCAGATTTGATCACAGCTTCTGTCCTATTATGCCCTGGGGAAATTCCATTGCTGCATCCCCTACACATTCTCTTAAAGATTAGCCACCTTCTGCAACAGAAAACCTACTGGAATGGTTGTCAGCCAGGCTGTGCAAGTTTTAAGATCAACAAACTTGTCAGTTGTTTCACAGCCTTAAAAATATGGCGGCTGTGTTTTACTGAAACTGTAATCACTGACCGTTTTGAAAAAAAAACCTAATAGCAACAGAAATAGTAGGATATCAGCTTACAAATTGTGAGAAAACCAGTAGATAAGCAGGAAAAAACAGTACAAAGTGGTAGAAGAAATTATTTAAGAGGAATAAATCTCTTATTTAAAGACAAATCTCCAGTAACACGGCAAAAACCATGCAGAGAAAAACACCATCCCCTCAGCTGAACAGCAATGAAGCTTCACATGCTTCCTGCACAGCCTGTAGAACTTTTAACTACTTTCTGTTTTCACAGAATAATTTGAGATCTGTTCACCTTCCGCATCCTACAGGATTTGTTACAAAATGACCACAGGGTATGGGATCACCCTGAACTTAAATTATGACAGTGATAGTTCACAGCACACGCATAGTAGATATGAAAATTTGTGTGGAGAAGAATACCTTTCATTACTATTTATCCTGCTTCATGAATTAGTGGGAAATTTCATAGGACATTTTTAACTAATAAAGTCACAGGCTGAGTTCATGACATAGGTGAGTATTTTTTTTATATATAGGTCAATATTTTTTTACTATGAAGAAGTTTTAACTGATTATGTTACCCTAGAGAAAGAAAATCAGTCATTTGTTACATGTTGATCTATAAGATATGCAAATCAAATGTTTTTGAATGTACTTTTCTTTGCATTAATGTAAGAATTTCAGCTCAGATCCTCAAAGATATTTAAACATCTAAGTCCCCCTGATTTCAGTATGAATTATGTGCCCAAATGTCTGTGACTTTCAGTAATTTCAGGTATGCCTTATTTAAAGTCTGAATTCTAATCTTTCAGTATTACGAAAAATGTCGTAGCACCACTTGCAGATATTCTTAAGACACTCTTTGTTTTCTTTCTCAAAGACAGTAGCACCAACTTTTAATTAACAATAGCATAATATAGAAGTTTAAACACTTTCAAAAAGTTAAACTCTGAGACCTGCAGTCTTTCATCATCATCACTGTTGTGAAATTGGTTTCACCTCTGCTGTCTTGGTGAGGTATCTTTGGGCAAATTATACCCTATTATCCTTTCTTCCTCTGTTTCTGAGTGCATAAAGGCCCTTTTGTTCACCATAGCTTGCATATAACTTCATGTAACTTCATGCAAATTCATGCAAAACACTGCTATGAGCTTTTTATCATCGATGGGGCTATCTGGGAGAAGTGAGAGTCTTACTTACATATCTAATTAGTATTCATGATTCAAAAAAAGTTTGAAAAGTAATCTATTACAGCAGTATTTAGAATCCCTAACTCCTAGTCTCTAATATGTAATGTGCATGTCACAGTAGCATATTATGGTAGATTAGCATAATTTTTTCTTAACTTTTACCCTGCCAAGTAATCTTTATGACTGCAGTTGTTCCTTGAGGCAAAATAGATGAACTCAGTCCCATTTAATCTTAAAGCACACCTTATTCTATTATTATCAGAGATATTATTTTAATCACGTAGGATATATAAGCACTTACTTAGCTTTACTACAGGAGTGTTACCTCCAAGCTTCTCTCAATCTTCTGTTGTTTCACCTAAATTCATATTATCAAGCACAGAACCCTTAATTTTCCAGACAATCAAAAATATGTTCTTGTTTTCTTCCATTGTAACAACTAAAGAACCTAAAACAACACAAACAGCTGCACAGATATTAAGTCTCTCAATGAGAAGTGGAATGTATACACGGTTTTGCAATGACACTATTCAGAGCCCTGCTGATAGACAGTAGAGCAAAGAGAAATAGCTGGCAGTTGTCATTTCACAAACAATTTCCCCATTACAGTTAGTAGTAAATGTTTCAGCTTTATATATATCTATGTAGATATACGATGTTTACAGTTAAATAACATTTTTCATGCATTTTCAACAGTGATGACCAACTGCATTGGCAGTCAGTTCTTCTTTTCATCCAGTGATGTCCAAAGGAAAAAAGAACAACAACAACAAAACACCCTATCTTCTTTTAGCAACTATCTGCTTGAAGACATTGGAATTCTAAGGCCAATGTTCATACAACATATACGCTCATTTAATCATATTTTTATTTATGGAATCTTAGAATGGTTTGGGTTGAAAGAGACATTAAAGATCATCGAGTTCCAACCCCCCTGCCACGGACAGGGACACCTTCCACAAGATAGGTTACTCAAAACCCTATCCAGCCTGGTCTTGAACACTTCCAGGGATGGAGCATCCAAAGCTCCTCTGAGCAACCTGTTCCAGTGTCTCACCATCCTCACACTAAATAATTTCTTTCTTATATGTAATTAACCCTCTTTCAGCCTGAAGTCATTACCCCTTGTCCTATCACTACATGCCCTTGTGAAAAGTCCCTCTCCAGCTTTCTTGTAGGCCCCCTGTAAAGACTGGAAGGCTGCTACAAGGTCACCACGGAGCCTTTTCTTCTCCAGGCTGAACAACGCCAAGTGTCTCAGCCTGTCTTTATAGGAGAGGTGCTCTGGCCCTCTGATCATCCTCATGGTCCTCCTCTGGACTCACTCTGACATCTCCTTCTTATGTTGGGCCCCCAGAGCTGAATGCGGTACACCAAGTATGGCCTCACCAGAGTGGAGCAAAGGGGCAGAATCACCTCCCTTAACCTACTGGCCACACTTCTTTTCATGCAGCTCAGGATGCGTTTGGCTTTCTGGGCTGCAAGTGGACATTTCCAGCTCATGTTGAGCTTCTTATCAACACGCCCAAATCCTTATCTTCAGGGCTGCACTCAATCCATTCTCCTCCCAGCCTGTATTTGTGCTTGGGGTTGCCCTGACCCACGTGCAGGACCTTGATTGAACTTCATGAGGTCTGCATGGGCCCACCTCTCAAGCCTGTCCAGGTCCTTCTGGATGGCGTCCCTTCTCTCCATCATGTTGACCACACCACACAGCTTGTTGCTGTTGGTATGCACTCAGTCCCACTGGCCGTGTTGCTGGCAAAGATATTAAACAGCACCAGCCCCCGTACCAATCCCTGAGGAATGCCAGTCATCACTTGTCTCCAAGTGGACATTGAGCCATTGACCACTGTGACCATCCAGCCAGTTCCTTATCCACCAAGTCATCCATCCATCAAATCTGTATCTCCTCAATTTAGAGAAAAGTCCAGGTAGATGATGTCACTTTTTCTTCCCTTATCCATGAATGCTGTATCCCTGTCAAATTTGTCAGGCATGATTTACCCTTATTGAAGCCATGTTGGGTATCTCAAATCATGTCCTTATTTTCAATGTGACTTAGCATAGTTTCCAGAAGATCTGCTCCAGCTTTCGCAAGGCATGGAGGTGAGACTTGCGGCCCTATAGCTCCCCCGTCTTCCTTTTTTTTCCCTTTTTAAAAATGGGGGTTATGTTTCCCCTTTTCCAGTCCCTAGGAACTTCACTACACTGCCACAACATCTCAAATGCAATGGATAGTGGCTTAACAACTTCATGCACCATTTCGCTCAAGACTCACAGGTTCATCTCATCAGGCCCTGTGGATTTATACAGCTTTGGGTTCCTTGATGGTCTCAAACCATCAAGGGTAGTTCTTCATTGTCCCAGTACCTACTTGTATTCAATTGAAAGTTTCCTTATTTTTCTCAAGCTTTTTCTCCATTATTTTAGTCCCCCTTTTTTTTTCAATTAATCTATCAGGCCAAAGATTTGACTCTCCATAATGCCATAGCAATATAACTCAAGTATGTAGTTTTCTCAAACTTCTTTTCTTCACAGTCCTTTACAAGTTATGAGTTAAACACTGTCAGCCTAAATTTTACTTAGTTTTCATTCTGCTTCTTTTGGGCAGAGGAGACTTCTTATTTGTAACACCAGGTATTCCAATATCCCATTTTTTCTTGCACATATATTTAATTTAACTTTTTTTAAAATTAAAAATTCTTCCCCTTCCTTGGAATTTTTGAGCTGCATTGCCACAGTGTTATGAATGAAGAAGCCTTCTGACCATCGTGGAAAGTCAGTTTAATGTCACATGGAAGGTCATGCACAGTGATGTCTTCTGCTGTTGTCCCTCCACTCTACCTCCCCCCCCCCCCC